>NC_038050.1:24255968-24555968 GCF_002211085.1 Panicum hallii | reverse complement strand
ATTGTTGTTATTGTTCCTTGAATTAGTAGATCAATTGAACGGCGATGTCTTATACAGGGGGGTGGATTCGCATCCACCAGGTGGTTTTGTTAATTTTTTGAAGCAAAATGCATCAAGCACTGCACAATACATGAGCAAGGCAAGTTCATCACAGCCAATTGATGTCGTTGATGACACAAATTGCGGTAGTAGGACTGAGAAGCGCTTGACATGGACAAAAGAGGAAGATCTTGTACTGGTAATGTATTTTTGCTTGTGTAATAAATTTCATGTTTAACATATATAGCACTATTCTTATCCCTGTATTGGTACTTATTTAGATGGTGCATGGTTGAATAATTCAAAAGATCCAATCCAGTCAAATTACAAGAAGAATGATCAATATTGGAAGAGTGTTACCGCTGCATACAACAATGCAGTTCCTAAAAGCAGGGCAAGGCAACTCAAGCAAGTCAAGGATCATTTTGGGAGAATTAAGAAAAGAGTTGCATGGTTTTGTGCTAGCTGGAAGGAAGCTAATGCCATGTGGGCTAGTGGTGAATCTGATGTGAACTTAATGGACAGGGCAGTAAAACTCTATGGAGATGAATGCAAAAATGATGGTCCATTTATGTTTAAACACTGCTGGGAGGTTCTATGCAAGGAGCCGAAATAGGATGCCTATATAGAACGTCTTGAAGATTTAGAGCCAGACAAGAGAAAATTTCAGGAGGACTTTGGAGAGCATTTCTCTCTGAATAATGTTGTTGATGAACGGCCAATTGGTGGCAAGAAAGCTAAGGAGCAGCAGAAATGGAAAAGAAAGGATCAAGCTTGTATAATAGATATTGAAGATGAACTTCATCCTTTTGTAGGGGCACAGAATAAAGCAAATGAAGGCCGCAAAGAGATGTTAGAGGCACAAAAACATGTCTCCAGTGACAACCTTAAAGCTAGAAAGCCTGCATATCTTGCAGCAAAGGAGAATAAGGAGTCGGGCATGCTAGAAACATATCGAGAGTTGCTGAAACAAGATGCAACTGGGATGCCTGAACATGTTTTAGCATTGAAGTGTCTACGGGAGAAGCTATTTGGAAACTAAGGTACTGCACTGCTCAAACAGAATTTTATTGGAAAATTCTATAGTGTAATTAATTTAGTCTTTGTTGAAATTGTGCGTTGCAAAATTCTGTGCTGCAGTTAATTTAGTCTTTGCTAAAATTGATCATTGGGAAATTCTGTGGTGCAATTAATTTAGTCTTTGCTAAAATTGTGCATTGCAAATTCTGTGCTAGACTTTGCTGATTTTGTGGATTGTTAATTTAGTTTATGCTGATTCAGTCAAGATTACATAACTACAATGCAGTTACATTTATTTAGAATAATAATTGACTTACGTCTCATCTATAAAACATCTTCCTTCTCATCTTCCTGCTCAAACAGAAACACTCTTTCTCCTTCCCTGCAATCTCATCTTCCTTCTCAACCTGTCAACCATGTCGGATTCGTCCACATACTCATATGAATCCGAACTAGCCCCTTCCAAGATCCTTGAGCAGTATGCTACTGAGCAGCGCTGCTTAGACTCCTTTCCTAGTGGGTTGTCATTGAAGATCAAGACTTCCCTCTCAGCCCAGACGTTGAAGCGATGTTTTGGTCCAAGAAAGAGCATCCGAAGGGATCATGCTGCTGCTCATCAGCGCCTTGTGGAGGACTACTTCGCTGAAGAGCCACTCTACCCTGAGAGTATGTTCCGTACAAGATTTCGTATGAACAAAAGGCTCTTCAATCATATTGTTGATGCTCTTGGTCAGTGGTCTCCTTTTTTCACTCTTAGGGAAGATTGTGTTGGTCGAATAGGTCTTTCACCACTTCAAAAGTGTACAGCAGCCATGAGCATGTTAGCATATGGCACCCCTGCAGATGCCCTTGATGAGTACTTGAAGATTGGGAAGAGTACTGCATTGGAGTGTTTGGATAAGTTTGCACAAGGGATTATTGAGGTGTTTGGGGGGAAGTAAATGCGATGCCCCACACGACAGGATCTTGAGCATATACTTCAAGTCAATGAGGCGCGTGGCTTCCCTGGAATGCTTGGATCAATCGATTGTATGCATTGGCGATGGGAGAAGTGCCCCTTATCATGGAGGGGGCAGTTCACTAGAGGTGACTATGGAGTACCAACTATGATCTTAGAAGCTGCTGCTTCCAAGGATCTCCATATTTGGCATGCTTTCTTTGGAATTGCTAGGTCAAACAATGACCTCAACGTGCTGAACCAGTCCCCACTTTTTTTTGATGCTTTGAAAGGGGAAGCTCCTCAGGTTCAGTTTTCTGTCAATGGGAATTGGTATAGCACATGTTACTACCTTGCTGATGGTATATACCCAGAATGGGTTGCATTCATGAAGACTATACCACTTCCACAATCAGATAAGCACAAGTTGTTTGCCAAGTTCCAAGAAGGAGAGAGGAAAGATGTGGAACGTGCTTTTGGGGTATTGCAGTCCCGTTTTTCCATTGTTTGTCATCCTGCGCGTTATGGAAGCGAAAGAGTATCGCTAGGATCATGCTAGCATGTGTGATTCTCCATAATATGATAGTTGAAGATGAGAAGGATGATGACACCATTCATATTAACCTGAATCAAACTCCAGGGACAGCATTTGTTCTACCTCCTGAAGTTAATGTTGGTGGTAATGTATGTTTTGCTGATGTGCTGCGCAGAAAAGCTGCTATCCGTGCTCGTCCACAACTTACCCAGCTCAATTTGATTGAACATATTTATGATAAGTTTAAACATACCCTTCAAAATTGACCATGGTATACTACTACTGCATGTGTGTTTCTATTCCTTTTTTCTTATCAACATGATATCTAATACATGTATTTTTATTTCAGGTCCTTTCCATGATGTGGACTCCGCTAGTGGTACTTCTTGCTGATGAGCAGAAGCTACATATTTGGAGTGCACCTCTTGTCATTTAGATCATTATTTAGTAACTTATTTGCTTGAGAACCAATTTGGCAGTACTTGATCCAATTTCTAATTCATAAAACTTATGTAGTGCTTAGATGTGTGTCATGGTACGTGTCATTTGGTTATGTGAGCAATATTGCTTCAACATAACCTGCTACCTAGTACTCTATGAAATAATTATGCTGCAGAATTTCATCTATTTTGGTTGTATCTTAAAAGTTGGATGAGCATGTGTCTTTCATACTACTATGTTTGTTTGATGGATGGCCACAAGGATATGCTGCGCAATGAATCTAAATACAATACAAGCATTAAGTTCTTGTGTATTTAATTTATAGTCACTTTAATAGTCAGTCCATTGTATGAGAAGACTTAACTGCTGGCTGGAAGTGACATGGAAGGAACTTGCAGCCAGCAGCTGGCTGCACCATAGTACTTGCTCTTAGCAACCGATACACCAACTCCTATGGCTGCCACAATCTTGTGGAGCGCGACACCCCGGCCACTAGGGCACTCGCCCTGCATGCAATCGAAGAACTAGCAAAAACAAGTAGAGCAAGTACCGAATTATCAGATGTAAATGAATGTTTCAACTCAATCTCCAATAAGGTGGGGCTCCAAAGATAGGAAGACGAGCGGCTAATCCAGCACGCGCGTTTAACATCAAGTAGCGAGAGCTAAACTTGATCTAAACGAAATATAATCGATCTGTGGTGGCTATGGAGGTATATGAGAGAGTAGAGGATGATCAGGACGTGGTGGAGGTTGTCCCTAAACCCTAGGATGCACCCCTATTGGGCCCCACTTGATACACAGCCCATCGGGCCAAAATTAGGTGACACGGCACCGTGGCTAGAAAAGATCTCTATATTAAATCAGCGATTGCAGCCTCCTCGATGAAGATATGGACATGAGTCCGGATCCTATGAAAGTAGACTTTATAAGCTTTCCGTAAAGTCCAAGAACGCCCTAATCGGAGTCCATATGAAGTCGTGGCAGCCATTACAACTTGGTACTGTCCTTCAGTCCGAATCCAACATCCAAAATGTGTTGGATTTGGACTCTTTCTTTCCTTACACCAAAAGTGACATGGTGGCCTAGTGGAGAATATTGGGAAGACTTGGGCTTGGTCCCCAATCAATTTCTTTGGTCCTCCATATTTTCCATATAATTTCCACACATGGTTCTATCCAGTCGAGTAATTATGAAAATGAGAATGCACAGAAATCATAGTGTAGCATTAATTGTTCAAATGTATCGAATTTAGTCCTGATATAGAGTTGATTCACTTTTGGGTAAGAAGGCACTAATATGGTCGTATCCATGTTAGTGATATCCTCATCAACATCACTACCAACGATACATCCACACCTACACCAACATCTACTTCACCAACACCACTTGGTCCTATTACTCGCGCTTGTGCTCGTTGACTTACCCATCAAGTAAGTTCACTTTTAAGGTCAGGTTCATCATATTTAGATAATGAAAATACGTGCACTCTAATTTTACTCAGGAATAATGGAGTGGATTAAAAGGAGAGAGGCATCGCACAGGCTGGATTCGGATTGCAGGACAAATGCGACTTGTGACGGCTACCATGACTTCATCCGGACTCCATTTTGGGTGTTCAAGTACTTTCTGGATAGCATATCAAATCTAATTTCTAACGGATCTGGAGTCACCTCCATATCTATTCAGAGTCAACCGCAATCATCGATTTACTACAGAGTCCTTTTCAGCCCACGGTGCTTCGTCACCCTATTTTGTCCCAATGGGCCGTCTATCAAGTTGAGTCCAATTCAGACGCATCCTAGGGTTGGGATACGATCCCAGCACCCTTGTGGTTGTACTCCCACTTCCTTATATCCCTTAGCTGCCGCCAAGAACACTGGGGGGGTTTGTTAGATGCAAGTTTTAGCTTTTGCTACTTCCTTGTAAGTGCGCATGCTGATCTAGCTGCCCGTCCACTTGTTTTCGAAATTCCACCATATTTGAGATTCAATTTGAGACCTTCAATTACATCTCATATTTTCAGTACTTATTCTACTTGTTCTTGCTAGTTCTTCGATTGCTTGCAGGATGAGTGCCCTAGTGGCCGGGGTGTCATGCTCCACAAGATCGCGGCAACCATAGGAGGTGGTGTATCGATTGCTAAGGCGTAGCATCCTTGGAAGGCTGTAGTCGGGCTGTGAACGTCGTCTTCTCCATCAACCGAGTTATCCCACGCCTCTCATCGAAAGATCAGGAACAAACCCTAACGAGTTCACATCAGTTGGTAATTAGAGCAAGGTTGTTCAGTGAGAGACTTCCAATCCTTCGCTATTTTTAATTTCCTACAGTCCAGAAAAAGCCAAAAATAGTAGAAATCCCCCCACCGCAATCCTATAGACCCTTTTGAGCCCTTACTAGTACTGCTTAGTTAAGGTTTGTTGAGTTTTCGGTTGCATCGGTTGTGTGGAGTTGCTGGTCTTATTTGTAGTCCTTTAGAGTTTTGAGTTCTTGTCACATTTGGTCATGTACGCTACCTTTTTAATCACTGTTTTGGTCAAATCAAAATACAATTTGGCTGTCAAGTTCGACTTGGAATCAGTTAAGCGCGTGTTGGCTGAGACCGACTTGGATTCGGTTAGCCTTTTCATCTCTTGATTGGCTGAATCTGAGTGCCTCTTTGTCATCAAGTCTGAGTTGGAATTGGTGCAGGTTAAGTCCGAACTGTGCAATAGAGGCAATAACACTTCATATAGATATTTAACTATTCGGCTTACTCTATAGAGAGAGAGAGAGAGACTGTTTTTGTGGCAAAAGTGTGCATGTGTCTTTCTGGCAAAAGTGTCTGTGGTGACTTGCTCATTTATATTCTTTTGTTCATAGAATCTATTTTTGAGGTTCCCTTGAAGAAAAGAAAATAAAGAAAATAAAAAAAGAAGAAAAGCAAAAAAAGGAAAGAAAAGAAAGCGGCTGATTCATTGCGTTTGTTTTTCCCTTCTGTTCTGGGTGGTGCTTTGTGTCCAGGCTTGCGTCTCTAGCACGGTCTAGGTTAGGACCAGCACAGTCCCACCGTTGAACGATTATTCAGCTTACTTTTGTGACTAACGTGGTGCTACTACTTCTTTGTTCCAGCCCACTTTCAGCTCCACATATTTGACTACAGCTATATAGGTCTTGTTGCTACAGCACTGATATACTTCATTCCACGATTTTGGACTTGTTGGTTGCCGTCCCCTCCTGGCAGCAAGGTAAGAATTGGTAAGAGCTCGTGCAACAGGTTGGGTGTGACCGCCTTGCAGTAGCTACATCCTATTAGCTTTAGGGATTTTACTACTTCACTTGTTTTCTTGTTCTCCTTATTTTTCTCACCATGGTAGGCTCCAAGGAGGAGGATCATAACTTGCAGCAGTCTCCATGTACCAGGGGCATCATACAATATTTTAAAAGGCAAGTGAAGCTGCACACAGATGGACTTGAGAATGATATGCAGGTTAGAAATGACAAGATTGGACAATTGGAGGCCATGCAGATTGCCACCAACACCAAGCTTATGGGACTGGAGACAATGCTCAGCAATATTGACAAGAGTCTCGCTGCTCTTTTGCGACATTTTGATGAGCTCCATGCAAAGACCAACGAGCAGTGTGATCATTGGGAGGATGAATATATTGTTGATACTAAACAAGATGAACGAGACGCTCGCCGTCGCCGACGGCTATGTACTAATCGTAGAGGTATGGGTAGTTTTCGCCGACATGAGGTACACAACATTGATGATGCTTTCAACAAGATTAAATTTAAGATACATCCTTTTGATGGTACATATGTTCCTGATGCATACATTACTAGGAAAATTGTTGTTGATCAAAAGTTTGCATGCCATGATTTTCCTAAGAATGCACGTGTTAGGGCTGCTACTAGTGAGTTCACTGATTTTGCTTCTGTTTGGTGGATAGAACATGGCAAGAAAAATACTGATAACATGCCACAAACTTGGGATGCTTTGAAACAGGTCATGTGGGCTAAATTTGTTCCTTCTTACTATGCACATAATCTGTTACATAAGTTACAACAATTGAGATAGGGCACTAAAAGTGTAGAAGAATATTATCAGAAATTGCAAATGGGTATGCTACATTGTAATTTAGTGGAGGGTGAGAAACCTGCTATGGCTAGATTTTTTGGAGGGTTAAATCAAGAAATTCAGGACATTCTTGCTTATAAAGATTATACTAACGTAACCCGTTTGTTTCATCTTGCTTGTAAAGCTAAAAGGGAAGTGCAGGGACGTTGTGCTAGTACCGGACCTAATGTTTCTGCACGTAAATCTACATCATGGTAGCCACGCACTAATACTTCTATGGGCGAACATGCACCTGCACCAGCTCCTTCACCGAGTCGTGCAGCCACACCTTCTCCATCCAGCGACAAGCCACGTGGTCCTCCCACCACTTCAGCAACCACAACTGTCCAGAAGCCAGCCGCTAGTGCTTCCTCGGTTGCATCCATGAGTAGAACAAGAGATGTCCAGTGTCATCGTTGCAAGAGCTTTGGGCACGTGCAGCGTGACTGTCCTAGCAAGCGCATTTTGGTGGTCAAAGATGATGGTGCGTATTCCTCCAATAGTGATTTTGATGAAGATACACTTGCTTTGTTTACTGCTGACCATGCAGGCAACGAGGGAACATCAGAAGAGCATATTAATGCAGGTGGCGCTGAACACTATGAGAGTCTCATTGTGCAGTGTGTGCTTAGTGCACAAATGGAGAAGGTGGAGCAAAATCAGCGACACACGCTGTTCCAAACCAAGTGTGTCATTAAAGAGAGTTCCTGTCGTATGATGTAGGTAGACCTTGGCAATTTGATACGGGTTGTGTGCATCATGATAGATCAAATTAGTTTTTGCTCTGACACCATGATAAGAAAATTGTGTTGCTTCCTATGTCTCCTAAAGCTATTGTGCATGATGATATTGCTAGAGCTGCCAAAGCTAAAAGTGAGAATAATTAAATTGTCAAGTCAGTTGCTAATAAGAAAGATGAGATAAGATTGAAAGGAACTTGCTTATTTGCTACTAAATCTGATATTAATGAATTGATTGCTGCCATTTTTGTTGCCTATGCTTTGGTGTGCAAAGATGCTTTGATTTCCATTCACAATATGGAGCACTCTTTGCCCCTTGCTGTTGCTAACATTTTGCAGGAGTATTCTGATGTGTTTCCAAGTGAAATACCAGCAGGGTTGCCACCAATACGAGGGATTGAGCACCAAATTGATCTAATTCCAGGTGCATTTTTGCCGAACAATGCACTGTACAGGACCAATCCAGAAGAAACCAAAGAGACTCAGCAACAAGTGCAAGAACTACTCAACAAAGGTTATGTACATAAGTCCCTTAGTCCTTGTGCTGTTCCAATTATTTTAATGCCCAAGAAAGATGGAACATGGTGTATGTGCTTTGATTGTAGAGCTATTAATAATATCACAATTCGATATCGACATCCTATCCCACATTTGGATGATATGCTTGATGAATTGAGTGGTGCTGTTGTGTTTAGCAAAGTTGATTTGCGTAGTGGGTACCACCAGATTCGTATGAAATTAGGAGATGAATGGAAAACAGCTTTCAAAACTAAGTGCAGGTTATATGAGTGGCTAGTCATGCCTTTTGGTTTAACTAATGCACCTAGTACTTTTATGAGATTAATGAACAAGGTTCTGCGTGCTTTCATTGGAAAATTCGTTGTTGTCTACTTTGATGATATATTGATTTACAACAAATCCATGGAGGAACATCTTGATTATTTACATGATGTTTTTAATGCTTTACGTGATGCACATTTATTTGGTAACCTTGAGAAGTGCACATTTTGCATAGAACAAGTATCTTTTTCTTGGCTATATTGTCACTCCACATGGAATTGAAGTTGATCAAGCCAAGGTGGAAGCTGTGGCAGAACCAACCTGAATTACACCGGCTCAAGTACGCGAGTCCTCTCTTGAGGGCTACCTCGTGCTTCAAACAGTATAATCCTTTGGCCTGTCGGGTAACGTCCCGATAAACCACCGAACGCAGGATCTAACAAGGTACCTCACACGAAGGTGAGTCCAGAGATATAAATGCCAATACATTTTACATCACAGGCAGATATATTACAAAAATATACAAAGCATCATTTGCTCCCACTGAGGAGAGATTATTACACGTCGACAATGTACACGTTTAAGTTTCAAGTCAAGCAGCGGAGTTTGAAAAGCGTAGACAATGTACACGTCGTTATTACAGATATTATGCTAGCCCTGGCATAATATCACTCGACGGAATCTGTGTTGGCCGGGGACGGATCCCACTCCACGGACCAACCATCAGGCAGAGGGTAAGGCCACGGTGTAATGAATGTTGGTTCATCAGTGGGATTACCTGAGGTAAATCAACAAAAGCAAGGCTGAGTATACTAATACTCAGCAAGGTTTACCCGTCTCATGGTATACTTAGCCATGTATCTAGACTTATGCAGGCTTTTCAGGTTTGGGTAAAGTTTTCAGCTGAAAAGCAACAAAGAGTAGATCCTTATTTGCAACTTTTAGCTTTCAGATTCTAGTTGATTAACCATTCTAGGTAAGCACCTATAACTACTCAAACATGGTAGAATCTTTAATCAAACATCATCTTTGATAATCGCAAAGTTGCTCTTGTTACTCTATGTGGTAAAGGGATCAAGCAGTCTCAACCATTGTGAGAAGCGGACGATTCCTGAATCGAATTCAAACCTTGCAAGGATAAACCTAACACACACGCTTGGAACACAAAAGGGTCGTTCCGAAGCAACCGTTTGCCTTTCATTCCGACTCGTGGATCAGAGCCACCACAAGCGACTGCAGGACCATACGCACTTCCAAAGTGCAGGACGTACGTCTGTAGCGCGACTACAAAACCCGTACTCCTGGTTGCCTAGCAACACGTATTCCTACACGTCGAACAAAGTAACCAAAAGAAGCAAATACATGTGGTGGGGGGTATGTCCACTCCTCGGGCCGATTGGTTACTAGGCTTACCGCTTACCATATTTCACGGCATGTGGTTAGTTGTCACACCCGATTTATAAGAACATAAATCGAGCAATCATATATGCGCCAGGATCAAGTCACGCATATATACAACAGATTATCAAGATATCACAACACATGTCACGAATAAAAGCGTATAAATTATAAAATGAATATCTTTATTACAACTGAATCAAGAATCAGTTCAAGGAATGCGGAAGCGTAAAATGGATACATGAAGAGCTGGGCGCCACAGGGACGTCGACTGGGAGACAAACGCCTAGAAGTCGTCGAAGCTGCTGACGTAGTCCTCCACGTTGCCGGGCACTGAGCAGCAGTCGAAGATATCCGAAATAGAACAGAAGAGTAGAGAGGCAAGTGTGAGTACAAAC
Organism: Panicum hallii; assembly: GCF_002211085.1. Lineage (NCBI taxonomy): Eukaryota > Viridiplantae > Streptophyta > Magnoliopsida > Poales > Poaceae > Panicum > Panicum hallii. The sequence goes on along the minus strand of NC_038050.1, from coordinate 24,545,579 downwards.
TCGTACTCAACAAGTATAACACAAACTATGAGGCTCTAGGCTAGCTGACTCAACTGCATTAGCTTTTAATCTTGGCAAATTTTTATTTAAGCTAATTACTACAAGTGGATGAGTTACCATAACCCAAATTGCATAAGAAATTAATCAGTATTAATTAAGAACTACTGGGAACCATCCAAACCAAAACCACCCGGGGAATCTTCCTAATCAAAGGTTGATAACCCCACTAATCAAAAGGAGGATCTGGGCCGCTCATGACTGTGAGCACAGCTGATATATCAGTTTTACACTCTCGAGAGGTTGCACAACTTTACCCACAAGTCGTGAGCTACGCTAGTTGTTCATCACACTTCCTTAGGTGAGATGGCTAGCAAGCGCACTACGAGACCTTTACAAAGGATCACATTGGTAAGGCGTAACCGCTAAGGATTCTGGATCAGCAACGATGGGGCCCACCTCCGGGGGTACAAGACACACAGCACAGACCAAGCCGGAGGAGCAGGGACCATTGAAGCTTACCACCCCTCTTGCCCACGCAGGTAAGTTACTCCCGAACCAACACGACCTAATTAGTAAGTCAAGACCGTCCCATTCCAGTCTTGTGGTTGCGCGGTTGTCCCAGGTTGTCGCTCTATGAACCGGTCCTTATGGAGAGTGGCCAACCAAGCACTAAGCACCGTGCTGGCCCCCTAAACCTTGTTTCTACAAAAGCATCTTTTAAGGACGCACAAACCACTCAAGCACACAGCACAGAGGGTCGGCTCCAGAATTAAGTTGCATAAGATCATTAACAAATTAATTAAAAAGGACCAAGTGTGTTATAGCGCAGCAACCTAGCACAACTAACCAAAATGCAACCCAAAGGGGTATATATAAAGGATATAAAGTGGCTAGGAAAGTCCTTATAGGCATACAGTATTAAAATGCAGTATGAAATTGTATTAAAAGTGATAGGAGGTTCATGTTACACTTGCCTTCCTCGTACTCTCCCGGCTGCTGCTCGAACTGCTCGGAAGAAGGCTCCTGGTACTGCTCCGGTGGCTCCACGTCTACTCACGATCGTAAGAGCAATACATGGTCCACACGTGCACACACATGCAAACAATAGCAAAATATAAGAAACAGTACACCAATACAATAGAACAGCACATAAAATTGGCCTAGAACTATTCTACGCGTTACAACGATCGCGTGGACATAAAGAGCGCTTAAAACGGAGCTAAAACGCAAAATCTAGGGCTAAAACAAGGTCCAGGGACTAAACTGTAAGAAAAACAGAACTTCCAAGGGGTTCTGGACAAAAACCAGGAACCTAAACGTAATTAAAGGCTAAACGCAGGGGCTAACACGTGAAAATACAGGGCTTGGACTGCGGGTTCAAATTCTATAAAGATCAAGGGCTTCGGTGTAAGAAATAGGGCTAAACTGCAATTGTTATTGAACTGTAGTGGACTGCGGGTTGATTCTTGAAAAGCGCAGGGGCTCTTTAACAAAATGGCCAGGCTGAAGTGGTACGTGCTAATCCGGACCACTGGATCTAACTTCCACGGCCCAGATCAGATCTATTTTGCGAAGGGGTATACGCGCATCGTGGCCGCTGGATCTAGATCTAACAGTTTACACGCGATCCGGTTCGGACGGTCCGATCTAACTGCCGTTTACGGACGGTCCGATCTGACTGAGGGGGTCCGGTCCACTGGATCTTGATCGGAGGGCTGGGATGGAAGAGGTACGCGGGATCTAATCCCGACCGCTGACTTCGGATCGGACGGCTCGGGTCGGGTCGGGGAGCACAAGCAGGGGCAGGAGACGCCGGCGATCAAGCCCGCGGCGGCGCGGCTCGGGAGCTCGCCGGAGACACGCGATCATGCGTTCCCGGGGACATTTCACGACGAGATCAAACCCAGGAGGTAGAGCACAATGCGGGGAACCTAGCTGGGCACTTGAGGAGGTGGATTCGAGCTCGGTTAGGGTGGAACGACGGCGAGAGCGGCTCGGCACGACAAACCACGCCGGCGTGCGCGCGGTCTAGGCTCTGCGGCTAGCTAAGGATCACGACTCCTAGTGCAAAAGAATCAGGGCGTGAAGGGGAAGCTCACTGAGGGGTTTAGATCGACTGGGGAGCGGTGCAGGGGTGCTGGCGAAGACGGCGGCGGTGGAGCACGGACGGAGACAGGCGGCGCTCGTGGGGAAGGCGGCTGTGGGCGCTCTTCGAGCGTCAGGTTTCCTCGGTTCGACACGCGAAGGTCCTGCGAGGGTGCCAGAGGGATTAGGGACGTCCGGGGATCACCGGCGACGGCGAATTGCGGGGGCGGCACAGCTCACCGGCGGTGATCTCTTCGCGAAATCCCGGTGATGCAGAGGCCCGGGGTGAGATTGCGGCCTCAGGAAGCTTCTAGATGGTGAGAGAGAGAGGACACGGGGGTTGCAGGGGGCCGGGGCGCGGTGGAGTGGCCTGACCACGGCGAGGCCAAGATGACCGGGCGGAGGAAGAAAGGGGGCGGCGGCGCTGGAGGTCCTCGGGGCGACGCAGGGGCTAGGGTTAGGGTTCGGATGGGTTGGGGGCTACTCTTTGTAGGGCGGCGGCGGTCCCATTAACGTGCGGGCCCGAGGCGAGGGAGCTCGCCGAAGATCTCGGGGGGAAGTTGAGCGCCGGAGGAGAAAAGGGAGAGGGAGAAGAAGGCGCTGACCGGTGGGACCGCGTTGCCAGAGAGAGGAAAGAGAGGAGCGGGTGCTCGGGCTGGGGAAAACGGAAATGGGCCGGCTTGGCCCATGCGGAAGAAGGAGAGGAAAAGGTGGTGGGCCGGGCTGAGAGAAGGGAACTGGGCTGCCCTTTTCTTTTCTTTTTCTTCTTTCCTTTTTCTTTCCTACACTCAAACAAACTCTTTGAATTCAAATAGATTTGAATTCAAACCCTGCAAGCTCAACACAAGAAAAATAATGCTCCAGCATGAATGCACAAACATGTTGACATTAGTTTTATTTTCTTGTGTTATAAATTGTCTTAAATGCAAGGCAAATTAGAGAAAAAGCTTGGAAATTTCATTTGAGCCAAAATAAATTCACTATAATCTAAAGAAATTACCTTTGGGGTGTTACATTAGTACTTTCAAACGCTTAACCACCGCTACCACACACTGCGGCCTTATCAAGTTCCACAACATAGATGGGGTATCATCTCAACCATGATACCTCCTAAAACTCCCGTCCGTCATCCTTATATTGATAACAAGAATGTAAACATTACAATTCCTATATCGCGCGAGTGACAGGAAATCACTCGACTTCTACCGGTCCTATAAGCAGAGCAGCTATTCGGACTCAAATTCTAGTGTTCAGTACATAGGTTCCTGGAATTATGCAACTAAGATTTCCAAACAACTCCTAAGAACTTAATGCATAAAGATATATATATAAATAGTATAGATTGCAGTGTAATAAAGTAGGGGTTATGTCCGGAGCTTGCCTTCGTTGGTGGGGCTGGGGTTAGTCAAATTAATATCTTCCGAACCTTGGTTCGGGGCTTCAGAGAATTCCGCGACAAGATTCCCGGGGTGTTCAGGATAACCTTCTTCTGGTTCCGGGATTAGCTGGTAATCTCCATCAGCGAGAGTGGTCGAGTCTACATTACGTGCAAAGGGATAAATTATGGAATGCATACACTTTTATGTTATTTCACAATAAAGTTGCAATCCAATTAAAAGAATATTATATTTCAACAAACAACCTAACTACCCTGTACTGGGCAGTCATTTATCGAGTATTAACTAAACTAACTAGTCACGTTAAGCAACAGGGTGGGTTACCCTAAACATCCAACTAACTACATTAGGTAGCATAGCTGGTTGCCATAAGCAACAACTAAACACAATTAGAAATTTCCATTTATTTTATTAATTAAACATTGTAATTAACCTTAGGTTATTATTTAATTATAACCAACTTTGAATTAATTAAGCAAATCTTAAATTAGAAAAATAAATTAATACTTATGAAAATTATCCTAAATGGGTTTAATTGAAATAACATTACTCTAAATATTTATGCAATAGATAATTAGAACAATTCACTTAATTAAACAATATGTTTAAATTGAATAATTTTTACAGAGCAAGATAGTTCAAAACAGAAGCTACAAAAATTGCTGAACATAGACTGGTATTAGTTCTAATTACTGGAGTTTTATTGGAATTTTATTCTAAAAGGAACTAAGTCACAAAATTAAACAAGAATAAGATGGAAATTTCAAGATGCAATTATAACTACAGTTTTACACTAAAACTAGGGTTCCAAATTTAAGGACATCATAAAATTTTCATAATTTTTCATGCATAATAATTATTATTTATGAATTACCTTTGAATTTAAGCTTGAAATTTATAACTCAAGTTATATTAGGTTTCTGATTCTCAAATTTTTATGATGGATCATACATATAAAGATCAAGTTATGGTAGAAATTTCATCCCTAAATATGCACAGATGCTTTTGAAATTAATCTGTGAAGGTTTCATTAACATATAAAAAAAGGTAGCAAAATACTCTAGCTAGAGGGCTAATCTAAGCCTCAAAAATTTACACAAGGCTACTTACACCACATGCAACACATGCTCCAAAAACCAACAGCAGCAAGGCTATAGATCATAAGATTCAATTAAAGCATCCCTTTACTTGTATTTAAAATACAGAACAAACTATGCACTTTCATAGCATGATTATGAAATAAAAGTTGTAGAATTCATCACAGGGATTCTAACCCAACAAGTTTGGTATTTTTCTGATTTTTCTACTGTTTTCTATGCATTTTTAAAGTTCACAGCAGGAAATAAGAAAAACTCAACAAACTTTACAAACTAGTCCCTAGATTTAGCACAAAACCCCCTGAAATTCCTTTATCTTCTCCAATGGAGCTCCTCGCCGTGGTCACGATGGCGAGGGAAGAGAGGGGGATTAGCTAGAGGAGATCGAGGGCTACCTGGGGAAGTGCTTGGTTGGGTTTCTAGGGTGGTGTAGCGGTCTGCCCGTGTGGAGCAGACGGCCGGCGGCGGGGAAGACCTCGACGGCGGCACTCCGGGCAAGCTGGGCGGCGAGGGCCGGGTCCAACAGCTTCAGGGGACCAAGGGACAGCTTCTAGTAGGGTCGGTTTGGGCGGAGGAGGGCTGTAGGGGTGGGTCCACGGCGGCGTCGAGCTCGCTGGGGTTACAGGAGAAATGGCGACGGCGTTCCGGGGTCTAGGAGCGAGGAGATGATGAGCTAATGGCAGGAATGGGTCGAGGGGATGCTAGTGGTACTGATGCGCCCACAAGATAGAGCTCGAGGGCTTCAACGCTTCCTCCACGCGGCGGGGCGGCGAACAGAAGGAGGCCAGCGTTCAGGCGGCGCTGGCAGTACCAGAACATCGTGGCACTCGGTAGGAAGGCCAGCACAGGGGATTAGTAGCGGCAGTAGGGCTATGGAGCGACGCGTGGAAGAAAACTCAGCAGGAGGTGGCGCTCGGGGTGTTGAGCCGGCGGTGAGCGGTGGTGGGCAGAAGCAGAGCAGAGGGGAAGCGAGGATGCCAGAGGAAGAAGAAAGCAGACAAGAGTCAGAAGGACCCATTTGCAAATTGAAAAACTTCCAGGGACTCCTCTATAAAGAAAGATTTCCCATTGATACAAAATCCTAGTGAGAAAAATGTCTAAAACAAAGTTGTACAGAATTTCAAACCCTACAATAATGCTTTAGGGTTCAAGTGCAAAATCTCAAAGGATACAATTTTATTTTGAACTTTTGAACACAACTCAATTTATAAACTTTTTGTTATAATTCAAACAAAATGCTTTAATGATTAGGGTCTTTCTGCAAGATTGCCTGCAGTGTAATCATGACTAGCCTTTTTACACTTTAGCCCTTAAGTAAAACTGAGTTTTACTTTTATCTTTCAACCATTTTACATGAAAACCCTTATACCTTTGTGTTAATTACACATAGGTCCTTAGTTTCATACAAAGTCTATTTCTCTTAGGTTTTAACTTAATATTTGTGCTTTTCTTCTCTATGATCATTTGAATTTGACATTTAATAGCATTTTTACACAATTGCACATAGAGACTAATAAAATTCATAATTTACAAATATGCCCCTAGTTTTCTGTACCACTCATACACATCAAAGCAAACATACATAAGAAATCCAAACTTAGTATCTAGGTTTCTAACTACCTGGATGTTACATCCCCCCTAAAAAGAATCTCATCTCGAGATTCCGAAGCTGAACAGAATCGGATAATTAGATTTGGGGATTGGCTTGAAGGAAGTCTGGGAAATTTCGTTGAAGATAAGACTCTGTTTCCCAAGTCGCTTCTTCCTCGGTGTGATGATCCCATAAGATTTTGTACATCTTAACTGCCCTTCTTCTTGTGAGTCTTTCCTTGGTATCCAGGATTCGAAGAGGTTGTTCGATGTACGATAGATCGGGTTCAATCTCAAGGGCACATGTCTCAATGATTTCCGTGGGTACTTTGACACACTTCTTAAGTTGAGAGACATGGAAGACATCGTGAATAGCAGCCAGTTGAGACGGAAGACGAAGCTTGTAAGCCACTGGGCCACAAACATTGAGAATTTCGAAGGGTCCGATATAACGAGGTGCTAACTTCCCCTTTATGCGGAAACGTTGGATGCCTTTGGTAGGAGATACTCGGAGATAGACAAAATCTCCTACTTGGAATTGCAGAGGTTTCCTCCTCTTATCTACATAGGTTTTCTATCTAGAATGAGCGGTTTTGAGATTGGCTTGAATAACCTTGACCTTATCTTCAGCTTCGACAACTAAATCTGATCCGAAGATTTTGCGTTCACCGGTTTCAGACCAACTCAAAGGAGTTCGACATCTGCGATCGTATAACGCTTCAAAAGGAGCCATTTGAAGACTAGCTTGATAACTGTTATTGTAAGAGAATTCAGCTAGAGCAAGGCATTTGTCCCAACTTGTACCATAGTGAATAATACAAGCTCGGAGCATATCTTCAAGGATTTCGTTAACTCGCTCAGTTTGTCCATCAGTTTGGGGATGATATGCAGAACTTCGAATCAGTTTGGATCAAGAGCTGATTGCAACTGTTCCCAAAAGCGTGCAATGAACTGGGGTCCTCTATCAGAGATGATAGTTTTAGGAACACCATGCAATCGAACGATTTGATCTAGATAGATCTCTGCATACTTCTTAGTTGAATAAGTGGTATGCACAGGGATAAAATGAGCTGTTTTTGTGAGTCTATCAATAATTACCCATATGGAGTCATGCTTTTGAGATGTGTTGGGAAGACCGACAATAAAATCCATGCTAATGTCTTCCCATTTCCATGACGGAATGGGTAATGGCTGAAGTGTACCAGATGCCTTAAGATGACTGGCTTTGACTCTCTGGCACGTATCGCACTCGAATACATATTTAGCAATTTCTCTTTTCATTCTGGTCCACCAAAAATGTTGCCGTAGATCTTGATACATCTTGGTGCTACCAGGATGAATAGAGAACTTGGATAGATGTGCTTCATCTAGGATTTGCTTGCGAAGCTGATAATCTTTAGGTACAACAATTCGATTGTTGAACCATAATGTTCCTTGATGGTCAGTGTGAAAACACTTATATTTGGCTTCTCCTAGAGATAGCTTTGATTTGATGATTTTGCTACCCTCATCATGTAGTTGCGACATGATGATTCTATCTCGAAGAGTAGACTCAATGGATAGTAGATTCAGACTACCTTGAGGAATGATCTCTAAATTGAGTTTTCTCATCTGATGGCAGAGAGTGTCACTGAAAGTTGCTATGGATAAACAATGACAGTGTGCTTTGCGGCTAAGGGCATCCGCAACCACATTAGCTTTGCCTGGATGGTAGTGTACCTCAAGGTCATAGTCTTTAATCAATTCTAACCAATGCCTTTGCCTCATATTTAGGTTAGCTTGAGTGAAAATATACTTGAGGCTCTTATGGTCAGTGTAGATATTACATTTAGCGCCCATAAGATGATGTCTCCAGATCTTGAGAGCATGGATAACTAATGCTAATTCAAGATCATGCGTTGGACAGTTTTGCTCATGAGTCCGAAGTGCTCTCGATGCATAGGCAATCACTCGATTGTTTTGCATAAGAACACAACCAAGGCCAATCCCGGAAGCATCGCAATAGACATCAAAAGGTTGAGTGCTATCTGGCTGAGCTAGCACTGGGGCAGTTGTTAGGAGTTTTCTCAAGGTATGGAATGCTTCCTCACATTTGTCATTCCAGCAGAATTTAACTTCTTTCTTTAATAGCTCGATCATGGGTTTAGCTATTTTGGAAAAGTCTGGAATGAATCGGCGATAGTATCCCGCCAATCCAAGAAAACTTCGAATTTGATGGACTGAAGTTGGAGGGTTCCAGTCCATAACTTCCTGGACTTTGGTTGGATCAACCGATATGCCTTTACTGGAAATAGTATGTCCTAAAAATTTCACACTATCCAGCCAGAATTCACACTTCGAGAATTTGGCATAAAGACGATGATCACGTAGCCGTTGAAGAACGACACATAAATGATTAGCATGGTCTTCTTTAGTTTTGGAGTATATTAGAATGTCATCAATGAAGACCACGACGAATTTGTCGAGTTTCGGCATGAATACTGAATTCATGAGATACATGAAATATGCCGGTGCATTAGTAAGTCCAAACGACATAATTAGATATTCATAAAGTCCATATCTAGTCGAGAAGGCTGTTTTTGGAATATCACAAGGCCTAATCTTGATCTGATGATAACCAGAGCGTAAGTCAATCTTAGAGAAGACCTTAGCTCCGGCTAGCTGATCGAACAAAATGTCAATGCGGGGAAGAGGGTACTTATTTTTGATAGTAACCGCATTGAGTGGACGGTAATCGACACATAGCCTTAGGCTATCATCTTTCTTCTTGACAAAGAGAGCAGAACAACCCCAAGGTGAGGCACTTGGACGTATATATCCCTTATCAAGAAGATCTTGGAGCTGGATTTTCAGTTCGGCTAATTCATTTGGAGGCATGCGATACGGCCTCTTTGAAATAGGAGCGGTGACCGGTTGCAGTTCAATGATAAACTCGATGTCTCTATCTGGTGGCATTCCAGGCAAGTCGTCTGGAAAGACATCGGGGTATTCACATACTATAGGAATGTCCTTGACTTTGATATCTGTGATAGCATAAGTGCAAGGGTGTAGACAGTCTGGTTGAGGCAAATAAAGGGTGGTAATCCCATAGTATGGTGAATCAATTTCAACAACTCGGGAAGAAATATCTAGCCGTACTTGATGTTTAGTCATCCAGTCTGTCCCAAGTATAATATCAATACCCTCCAAACTTAGTAAACCCAGATCAGTTTTAATTTCCTTACTACCTAACTGAATTGGCACACCTCTAATCATTTGGTTGGAAGTAATATTTCCTCCAGGGGTAGAGATCATATATGATCCTTGAGTAAAACAAGGATCAAGTCCTATCCGGTTACCACAGTTGTTACCAATGAAACTATGTGTCGCTCCTGAATCAAATAATGTAACAACTGGTTGATGATAAATAGAAAATGTACCCGACATGACGGAAGCTCCCTCCGGAAGCTCTGCCAGAGTAGTGAAATTAATCCGTCCTTGCCGGACTTGCATCACTGGTTTCTTGCCCTTGTTTCGGTTACCCTGAGTAGAACTTTGCCCAGGATTAGGTTTCTTGGGCCGCGGACAATCTCGGATAAAATGATCCGCACTTCCACAATTGAAACAGCGATAGTTACTGTTTCTCTGTTGCACTTGTTGAACATTTGGCCGCGGGCCAAATGGTTGTGATTGTTGCGGAGGAACAGGAGGTCTATACCTTCCCTGCTGTTGAGGCAGCCTGAAAACCAATCTACCAGTTGGGGCATTCTGCTGCGATGCTCTGTACGGTGTATTGGGAACAACCCGATACCTCGGTGGTTGAGCACTCGAGGGTCCAGTAGGAGTCTTCCTCTTTTTCTCAGCATGATGTGCTATGATGCAATCTTCTTGAGTTAAGGCCATATTAACCAGCTCGCTGAAAGTATTTGCCCTCACAAGATTTAGGCGTTCCTTGAGCTTGGTATTAAGGCCTCGACGGAAACGATCTTGTTTCTTGGCATCGTTATCCGCATGATATCCCGCATATTGACACAGATGATTGAAGTTCTGTGCATATTGCAGGACTGTACTGGTGCCTTGAGTAAGTGCCAGGAATTCATTCAACTTTCGCTCCAGCAATCCCTCCGGAATGTAATGTGCTCTAAAGGCTGCCCGAAACTCATCCCAGGTGATAACATGCCCTGCAGGTTGCATGGCATAGAAATTGTCCCACCAGATCCGAGCAGCACCACGGAGTTGCTGGGCGGCAAAGGAAGCTTTGCTTGAGTCCGCACAAGGTATTATCAATAGAGCGAACTTCGATTCAATGATATGGAGCCAAGCATCGGCATCCAAGGGTTCTTCAGCTTTACTGAAAAAGGGAGGCTGAGTACTGATGAAGTCCTGATAACTGGCCACGGGAGGATTGCGGTCATCACGACCTCCGCGGAACTATTGATGTTGCTGGTTCTGTTGTGCTTGAACCAGCAAGTTAAGCAGCTCAGTTAGCCAAGCCATAACTTCGGCAAGGTTAGGAGGTGGTGGTGGTGGTTGTTGAGAACCGCTAGCCTGATCTGCCCAGAAACCTTCCAAGGTTCCGCGCGTGGCTCCAACCATCTGAAATAAAGGAGATGTCCATCATTAACCATATAGCCTTACTCCCAATTTCAGAAGATATATGACTTAGATAAACAATACACATACTCCATTTAATCATCTTATTTCAGAATCATAAGGATAATGATCAGGATGATAAAATAGGAAACTTATATTACAACAATGGTTCTGATTGTTCTCCGCATCACACATCCGAAAGATCCCTACGCAGGCCATCTATGTTACAACAAATGGCATGAGATCTAGCTAAGTTATTACACTCTCCACAAGTTACATCTAACCTGTCGACGATTTACGAAACTAGAAATCGTCGAAGTTGCCTATAGACGATTGACTGCCAGAGGGAGAGTGATAGGGACTAAGAACAGGATCCCCATGCTCAGAGTCAATCTCTGAAACACCCCCAATCTCTTCTGGATCTTCTTCTTCTTCTTCAGGCATTGCTGGTGCAGCGGGAAGTATCGGTTGCTGCTGCAGTTCCTCAATGTGAGCCTGGGCATCATCAGCCACAAGTATCAGATCATGAATTTGTGTCTGTAGGAACTCAATAAAAGTGTCACGCTGAGTGATAATATGATCACTCTCATTGATCTGATCTTCACGATGGAGGATTGTCTCATCCCTTGCTGCAATGATTTCATCTTTTTGAGTCACCAAAGCTTGCAATTCCACTATTTGGGTCACTTGACGGTCAGCATTCCGATAGTGGCTTTGAGCCACGCCAGTTAACTGACTCATACCGTGACGCAGTAGAATCTGGTAATGATGTTGCACATCCATGAACCTGGTAATGATACGGACGTTTTCTTCAGCCAGATCTCCTAGCATATGACCAAGATGCTCTGTCCGAAAATTCCATTCCGAATTATCAGGATCTATGGTAGGAAATAAACCAATAGGATACGCGGCAACTTTAGTCGGATGCTGATTGCAGAAAAGTTTGATAGCTTCCAAGGCAGCGGTTTCAAGGGTATCAACCAGACGATATCCGACCACTTCCACTTCTATGGGATGCCATGAGGAGCGGAAAGGGTGTTGAGGAATTATCATCTTAACCCGACACCGAGGAACTCCTTCCTCATGATATTCTACCCCATCGTATTGAGGAGGCTCTGTATAGTGGAACAGACTTAAGGATTCCCACAAGAGATAAGGAAACCCTTCCCAATGTAAAGCATTGGTGTGGAAGTGCCTCTCCTGATCCCAAAAGGCATTGGAAGGAGCAGCCATCTGCGACAACAATGCAAATAGTAAGATATATTTACCCTGCGGAAAGCCCACAAGGTAAATGGATTAAGATAGCGGATTCTGATAGCAGCAAAGGCTGGAAATCAGATGAATACTTAAGGGACTCAGCTAAAGATTGCTATTCACCCAAACTAAGAAATACCAACATGTTACCTATTTCTTAAAGCAACAAAATTAAATATCCATTTTGTTGATTAATGTATTATGCATGCACGCACTATTCGATCTCACAAATAAAAATAACTGCCAAGTAATCTTGGTCTTACGTGGTTAGTTACGGTAGCACAATATAAATACGTCAATCTCTATTAACTAGTCGATAAGTTCTATCCGTCCTAATTTCGTAATCGTGGTTAGTGTACCTGCAGAAAACCACAATACTTATATATATATATATATATATATATATCCAATGAACCTTTCATGCCAGCATGTCATGAAAGCGTCCCTATTCATTACTGCTCACTATAGAAACAGCATCTGTACAATTACCGCCATACAGACAACGTTAGCATACGTTATCGAAACAACGTATTCACGGGGGTACCGCAAAATGCGGGGGTATGAACAGCGATCGCCATACCCTGCGCCGAACTATCTACTCCCAATGTAGTCAACCAAAGTTGGTACATTGGCAGCATCTCAAGTAAGCCACTGCTTGAGAAACAGCGTTCGGTTCGCATCACCGACTGGAAGGCCAAGCTCCCTCAGTTGGCTGAGGATCCTTACCTTCTTACCTCACGATCGAAGATGTCGTTACAGAAAGTAAGGTCGGGTTGTACATGAATTTAAGTTTTGGCAAGAAAGTAATGCTGGAGGTTAGATTTATATATATATAGTACAGCCACCTCTATTTTCCCTTAATCATCACCCTAGGGCTTTACGTACTAAGCACAACCTTAACGAATCCAACGTACCTTTTGCAAAATACTTTGTTGGTCAAATTTTATACCGAAAGTATTTTTAAGGCACTTCATATCTCCAGTGTACACTTGTTAGCTCTGATACCAGCTGTGGCAGAACCAACCTGAATTACACCGGCTCAAGTACGCGAGTCCTCTCTTGAGGGCTACCTCGTGCTTCAAACGGTATAATCCTTTGGCCTGTCGGGTAACGTCCCGATAAACCACTGAACGCAGGATCTAACAAGGTACCTCACACGAAGGTGAGTCCAGAGATATAAATGCCAACATTTTACATCACAGGCAGATATATTACAAAAATATACAAAGCATCATTTGCTCCCACTGAGGAGAGATTATTACAAAACAGGTTTAAGTTTCAAGTCAAGCAGCGGAGTTTGAAAAGCGTAGACAATGTACACGTCGTTATTACAGATATTATGCTAGCCCTGGCATAATATCACTCGACGGAATCTGTGTTGGCCGGGGACGGATCCCACTCCACGGACCAACCATCAGGCAGAGGGTAAGGCCACGGTGTAATGAATGCTAGTTCATCAGTGGGATTACCTGAGGTAAATCAACAAAAGCAAGGCTGAGCATACTAATACTCAGCAAGGCTTACCCATCTCATGGTATACTTAGCCATGTATCTAGACTTATGCAGGCTTTTCAGGTTTGGGTAAAGTTTTCAGCTGAAAAGCAACAAAGAGTAGATCCTTATTTTCAACTTTTAGCTTTCAGATTCTAGTTGATTAACCATTCTAGGTAAGCACCTATAACTACTCAAACATGGTAGAATCTTTAATCAAACATCATCTTTGATAATCACAAAGTTGCTCTTGTTACTCTATGTGGTAAAGGGATCAAGCAGTCTCAACCATCGTGAGAAGCGGACGATTCCTTAATCGAATTCAAACCTTGCAAGGATAAACCTAACACACACGCTTGGAACACCAAAGGGTCGTTCCGAAGCAACCGTTTACCTTTCATTCCGACTCGTGGATCAGAGCCACCACAAGCGACTAAGGACCATACGCACTTCCAAAGTGCAGGACGTACGTCTGTAGCGCGACTACAAAACCCGTACTCCTGGTTGCCCAGCAACACGTATTCCTACACGTCGAACAAAGTAACCAAAAGAAGCAAATACATGTGGTGGGGGGTATGTCCACTCCTCAGGCCGATTGGTTACTAGGCTTACCGCTTACCATATTTCACGGCATGTGGTTAGTACTTTCAAACGCTTAACCACCGCTACCACACACTGCGGCCTTATCAAGTTCCACAACACAGACGGGGTATCATCTCAACCATGATACCTCCTAAAACTCCCGTCCGTCATCCTTTTATTGATAACAAGAATGTAAACATTACAATTCCTATATCGCGCGAGTGACAGGAAATCACTCGACTTCTACCGGTCCTATAAGCAGAGCAGCTATTTGGACTCAAATTCTAGTGTTCAGTCCTGGAATTATGCAACTAAGGTTTCCAAACAACTCCTAAGAACTTAATGCATAAAGATATATATATATAAATAGTATAGATTGCAGTGTAATAAAGTAGGGGTTATGTCCGGGGCTTGCCTTCGTTGGTGGGGCTGGGGTTAGTCAAATTAATATCTTCCGAACCTTGTTCGGGGCTTCAGAGAATTCTGTGACGAGATTCCCGGGGTCTTCAGAATAACCTTCTTCTGGTTCCGGGATTAGCTGGTAATCTCCATCAGCGAGAGTGGTCGAGTCTACATGACGTGCAAAGGGATAAATTATGGAATGCATACACTTTTATGTTATTTCACAATAAAGTTGCAATCCAATTAAAAGAATATTATATTTCAACAAACAACCTAACTACCCTGTACTGGGCAGTCATTTATCAAGTATTAACTAAACTAACTAGTCACGTTAAACAACAGGGTGGGTTACCCTAAACATCCAACTAACTACATTAGGTAGCATAGCTGGTTGCCATAAGCAACAACTAAACACAATTAGAAATTTCCATTTATTTTATTAATTAAACATTGTAATTAACCTTAGGTTATTATTTAATTATAACCAACTTTGAATTAATTAAGCAAATCTTAAATTAGAAAAATAAATTAATACTTATGAAAATTATCCTAAATGGGTTTAATTGAAATAACATTACTCTAAATATTTATGCAATAGATAATTAGAACAATTCACTTAATTAAACAATATGTTTAACTTGAATAATTTTTACAGAGCAAGATATTTCAAAACTGGAGCTACAAAAATTAATGAACATAGATTGGTATTAGTTCTAATTACTGGAGTTTTATTGGAATTTTATAAAGATGCAATTATAACTGGAGTTTTACACTAAAACTAGGGTTCCAAATTTAAGGACATCATAAACTACTCAAGACTAGCATTCCAGAAAAGTTTCATAATTTTTCATGCATAATAATTATTATTTATGAATTACGTTTGAATTTAAGCTTGAAATTTATAACTCAAGTTATATTAGGTTTCTGATTCTCAAATTTTTATGATGGATCATAATTACAAAGATCAAGTTATGGTAGAAATTTCATCCCTAAATATGCACAAATGCTTTTGAAATTAATCTGTGAAGGTTTCATTAACATATAACAAAGGCAGAAAAATACTCTAACTAGAGGGCTAATCTAAGCCTCAAAAATTTACACAAGGCTACTTACACCACATGCAACACATGCTCCAAAAACCAACAGCAGCAAGGCTATAGATCATAAGATTCAATTAAAGCATCCCTTTATTTGTATTTAAAATATAGAACAAACTATGCACTTTCATAGCATGCTTATGAAATAAAAGTTGTAGAATTCATCACAAGGATTCTAACCCAACAAGTTTGGTATTTTTAAAATTCACAGCAGGAAATAAGAAAAACTCAACAAACTTTACAATCTAGTCCATGGATTTAGCACAAAACCCCCTGAAATTCCTTTATCTTCTCCAATGGAGCCCCTGGCCGTGGTCAGAGAGGTGCGGCGGCATTTGACCGGCCAAATCCGGTGAATCTCGGGTCACGATGGCGAGGGAAGAGAGGGGGATTAGCTAGAGGAGATCGAGGGCTACCTGGGGAAGTGCTTGGTTGGGTTTCTAGGGTGGTGTAGCGGTCTGCCCGCGTGGAGCAGACGGCCGGCGGCGGGGAAGACCTCGACGGCGGCACTCCGGGCAAGCTGGGCGGCGAGGGCTGGGTCCAACAGCTTCAGGGGACCAAGGGAGAGCTTCTAGTAGGGTCGGTTTGGGCGGAGGAGGGCTGTAGGGATGGGTCCACGGCGGCGTCGAGCTCGCCGGGGTTACAGGAGAAATGGCGATGGCGTTCCGGGGTCTAGGAGCGAGGAGATGACGAGCTAATGGCAGGAATGGGTCGAGGGGATGCTAGTGGTACTGATGCGCCCACAAGATAGAGCTCGAGGGCTTCAACACTTCCACGTGGCGGGGCGGCGAACAGAAGGAGGCCGGCGTTCAGGCGGCGCTGGCAGTACCAGAACATCATGGCACTCGGTAGGAAGGCCAGCACAGGGGATTAGTAGTGGTAGTAGGGCTGTGGAGCGACGCGTGGAAGAAAACTCAGCAGGAGGTGGCGCTCGGGGTGTTGTGCCGGCGGTGAGCGGTGGTGGGCAGAAGCAGAGCAGAGGGGAAGCGAGGATGCCAGAGGAAGAAGAAAGCAGACAAGAGTCAGAAGGACCCATTTGCAAATTGAAAAACTTCCAGGGACTCCTCTGTAAAGAAAGATTTCCCATTGATACAAAATCCTAGTGAGAAAAATGTCTAAAGCAAAGTTGTACAGAATTTAAAACCCTACAATAACGCTTTAGGGTTCAATTCAAAATCTCAAAGGATACAATTTTATTTTGAACTTTTGAACACAACTCAATTTATAAACTTTTTGTTATAATGCAAACAAAATGCTTTAATGATTAGGGTCTTTTTGTAAGATTGCCTGCAGTGTAATCATGACTAGCCTTTTTACACTTTAGCCCTTAAGTAAAACTGAGTTTTACTTTTATCTTTCAACCATTTTACATGTAAACCCTTATACCTTTGTGTTAATTACACATAGGTCCTTAGTTTCATACAAAGTCTATTTCTCTTAGGTTTTAACTTAATATTTGTGCTTTTCTTCTCTATGATCATTTGAATTTGACATTTAATAGCATTTTTACACAATTGCACATAGAGACTTATAAAATTCATAATTTACAAATATGCCCCTAGTTTTCTGTACCGCTCATACACATCAAAGCAAACATACATAAGATATCCAAACTTAGTATCTAGGTTTCTAACTACCTGGATGTTACAGAAGCTATTCAGGGATGGCCTGTATGAAAGACCATCACACAGGTGCGGAGTTTTCTAGGACTTGCTAGGTTCTATCGTCGCTTTGTGAAGGATTTTAGCACCATTGCTGCACCATTGAATGCGCTTACGAAGAAGGGGGTGCCTTTTGCTTGGGGCTCTACACAAGAGAATGCATTCACCATGTTGAAAGATAAGTTGATACTTGCACCTCTCATCCAACTTCCTGATTTTAATAAGACCTTTGAGCTTGAATGTGATGCTAGTGGAATTGGTTTGGGTGGTGTTTTGTTACAAGATGGTAAACCTGTTGCATAAATTAGTGAGAAATTGAGTTGACCTGTTCTGAATTATTCTACTTATGATAAGAAATTGTATGCTCTTGTGCGCACATTAGAAACATGGCAGCATTATTTATGGCCCAACGAGTTTGTTATACATTCTAATCATGAATCTTTGAAGCATATTCATAGTCAAGGAAAACTGAACCGTAGACATGCTAAGTGGGTTGAATTTATTGAATCTTTTCCTTAGGTCATCAAACACAAGAAAGGGAAACAAATGTTATTGCTGATGCTTTGTCTAGGCGATATACTTTGTTGACACAACTTGATTGCAAGATTTTTGGTTTGGACACAATTAAAACACAATATGTGAATAGTGCTGATTTTAAAGATGTCTTGCTGCATTGTAAGGATGTAAAAGCATGGAACAAATTTGTTGTCAATGATGGGTTTGTGTTTAAAGCTAACAAGCTATGCATTCCAGGAACAAATTTGTCGTCAATGATGGGTTTGTGTTTAGAGCTAACAATATATGCATTCTAGCTATCTCCGTTCGTTTGTTGTTACAGGAAGCGCATGGAGGTGACTTGATGGGGCATTTTGGAGCAAAGAAGACAGAGGATGTACTTGCTGGTCATTTCTTTTGGCCAAAGATGAGAAGAGATGTGGAGCTATTTGTTGCGCGCTGCAGTACATGTCAAAAAGCTAAGTCATGATTAAATCCGCATGGTTTGTATATGCCTTTACCAGTTCCTAGTGCCCCTTGGGAGGATATTTCTATGCATTTCATGTTGGGATTGCCTAGAACTAGGAAGGGACGTGATAGCGTTTTTGTGGTTTTGGATAGATTTTCTAACATGGCACACTTTATGCCATGTCGTAAAACTGATGATGCTACTCATGCTCCTGATTTGTTCTTTCAGGAAATTGTTCGTTTGCATGGAGTACCAACACACAATTGTTTTTTATCGCGATGCTAAATTTCTTAGCTACTTTTGGAGAACTTTATGGGTAAAATTAGGAACTAAGCTTCTATTTTCTACCACTTGTCATCCCCAAACTACTGATTAAACTAAAGTTGTTAATAGAACCTTGTCTACCATGTTAAGGGCTGTTTTAAAGTAGAATATTAAGTTGTGGGAAGAATGTTTGCCTCATGTTAAGTTTGCTTATAATCGTTCCATGCATTCTACTACAAAGATGTGCCCATTTGAGATTGTTTATGACTTGTTACCTCGTGCTCCTATTGATTTAATGCCTTTGCCCAATTTTGAAAAATTGAACTTTGATGCTAAGCAACATGCTGAACTGATGTTAAAACTGCATGAAACAACTAAAAAATCATAGAACGCATGAATTCTAAGTATAAGCTTGCTAGTGATAAAGGTAGAAAGCAATTGATTTTTGAACCTGGTGAATTGGTTTGGTTGCACTTGAGAAAGGATAGGTTTCCTGCTTTGAGAAAGTCTAAATTGATGCCTCGGGCTGATGGACCGTTTAAAGTGATAGAGTGAATTAATGATAATGCGTACAACCGAGACCTGCCTGTAGATTTTAGGGTTAGTCCTACGTTTAACATCACAGATTCGAAGCCATATTTGGGAGAGAATGATGAGCTTGAGTCGAGAACAACTCAAATATAAGAAGGGGAGGATGATGAGGACATCACCACCAGCGATACATCCACACCTACACTAGCATCTACTTCGCCAACACCACTTGATCCTATTACTCGCACTCGTGCTCGTAGACTTACCCATCAAGTAAGTTCACACTTAAGCTCAGGTTGATCATATTTAGACAATGGAGATACGTGCACTCTTGTTTTACTCAAGAATAATGGAGTGGATCAAAAGGGGAGAGGCATCGCACAGGCTGGATTCGGACTGCAGGACAAACACGACTTGTGACAGCCATCACAACTTCATCCAGAGTCCATTTTGGGCATTCAAGTAATTCCTGAAAAGCTTATCAAATCTACTTTCCAATGGATCTGGAATCACCTCCATATCTGTTCGGAATCAACCGCAATCGTCGATTTACTTCAGATTATTTTTTCAGCCCACGGTGCTGGGTTTCCCTATTTTGGCCCAATGGGCCGTGTATCAAGTTGATCCCAATTCGGACACGTCCTAGGGTTAGGATATGACCCCAGCACCCTTGTGGTCATTCTCCCACTTTCTTATACCTATTAGCCACCACCAAGAACACTGGGTGGTCTTTGTTAGATGCAAGTTTAGCTCACTTTAGATCATCTTTAAGTTCAATTATCATGTGAGGGTCTAAGCCGCTCTTAACCGTGAGCTCGGATTTGCAAGGCCCTTAAACACTTCCAAGGTGAGTTGCAGGGATTCACTACGAGGCCTTTACAAAGATTTCCTAACTTGCAATGGTCCGCTAAGGTTTCAGTTCGCAGTGGTCATAACTGTGACACTCAAATAATTAGTGTTGTCACACCCTAAATTTTTAGTGTGATGTTATGTGCAAAACGTGGTAAAAGTGTGTTTAAAAATTTAAATACTTAGGGAAAAGGGTTATTTATATAATTATATTTTAATAAAGGTCCTTTAGCGCTGAATGGGTAAGCATGGAGGGTAGAATTCAAATGTATGAGGGTTGTTTTGCAAAAGTCAAAAACTTATGTTTAAATCGCAAATTTAGATGAAACTACACATAGGATATATATGTGGTGTAGTTTTAAATAGGATTTATGTAAAGTTTGGAAATCTTGTTAAGTCTCAAATTATTTACACATCCTTAGCTCTTCTGCAAATAAGCCTTGAAGCAAAGTTGCACATCTTGAAAAACCATGCATTTTTGCTTTTAGGTCCGTCTCCATCTGAGCACTGGTTTAAAAGTTATCAGATCATTATAGTGGGGTCCCTGCATTTCTGTAATATTGCATTTGGGTCCCTCTTCGTCTACCTCTCTCTCCCTCTCCTCTGTTCTACTCTGCCGCGCGCCGCCGCCGCTGTCCCAGCCATGTGCGCCACCCCTGCCATCCCTGCGCTGCTTTGTGCCGTCCACGTGCCCTTCTCCGCTCCACTGCCACCCTCCCCGCCCTCGCACTGGTCACCCCCGGCCCTCGCCACGTCGCCCGCCGTCTGCCCGAACTGCGCCTCACCGCCGCTCGCCCGAACTGCGCCTCACCGCCGCTCGCCGACACAGCGCCTCCCGTGCCACCTCCTGCCTTCCGACGATTCCATGCATCATTACCCGCCTTGCCGCCGCCCTCCCGACCCCGTGCTGGCTCGCCCTTGCGTCCTCCACGTTGCATTTCTTCTGCCCGAGCGCCGCCGTGATTGCCACGCGCGCCGCCGAGACACCAGCTCCTGCTTGTGCATGGGCACCTCCTCTTCTGGACCCCGAGCACTTTCTCTAGCTCCTCTAGCACATGTCTTGGCAGTTGCACACTTCTTTTCCAACCAATTTTCCCTGCACCGATCGCCACCGCTCACCGGACCTCCCCCGCGACTCCGGCTCACCGTCGTCAGCCTTCACCACTGCTTCCCCTTTCCAATCCAAAGCATGAACAGCATTCCCACGATCCACTGAAGCTCACCGAGCAAGCCAATTTCAAGTTCTTCCACCAGAACTGCCGGGCCACAGCGCCGGCGAGCCTCTTCCCTCCGCCGACCAGCCGGTACAGAGCCTCCCCACCCTGATCAACGGCACCGTCAGCACCACATCATCCTCCTGAAGCAATCCTGCCCCTCCTTCACCACCCTCCATCACCCTAGCCTGCAGAACGCCGACCGCCACTGACACGCTGTCACGACCGCCGCCATTGCTCGTCGCCGGCCGTGCTCTGCTACTGCCCTTCAAGCACATCACCCCCCATCGTGTTCAGTAGCCTCTGTAGGTCATGTGGCACTGATCCCTCCCCACCCAAGACCTCACCGCCGGCGAGAACGCCGGAGACAGAGACGCCGGACGCCGTCGAGAGCCAGCAAGGGCATATCTATGATATCCTTTTCAGTTCTAAGGGCCTGAGTGCAAGAATCCGAGGACCCCAGTGTAAACTCATGTGTTATTTTATGTGAATAAGGCTGCTGACTTGCAAAATTCATAGCAAATTGTAGAAAAATCCAAAAATTGCCAAACTTATTTTTTTGGAAACTAGATTTCAAACCCTACAACTTTTATTAATGAAGTTTGGTTTGAAACTAAATACTTTTAAATCAATTTTAAACTTAAGTTTAAAAGGTATATTGTGCATAACTTCTACATACTAGCTTATTTTATTGTAATCTTTGGTATAAAATATCCTTAGATCATGAGTAAGCTAATATAAAAAGTTCATGCTCATTACTATTTTGTAGTTTGAATTCTTTTGAATTTGTGCAAAGCAAATTTAAAGGAATTTAAATTTGATTAGGCTTGTTTCTAAGGTTTATGTGTTTAGATCTTTTTATCATAATTTAACATGTTAATAATTAGTTCATAATTAGATTTTCAAGACTTTATAATTCTATTTACCTAAGATTTGAATTTAAACTTGAAATTTGAATTCAAATTCAAATGTTTTAGTTTCTATTTTCAGTAAATCCAGTACTATAATCATAACTTAAATGTGAATGATATTGAACCCCCTTGCTTCATGAGTTTATATTGATTAAGTTGTTGGATTGCAACTTTATTGTAAAATAAAATTCTTAAATTCAAACACCATCTTGTTTAAATCATTGCATATCATGTAGAATCGACGACGCTCGACGACGGAGACTACGAGCTAGTCTTGGGACAAGACCAAAGGTTTCCTGAAGACCCGATAAACGTCGCCGAGGAACTAACTGAAGCCCCGAACCAAAGTTCAGAAGTCTCTGACACTCCTGCCCCCAACCCCACTCAAGAAGGCAAGCCCCGATGCATACCCCAGTATTTCAATTTATTACAATTTCATTATTATATTATATATCTTGCATTACGTCTAGGAGTTGAAATGAAACCCTAGTTGCATAAAATCTTAGGGATCCAATGTATTGTACCCAAGTTCTTATCGCATAGACGCTCTGCTTAATAGGACCGGTAAAAGATGAGTGATTTCCTGTCACTCGCGCGACATAGGAGTTGCGTGTTTACTATTCTGCAATCACTATAAGGATGATGGACAGGGTCATGTACGGTGTCATGACTTGGAGTTTTACCCTGTCTGTTTTGATAAAAGTTGTTAAGGTCGCAGCGTGTGGTAGTGGTGGCTAAGCGTTTGAAAGTACTAGCCACATGCCGCGAAATATGGTAAAGCGGTAAGCCTAGTAACCAATCAGCCCGGCAAGTGGACATACCTCCCACCACTCGTAATTTGGTTTTTCTCATGCACCGACGTGCGGGAGTGCGTTCCACACTGCGGACAGGAGTATGGTCATGTAGTCGTGCTACAGACGTATGTCCTGCACAATTGGTGTGCGTACGGTCCTACAGTCGCTTGTGGTGGCCCTGTTCCACGACCCGAAATGAAAGGCAAACGGTTGCTTCGGAACGATCTTTGGATGTTCCAAGCGTGTGAGTTAGGTTTAACCTTGCAAGGTGAAATTTGATTCAGAATCATCCATTTCTCGTGGAGACTGAGACTGCTTATTCCTTCTGCCACATAGAGTAAGAAGTGTGACTATTGATGGAATAATCTTGATGAATGATAATCTCTACCTTGCTTGCTTAGTGTAGGTGCTTACCTAGAATGGATCATCAACTAGAATCTTGAAAGCTAAAATTTGAAAGTAGATCTTACTCTTTGTTGCTTTTCAGCTGAAAATAAACCCAGAACCTTTACAATGCCTTCATGAGTCTAATTACGAGCTAAAGTATACCCAATCCCGGGTAAGCCTTGCTGAGTATTAGAATACTCAGTCTTGCTAGTATCATTTTCAGGTATAACCTTCGAGAACCCCACAGATAGTTCTGCGTGGCCAACTTCTATTCCACATGGCTGGTCCGTGGAGTGGGATCCATCCCCGGCTGGCAGTGACCCTCCTGAGTGACACCAGGCCTTGGGCTGAGCATGGTGTCAACCTTTGCGACGTGTGTAGTCGCGTGTTTATTTTCCTTCCGCTGTGAGCATGGACAAGCTGTTTAGCTTGTCGGTTTAAACACTGTTTGTATAAGTATACTTTAAGTTTGACAAGGTTTGCAATAATATTTGCATATGTGTAAATTAAAAGTGATGAACTATACTGTGATTGTAAACTCGCCTTCGTGCGAGGTAAACCTGCTTCGATCCTATTGAACCGTGGTTGTATCGGGCGGAGACCCGACAGACCAACGGATTGTTCCGTTTGAGGTGCCTGAGTTAGTATCGGCTGGACAGCGATGACTAGCGCACTTGACCCGGAATAATTCATGCGGTTCTGCCACAATAACCCTCCCTAATAAGGCAGTACCTTAGCCAAGGACCACAAACAAAACCTCCAAGAGGACCGAGTTATACCCCCATCAACGCACTCCCCTCTTGCCCTTTCGGTAAGGCTGTGGCAGAACCAATCCGCTTAAATTATTCCAGCTCAAGTGCGCTAGTCATCATTATACAGGCGATAATGACTCAATGCACTTCAAACGGAACAACCATTTGGTCTATCGGGTCACCGCCCAATTCAACCACGGTTACACAGGATCAAGGTAGGTTTACCTCGCACGAAGGCGAGTTTACAATCACACCACAGCTCGCTAACTTTTAATTTATAGAAATATTAAACCTTATTACAATCTGTTTCGAACTTAAAGTAAACTTATACAAACATTGTTTTAAACCACAAGTTATGCAAGCTTGTTTAGAGTCACAGCGGAAGAAATTAACACGCGACTACACACGTCGCGAGAGTTGATACCACGCTCAGCCCGAAACATGGCGTCATTCCGGAGGGTCCCTGCCAGCCAGGGACGGATCCCACTCCACGGACCAGCCAAAAACGGACCAGCCCAAAGGAACAGAGGATGGCCAGGTTGGACTATCCGTTTGGTTCACACAAGCCATACCTGAAAGACAGACTAGCAAGACTGAGTATGCTAATACTCAGCAAGACTTACCCGTTTCATGGTATACTTTGCCATGTAACTAGACTTATGAAGGCTTGTAATGATTCTGGGTTTAATTTCAGCTGAAAAGCAACAAAGAATATGACCTAACTTTCATGTTTTAGCTTTCAGCTTCCAGTTGCATTATCCATTCTAGGTAAGCACTTATTCTAGACAAGCAAGGTAGAGATTAGCATCTATCAAGATTATTCCAACAATAATTACTGTTCTTACTCTATGTGGCAGAAGGAACAAGCAGTCTCAATTTTCGTGAGAAACGGACGATTCGGAATCGAGTTTCATAACCTTGCAAGGGATCCTAACACACACGTTTAGAAACTTAACTTTCCGAACAACCGTTCCCATCATATTCCGGGTTATGGATCAGGGCCACCACAAGCGCCTGTAGGACCGTACACACATCCAATGTGCAGGACGTACGTCTACAGCGCGACTGTATGACCGTACCCCTGTCTGCTATGCAGAACGTACTCCCACACGTCGGTGCATGTGTGTAACAAAAACCAATCAATCGAGTGGTGGAGACAAGTCCATTTGCCGGGCCAATCAGGTATTAGGCTTACCGCGTACCATATTTACGGCATGTGGCTAGTACTTTCAAATACTTGACCACATCTACCACACACTGCGACCTTATCAATTTTTATCAACATAGACGGGGTAACCTTTCAAGTCATAGCTTTCTAGGATCCATACATCTAGGGTTCCATTTCAACTCCTAGACTTAATGCATAATATAGATATATAAGTATAAAACTGTACAAGTGTAGTATACTGGGATGTCAAGGACTTCCGAACCTTGGTTCTGGGCTTCAGTTAAATCCTCAACGATGTTCACCTGGTCTTCAGAAAACCCTTGCTCGTGTTCCGGGACTAGTTCATAATCTCCGTCGTCGAGTGTTACTGACTCTACATGATATGCAATGATTTGAATTAGGTGGTTCTTGAGTTAAGAATTTCAATTCACGATAAATTTGCAATCTAATAATGAATAAACACAACTTCATAACACAAAAAATTTGAATTCAACCCTACTATTGGTATCTTAATTCAATTATCATAATTAATTAAATGAATTGAATTAGGTTAACAAGTTTGATTTTTATTTTGAAATCCACCAAGGCTATGGCCTTGAATTTTTGTGTGTAAGCTTACTTCTAGTAGATGAGCTTACTATGAAGTTTTCATAATTTTCTGAAAACAGAAACTAAAGCATTTGAATTAAGTTCAAATTTCAAGTTTAAATTCAAACCTTAGACAAAATACTGCCATAAATTTTGAAAAATTTACTATGAACTACTCAATTACAGAACATCACATGGTAAAAAGATCTAAGAATGAAAACCTTAGTAACATGCTTGAATAAATTTAAACCATTTCAAGCTTGATTTGCATAAGTTTAAATTAGTTCAAGCTAGGGTCCAGTACTGCAAGTGAAATTTGCATACAAGCTCACTCATACCCTAAACAGGTTATACACCAAAAATCACAAGTAATAGAGCTAGCATGCAAAAGTTATACTCAAGATACCCTTTTGCTAAACTTTAAAATAACTCAAAAAGCATTTGGTTTCAAACCAGACTCTAATAACCAAAGTTGTAGAGCTAAACTTCTGGAGTATAACAAAACTAGTTTGACAATTTTTGGATTTTCTACAAATTCCTATGGATTTTCAAAGTTGGCTGATTTGAAATGGGGGAGTATTGATTTTTCACAGAAGGACCACTGGAAAGATTTGAATCCTTGCAATTGGGTCCTTGGCCGGGCCAAACAGAGAAGCCGATCGGTGGCGACCAAATTCCGGCGAGGGGGCTCACCGGCAGTGAGGGAAAAGTGGGGGAAAAGGTTCAGGAGCTCACGGCGATCACGGGGGTAGCTGGTGTTGGGGAAGAGAGAGGCTGAGAGGGCAAGTCGACGGCGAACAGGGGCGTGTGGCGGGGCTCCAAGGGGCAGCGATGGCGTTCCGGTGGCCGCAGGGCAGGAGAGCAGTGGGGAAGTAGCTAGAAAGCTTCCTTGGGGTGATGTGGTGCTGGTGGTGTGCTTGGCAGGGGCTGAGAGTCGGCGGCGCGTCGAGACGACGCGGAGACCGAGCGGCAGCGGAGATTGAGCTCACCGGCATGGTGGTCCGGCTGCTCTAGCACGGGAGAGTGAAATTGGGTGGGTCTGTGAGCATCAGTGGGTGGTGGCGGTGCTACTGGAGCACTGGATCAAGGGTGGGAGGCAGCAAAGGCAGCTGACGACGGCGAGTCGAGGTAGCGGCGGAGCTTTGGCGAGAGTACTCGAGTGGAGGAAGGAAAGAGAGGTAATGCGGCGTGATGGAATGAGTAAAAGAAGTCGAGAAGGACTCTTGGGCAAGCTTTAAGACCAGGGGAGGCACAGCGCACGCGAAGCAGCTGCTGGCAAGCTCGGCGGCGCGTGTGGCGGCTCGGGCGGCGGCGGCACGATGTGGAGGGGCGAGGAGGGGCCAGCAGAGGCCGGCAAGCGGTGGGCGGGGGTGCTGGAGGGCACGTGGCGCGGAGAGGAGCGGCGCGTGGCAGCTGGAGCTCGGGAACACGGGTGGCGAAGACAGCGGGGTCGGGCGTAGAGAGAAACAGAGAGAGGAGGGGCTGGATGTAGACGATGAGGACTGATCTATGATTTTCCAAAAATGTAGGGACTCCACTATAAAGCAAAAGTGTAGAGTTTAGCAAGATCTACAACTTTGCTTTAAGGTTCAGTTTCAAAAGAGTTAAGGATTTGAATCTATTTTAAAACTTGGCAAAATTTTAAACTTCGGAGAAATCCTATTTAAAATCTACATTCCAATTGAATCCTTAGGGTAGTTTCACTTCTATCTGTGGTTTAAAAGTAAGTACTTGCTTCTTGCAAAACAACCCTTTACATATTTTGATTTTACCTACCATTCTCACACATTTTGCACCAAAGGACCTATATTTCCCAGAATTACAAAAATACCCTTTTGCCTTTACATTAAAGTTTTTAACATACATACACAAGATCAAACATACACACTTTATACTAGAATCTAGTGTGTTTTAATCCTAAGTACCTGAATGTCACAAAGACCATTACAAGCTAAAGTTTCTAATTAATTAGCCAAGACCAGATCCATATAGTATTGTGGTTGCACTATTTTCATGGATGGTTCTCCATTTTCCAATTAATGCAATGATCTTAATTATCACCATAAAGTATTCCAGAACATGAGTAAACCAGTGTAGCATGATTTTAGGTTATCCAACCAAAGTCTAGGTAAAAGCAACTAGTGTAGCTACAACATAAATATAACAACCCAGGTTTAATCAAGGAAGTTCAAAAGAAACTAGGCACGTCCTTAGTTTGGGATCCAACATATTCTAGACACATGCATGCATATAAAGTAAATGTGTGTATTTATAAAGTTATTGGGACTGAAGTATGATCAAGGACCACTTACCTTCGTCAAAGAACTACTGCTGCTCGGGAATGACTTCAAAGCCTTGCTCTTGCAAAGCCTCGAACTGCGCACCGTTTATCGTAACACACAAGTACATACAAACAATCTAATATAATAAATAAGAAACAGTACACCAAACAATATAAATAGAGCAAAAAAAACATTATAAAGTTATTGTATATGTCGCAAGGATCGCGTGAGCTCGAGAATCGATGAAAACGGAGTTAAAACAGAGAAGTTATGGCTAAAACATGATTCCAGGGGCTTATTTGTAAAAGATTTGAATTTAGAAGGGCTCTGGACAAAGAAACTGAGGGCTAGAACATAATTAAACCTTGGATCTAGGGTTTAGATTGCAAAACAGAGGGGCTAGGGATGGCGGTTCTATTTTAGAAAAGTACAGGGGCTTAAACAGAAGAAAAAGGATCTATTCGTGAATACTTTTAAACTGTCGTGGACTGCGAGTTGATTCCTATATAACTCAGGGGCTAAAGTGCAAAATACCCTAGGTTTGATCGGTATCGGGTTTTCTTGACTCGGGTTAGATCAAATCTAACCGGTTGGATCAGGATTTGGTGAGGCGGGGCCGGAGAGAGACGCACGGCGGCGACGGTGAGGAATCAGGTGCGCAGGCAGGCAGGGGAGAGGGGGAGAAGCGGCCGGCGAGGATTGAAACGAATCAAATTTCCAAATCAAGGAATCCAACTCCCTGTATCATTATGATAGTCCCTGGGTCAAGCGCTATCACATACAGAACTCATTCCAGGCATAATATCATAGTCATACTTCGCATAAGGTCAAACATGGGTTTAATTATTACATAAATCCATAGGATTTGTAGTACGGAATTTATTACAAGCCTCTCGGCTAGAGCGAATAAGCAGAAAATGCAAAGCGGTAACTAGGCCTCTGGCCATCCTTCATCTTCTGGAACCTCCTCCATAGGCAACTCGAGTGTAGCACGGGCTTCAGTCATACCAACCGTCATCGTTGGGCTCGAACTCCAGATTGGATCCTGCATCGTACCAGGCTATCCCCAAGGTATGGGATAGGTTCACGTCACAATCCGAATGCAAGCTTTATAGTGGACTGTACTAAAGGTGTAACAAATTTCAAGGGATAAATCTGGGGTTTCCTATGCATGCAACATCATATATAAGTATTTGTTTCCTCTTCCATCCCCGACTCGGGCCCTTCCGACATTCCAAACTCCCGGTCAACACACACCTTCCAAACCACCAAGTCGATGCGAGGAAATCATTCTAGGGGGAGATAGAAATCATGAGTAACACTAACTAATAAGAGCAATAGAAGAGTAGGGATGTCCATGATCGAGGACGTGGCTATACGCATAGATTTCACCCTACAGGGGTTGTACACCTGGAACCACTCGAATCGACACCGGTCGGAGATCAGCCAATTAATAGATGAAACACCGGTCTACTGAAACAGGACTAGGAGCCACAGCACCATCCGGCTTTCTCGGGTCTTGGGCGCATCCTCTCACAAGAGGTCGCCCCGGGACTGTGAAGCCTCCCATGCATCTCGGGGAACGTGAGGTCAGCACCTCCTTCCCCTGCACCGATACTCGATCCTCCTACCGGCTTGGTACCACACTTGCTAGCCCCGGACCGGGCCCACCCTCATAATGGGTAAGTGGTGTGCACGCCTAACATATTCCCATAAGCCATAGTTACTCTCACCCGGTCCTTAATTGTCGAAGCGGGCATCTTCGTCATATGCGTCTCCACCACGGTGGTCCGCAATTGCACCCCTAACGGGTGCCCCCAACACCTCAACTAGGTAACCAAAAAGTTGTACCCGCCATAGGTACTCCGTAGGGTGTGCCAAGATACACACCCCAAGCCCTCGATCCATGATCGAGTTAAGTTCGCCCACTCCCGACTAAAAGCCCTAAACACCAACTCCTGAGTAGTGTGTCTCCACTCACGCCAAGGCTATCCATCCATTCCTACACATACACATTCAAGGTACAGCAAGGCATTTCATATATTAAACAAGTGTGATAGTATTGCAAGGAGTACGAGTAAATAAGATAGGCTATGCAGGTTCATCTTGATAGACTTACACAAGTAGCGATAGCATATCTAGCAAGCAATGTCTAGTAGGTATTCAGATCGTAGATGGGCATGAACCTGGAGTCTCTTCAAAGTCCTTCTGAGCTTTCGGGTAGTCCTGGCCGTCGTTCAACTCCTTGTAGTCGGGTCCTATTTGTAAATACGAGTATAGGCAAGGACCAAAGTGTAAATATGCACAAAACTCCCCAAATAAGATCCAAATTGCCACTAAACCTACTCCAATGGGTAGTTCATGATTTTAGAAGAGTTTTGAAATTGGTTTCATAATTTTCGGAGGTCCGGTTGATTTATTATGAATTTTCAAGGGAGAAACCTATTTCTAAAATTACTAAAAGAATTTTGGAAAAGAAAAATCACTCAGTAGTGACACGTGGCAACACCAGAGTGTGGCAGAACCAACCTGAATTACACCGGCTCAAATGCGCTGATCCTTTCTCAGAAGGCGGCAAGGACTCAATCGCACTTCAAACAGTGTAACCCCGTGGTCTATCGGGTAAAGTCCCGATTAAACCACCTAACTCAGTATCAAACAAGGTACCTCGCACGAAGGCGAGTCCAGAGATACAAACACCAACAATTTTACATCACAGGCATAATATTACATTATTATTCAAGCATAAATGGTGGCAAGACCTAACTAGTACGAATTTATGCAAAACTATTCAAAGTTAGAGTATCTGCAGTGGAAAATACAACGCGATACTACCAGATGTCGTGGAACGGATATTGAGCTAAGCCCAAGCTCAACATCATTCGGAAGGACCTGTGTTGGCCGGGGATGGATCCCATCCACGGACCAACCATTGGGAAGGGCATAGGGCCAGGGTACAGGCAGAGCAGAGTCCTCAAGGGGATCACCTGGAACAAAAGTCACATCGCAAGACTGAGTATTCTAATACTCAGCAAGGCTTACCCGTTTCATGGTATACTTAGCCATGTAGCTAGACTATGAAGGCTTGTAATGGTTCTGGGTATAATTTTAGCTGAAAAGCAACAAAGAGTAGATCCTTAATTTCAACTTTTAGCTTTCAAGTTCTAGTTGGTTATCCATTCTAAGTAAGCAACTATAGCTACTCAAACATGGTAGAACTTTTTTAAGAAAACATCATCTTTGATCATCATCAGGTTACTCTTATTACTCTATGTGGCAAAGGGATCAAGCAGTCTCAATCTCCGCGAGAAACAGAAGATTCTGAATCGACTTTCAAAACCTTGCAAGGGTAAACCTAACTCACACGCTTGGAACATCTAATGATTGTTCCGAAGCAACCGTTTGCCTTTCATTCCGACTCATGGATCAGTGCCACCACAAGCAACTGTAGGACCATACGCACATCCAATGTGTAGGACGTACGTCTATAGCGCGACTACATGACCGTACTCCTGTCCGCTGTGCAGAACGTACTCCCGCACGTCAGTGCGTGTGCGAAAAACCAAATTACGAGTGGTGGGCGGTATGTCCACTCCTCGGGCTGATTGGTTACTAGGCTTACCGCTTACCATATTTCGCGGCATGTGGCTAGTACTTTCAAATGCTTAACCACCGTACCACACACTGCAACCTTATCAAATTTTCATCAACACAGACGGGGTTTCTGCCAAAGTCATGAATCATAATCACAACTCCGTCCGTCATCCTTATAGTGGTTGCAGGAATGTAACCACTCCTATACTTAGCTCACGAGTGACCGGAAATCACTCGACTTCTACCGGTCCTATTAGCTTAGCAGCTAGTCGGACTCAGGTTCTAGTATTCAATACATAGGTTCCTAGGATTATACAACTAAGGTTTCAATACAATTCCTGAAAACTTAAATGCACAAGTAGATATACATGAATATATAAATTGTAGTGTAGTAAAAATAGCGGTTTATGTCCGGGGCTTGCCTTCGCTGGTGGGGCTGGGGTCAGAGATGTCAACACTAAAAGTTTCCGAACCGGGGTTCGGGGCTTCAGTTAAATCTCCGATAGCATTCCCGGGGTCTTCAGAAATATCCCCTTCTGGATCCGGGATCAGCTGGTAGTCTCCGTCAGCGAGAGTTGTTAAATCTATATGATATGCAAACATTACAGTTAAGAGAATGCATACGTTTCCATTTCATTTCACGATAAAGTTGCAATCCAACAAGTTAATTAACCTTTTCTATGGGCAGTCATTTATCGAGTATTAACTTACATTATCTAACTTCATTAAACGACATGTGGAGTTACTCTAAACAATTAAGCTAATTACATTAAGTAGCATTAGCAAAGATCCTAACTTATCTAACCAATTCCCTTAAACATTATTAGTTTACTTTATCAATTAGACTAATGGTTTTATTAAGACAAAGGGTTATTATTTAAATTCTTGGTCAAATAATAAAACCCTAAGTTAGAAGTGATGACTAATGCTATAAAACTTAGCATGAATAGATCTAATTGAAATAATATTATCCCTAAATTTTCAGAATATTTTATTTAGTAGATAACTCATAACAAATGTTGTATACATAAAACATGAATTATTTTTACAGATCAAACTACTGCAGCAATGAAGATGAAATTTTTATTAGGGACAAGTTGATATATATCTAAGCTATTGTGATTTTATCAAGAGTTTTATCCTTATAGCAATTATGCTATAAAATAAACAAAAACAGCATTGTGATATTAAGATCTATTTATAACAGAAGTTCTACATAAGATCTTGTGCTGAAATTTTGTGAACATATTACACTACTCAAAAGTAACATTCTAATTTAATTTCATAAATTGTCATAAAACAGAACTATTATTCATGAATTATCTTTGAATCTAAGCCTAAATTCATAACTTAAGCTACTCTATGCTACTGCTGTTCAAAAGTTTATTATTGATTACACATGCTGCAAGGAGATTAGATAAAATTTTCAGCTATAACCACTAACAGATTCACCCAGGAATAAATCCTAAAGCTTTCATCAATATAAAACAAAGATACTTAAACATCATAGCTAGGAAATAGTTCTAAGCCTACAAATTTTACATGAAGCTATACATGAGATACACACCCTATGTTTCAAATTTCATCAACAGCATAACTATGGATCAAGAGATCTAATTAACATATCCATTTCCTAGTACTTATTCTCATTCAAAATATTCACTTAATCAGCTCAAGGTTATAACACAAAAGTTGTAGAGTTTATTTCAAGGATTCAAACAAAACTGGTTTGACATTTTTCTGAATTTTCTACAAATTCTTACAAATTTCAAAAGATCACTGAATTTGAATTGAAGGGAGGGATTGAAATCTTGCAGCCAGGCCCTCAGGAAGATTTAAATCAATGCAATCAAGTCCCTGGCTCGTCGGGGAAGAGAGCCGAGACTCACTGGTCAAATTCCAGCGACGGTGGTCGCCGGCTGCGAGGGGGAACCGGCCAGGGAGGATCAGGGGACTAGGGCGGTCCTCGCTGGGGATGATGTGATGGTCTGGGTCGACCGGAGGGGGTGGAATGTGACATCCCGGCCCAACAAGGATGAATTTGAGCCCACTAGTGGCCCAAGTGTGAGTAGCATGGCATGTGTGGGGAATTGTCCCACCTTGCTAGTTGAGGGTGAGTCTCACCAACATATAAACCCAAGTGCCAAGTGTATTTCAACCCCCGGGTTAACCCTTTTACACGAAGCGAGGACGAAAGCGTAAGCGGGGTTGGTGCGAGTGCGTGTTTTACTCAACATGCGAGTAGAACTGAGCCATATTTGGAACTGGGGCGTTACAATTGGTATCAGAGCCGACCCTCGCGGTTACACGGGCGTGTGCGTGCTAGGGACGCGAACATATGGCGCATGGCGCGTGTGGACCCGTGTGTGGTCACACGGCATGGCATGTGTGCCAGTACTAGACGCATGGATGACGTGTGCTAAGAGGGAAAGTTCCTGGTCGATTGCCCCAGTGTGCGGGTATGTTGCCGACGAGGACGTCGGGTCCTTTAGGGGGGTGTATGTGACATCCCGGCCCAACAAGGATGAATTTGAGCCCACTAGTGGCCCAAGTGTGAGTGGCATGGCATGTGTGGGGAATTGTCCCACCTTGCTAGTTGAGGGTGAGTCTCACCAACATATAAGCCCAAGTGCCAAGTGTATTTCAACCCCCGGGTTAACCCTTTTACGCGAAGCGAGGACGAAAGCGTAAGCGGGGTTGGTGCGAGTGCGTGTTTTACTCAACGTGCGAGTAGAACTGAGCCATATTTGGAACTGGGGCGTTACATGGAACGGCGGTGACCCGAGGCGGTGGCGATGGAGCTCGACTACGGCGGCGGTGTTCCGGCGAGGGGTTTCACCGGCGGTGGTCCAAGGGTTGGGAAGAAGCTCGAGGGAAGCAAGGCGGTTCGATTAAGCACCTTGGCGAGGATTGGGGTAGTCAGGAAGGTAGGTTCCCACGGCAGACCGAGGCGGCGGCGGAGAGGTCGACGGCGGCGGTGATGCTCCGGTGATCAACGTTAGCGAAGGTCTTGCGCACGAGCATCGGTGAGCCACGGGTGATGCACTGCTGCATTCAATTGAGGCTAACAGCTATGGGAAGGAGGTGACTGACGGTGACCGTGACGACGGCGGAGGAGAAGAACACCGGCGAGCGTTGGGAAGGCTAAATTGGAGCTCAAAAGTAGTCGAGTGAAGGGCGATGAGCTTCATAGGGTTGAGGTGAAGCTATGGGAGGGGTTATCGTGGATCGGGAGGGGCTGTGGTGGTCTGCCCATGGTGGACAGGGAGGTCGCCGGAGAAGAACTCGAGCGGCGATGGTGTTCAGGAGCTCGGGGTGAAATGAGAGTGCAAGAAAGAGCAAATTGGAGGGAGGGGGAACCATTGAAGGTCTTGAACCAGCAAGGAAGGGTAGGGGAGGCACGCACGGGCGCTAGCCACGACGGCGGCGAGGTGGCGACCGGGCAGTACTCGGGCAGAGGTGGAGCGACGTGGAGCGCGCGGGAGAAGGCCAGAGGAAGAGAACTAGGGCGTCGGCCGGACTGAAGGCGACGCTTGGGAGCTCCCAGAGCAGGTGGTGGCACCGACAAAGCGGCAGCGGCGGGGAGCGGCGGCGATCTGCGACGGCAAGCAGCTGCTGGCGGCTCGGGCAGCGGCGTGGCGCGCTGGGGGAAGGCCAACAGGAAGGAGGTGAGGCGGTGGGCGAGCTCGGGGGCGACGCGTGGAGGCCAGGAGAGGCAGGGGGGACTCGGGCGGCGCGGCACAGCGCCAGCGGCGGCACTGCTGCGCAGCAGAGGGGGAGCAGAGGAAGAAGGAAGGGGGGGGGGCGCCGGGGGCTGAGTTGTGAACTTCAAAAACTCCACGGACCTCACTGTAATACAAAATTTCCCACTGTTCTAAAGCTCAAATGAGAAAATGGTCAAAATAAAAGTTGTAGAACTTTTCAAACTCTACAACTTCTATTTAGGGTTCAAATTCAAAAACTCAAAGGTTAGAGCTTTATTTTAAAACCTTGGACTTAATTCAAACTTTTTAAAGTTTTTGTCCTTATTAGGGTAAATTTCATGTGTTTTTGGACCTAATTGCAAGTTTTATGTAATGTAACGATGACTAACACTTTTACACTTTAACCCTTAGTAAAAATTGAAGATTACATTTGTAATTCACATATTTTGCATAAAAGGACTCATATTTTTGAAAGATTACACCTAGGTCCTTATTTCCACACATGCACTCAATTTCACATAATTCAATACATACCTTACACATTCTTTCCTAGTGTGTTACAATTTTGACACAGAGCGTGCCATGTGGCATGCTGACATCAGCATGTCATCACTGGTGGGGTCAGCACCTGCTGGCGTCAATAGTGGGCCCTGCTGACATCAGCGTTGACCGGTCAACGCTGACCGGTCAATGGTCAACGGGTCAAGGGGTCAGTGGGTCCCACGGGTCAGCCTCACCCCAAGGCTGATAGGTGGGGCCCTCGGTCAGGCCGGGTAAAAGAAAAAGAGAACGAGGTCACGGCTCGGTTCTGGGCAAAAAAGAGTTGGGCCGGCTCAAGGCCCAACCAGGCTCGGCTTGGCTTCACGGGTCAGCTCGGCCTGCGGCTTAGCAGGTCGGCTTGATCCTTGGGCTGGCTAGGCGTGTAGGCCAGCGTGGCTTAACAGACCGGCCCACGGCCCATCACTCTCCCCGTTTCTCTCTCTGACAAAACGGGCCCAGGGGACAGCGCCCCACGCTTCCCCCCGATAGGCGGGGCCCGTGTGTCGGTCTCCCACCAGATCTGGTGTGGCTGCCAGATCTGGTGCGGCTCAGGCCCCAGGTGGTCGCGTGTGTGTTTGAGTGCCAGTGTGTGTGGCAAGCGCCCCGAGCGTGCTCGAGGGAATGCCCGAGGGGGCTTAGCCGCGTCGTGTGGTCACGGCGCATGGCAAGGCCATGGCGGGGACGTGGCGCAGCATGGTGTGGGGGCACGGCTCAGCCTAGCGGCAGCGCAGTGAGGTGGGGGCACGGCTCAGCCTCGCGGCCCGGTGCGCACGCATGCACGCGGGTCCTGGCATCCCAGAGCCACGGCGTGGCCATGCCGTGCGTGGGGCACCTGCATTCCGGGCCCGCGACACGATGCGCCAGAGGGCGACAGCGGTTGCAGGCTCAATGAGTAGTGCGGTGGGCTCCTGCACAAGAGCGGCACAAGGCTGGATGGGGAAGGGGGGGTCCTAAGGCTGGGCTCAAGAGGGCTCATCGGCATTGCCGATAGCACGAGGGAGAAGGGAGGCGGAGGCGGTGCTCACCGGTGGAGCTCGCTGGTGAGGTGCCTGATGCGGTGACGGGCTGGTGCAGGCGAGCTGGGGCCATGCAGGGCGTACGGCTACATCGGTGTCATCGTTTGGGCGCAGACGTGGTGAAGGCGCTCCGTGTAACACCCTGAGGTAATTTCTTTAAATTTAATGAGTTTATTTTGGGCTCAAATAAAATTTCCGGAGTTTTCCTTAATTTATCTCGCATTTAAAGTAATTTTATAACACAAGAAAATAAAATTAATTATAAGGTCAACTTGCTTGTGCATTCATGCTGGTGCATTATTTTATTTGTGTTGGGTTTGAATTCAAATTTATTTGAATTTAAATGAGTTGTTTGAGTGGTTTGAGTGTAGAAAAGAAAAGAAAAGAAGAGAAGAGAGCAGCAGCCCAGCCCAACAGCCCACTCCTTCCCTCCTCTCTCTCCTTTCCCTCCCGGGCCCCCTCTTTCCCTTCCCGCATGGGCCACCCGAGGCCCAGCATCCTCTCCTTTTCCTCTCCCCGCGTGGGCCAAGCCGGCCCATCTCCTTTTCC
The DNA here is from genome assembly GCF_002211085.1 of Panicum hallii. Lineage (NCBI taxonomy): Eukaryota > Viridiplantae > Streptophyta > Magnoliopsida > Poales > Poaceae > Panicum > Panicum hallii. The sequence continues at coordinate 24,508,244 of NC_038050.1, read as the reverse complement.
CCAGCCCGAGCCGAGCCGTGCTCGCCCTCCCTCCTCTTTCTCTCTCACTGACCGCGGGCCCCGCACGTCAGCGCTTTCTTCTTCCCCTCCTTCTTCTTCCCTGGGCGCAACGGCCCGAGATCCCCGGCGACCCCCCCCTGCTCCGGACCCGCACGCCAGTGAGGCTCCGCCGCCCTACAAAGAGCAGCCCCGACCCCACCCATCTGGACCCTAACCCTAGTCGCCACCGAGGACCTCCAACGCCGCCGCTCCTTTTTTTTTTCCCCGCCGCGCGAGCTCCCTCGGCCTCGCCGTCGATCGGCCGACCCGCTGCACCCCTGACCACCACATCACCCGCAGGAGCTCCGCCTCGCCGCCAGGGAGCTTCCCAAAGCTTCTGCCCCCGACCTCCACCCACGGGCACGCCGGAATTTAGCTCGAACGCCGTATCGGGTAAGCTCGTCGCCGTGGCAATTGCTCGCCGCCGGTGCCGCTCCGGCCCCACTGACCCCTCCACCGGCTTCGCAGGAGCACCGCGCGTCGATCCGTGAAGTCCAGGAGCCTGGAGCGCCCCGGCATCCTCTTCCTCCGCGAGGGCCCGAGCTCTACCGCCGCCGGTCGTCGTCGCCGTCCTTCCTCCGTTGCACCGTCGATCCCCACGTCCCCTCGGTGAGCTTTGCTCCATCACCCTGGTTCTTTTGCACCGGATGCAGTAGCCCTTAGCTGCCCGTAGCACCCAGAACACGCGCGCTGCCGTTACGCCGTCGCCCCGAGCCGCTCTCACCGCTGTTCCGCCCTAGTCGTGCCCAAATCCTCCACCACAACTGCCCAGATGGACTACCCGTGCCACCAGCAACCTTCAGGGCTTGACCTCGTCTCAGATGGAGCCCGGACGGCCAGGATCGGCCTACGCCGGTGATGCACCGCCGCGGAGGCGAGCTCCGGTGACCATCCCACCGCCGGCCGCGCTCCTATAAACCCCAGCCACCCAATCTGCAACCAAGGGCGGAGATTAGATCGTGCACACTTAGATCCGAACCGTGAGATCGAGATCCAAGGGATCTAAATCGTGCATACCGGCTCGGGGTAGGGATGAATCGGAGCCGTCAGATCTGGATTAGGTGGTCTAGATTAGATCCATTTAAGTATAGGTCCGGACCGTTCGATCTAGATCGGATGGCCGTGGTGAGCGCGTAACCCTTCGCGAGATGGATTTAATCTGAGCCGTGGAGAGTAGATCCGAGGGCCCAGAAAAGAGAGTACCGTTTCAGCCGGCAATCTTTCTAAAGAGCCCCTGAGTTTTCCTCAAATAAACCCGCGGTCCACCGTAGTTCAAAAATATTTGCAGTTTAGCCCTGTTTCTTGCGCGGACCCCCCTGAGCTCTTTGGAATTAGAACCCGCAGTCCATATCCAGTGTTTTCACGCGCTAGCCCCTGTGTCTATCCTTTAATTACGTTTAAGCCCTCGGTTTTTGCGCAGAAACCCCTGTAAGTCCTGTTTTTCTTGCAGATAGGTCCCTGGATCTTGTTTTAAGCGTAGTTTTCGCGTTTTAGCTCCGTTTTAGGTGTTCTTTATATCCTCGCGATCGTTGTAACGCGTAGAATAGTTCTAGGCCAGTTTTATGTGCTGTTCTATTGTATTGGTGTAATGTTTCTTATATTTTGCTATTGTTTGCATGTGTGTGCATGTGTGGCCCATGTATTGTTGTTACGATCGTGAATAGACGTCGAGCCACCGGAGCAGTACCAGGAGCAGCCGTCTTCCGAGCAGTTCGAGCAGCAGCCGGGAGAGTACGAGGAAGGCAAGTATAACATGAACCTCCTATCACTTTTTAAATACAATTTCATACTGCATTTTAATACTGTATACCTATAAGGACTTCCTAGCCACCTTTATATCTTTACATATATCCTTTGGGTTGTATTTTGGTTAGTTGTGCTAGGTTGCTGCGCTATAACAAATCTTGGTCCTTTTAATTAAATTTGATTAATGGTCTTATGCAACTTAATTCTGGAGCCGGCCCTCTGTGCTGTGTGCTTGAGTGGTTTGTGCGTCCTTAAAAGATGTTTTTGTTAGAAACATGGTTTAGGGGGCCAGCACGGTGCTTAGTGCTTGGTTGGCCACTCTCCATAAGGACCGGTTCATAGAGCGACAACCTGGGACAACCGCGCAACCACAAGACTGGAATGGGACGGTCTTGACTTACTAATTAGGTCGTGTTGGTTCGGGAGTAACTTACCTGCGTGGGCAAGAGGAGTGGTAAGCTTCAATGGTCCCTGCTCCTCCGGCTTGGTCTGTGCTGTGTGTCTTGTACCCCCGGAGGTGGGCCCCATCGTCGCTGATCCAGAATCCTTAGCGGTTACACCTTACCAACGTGATCCTTTGTAACGGTCTCGTAGTGTGCTTGCTAGCCATCTCACCTAAGGAAGTGTGATGAACAACTAGCGTAGCTCACGACTTGTGGGTAAAGTTGTGCAACCTCTCGAGAGTGTAAAACTGATATATCAGCTGTGCTCACAGTCATGAGCGGCCCAGATCCTCCGTCTGATTAGTGGGGTTATCAACCTTTGACGAGGGAGATTCCCCGGGTGGTTTTGGTTTGGATGGTTCCCAGTAGTTCTTAATTAATACTGATTAATTTCTTATGTAATTGGGCTATGGTAATTCATCCATTTGTAGTAATTAGCTTTAATAAAATTTGCCAAGACTAAAAGCTAATGCAGTTGAGTCAGCTAGCCTAGAGCCTCATAGTTTGTGTTATACTTGTTGGGTACTAGTTTGTACTCACACTTGCCTCTCTACTCTTCTGTTCTATTTCGGATATCTTCGACTGCTGCTCAGTACCCGGCAATGTTGAGGACTACGTCAGCGGCTTCGACGACTTCTAGGCATTCGTCTCCCAGTCGACGTCCCTGTGGCGCCCAGCTCTTCATGTATTCATTTTACGCTTCCGCAATTCCTCGAACTGATTCTTGATTCAGTTGTAATAAAGATATTCTTTTTATAATTTATACGATTTTATTCGTGACATGTGTTGTGATATCTTGATAATCTGTTGTATATATGCGTGACTTGATCCTGGCGCATATATGATTGCTCGATTTATGTTCTTATAAATCGGGTGTGACAGATTGGTATCAGAGCCTTGTCGACTGTAGGATGAAGCCTAGATAGAAATGGTCGAGTTTAGGGATTTTCTTCCGCTTGCTCTGCTTCCGCAAAACCCAAACACCCATTTTTGCTTCTATTCCTTGAGTCTTAAGTCCTTGATTGGCTATCCCTCTCCTGTCTTCTCTGAGAAATAGCTTGAGTTTTCCGTAGACGTGGCCTGAGTCTCCTAATCCTGTAATTTATAAGTTTAGGCTGTCCTGATCAAAATACGCTAGAACGAGTGTGTTAGTCGAGTGGTGTGATAAACTCGACTAAGTTGTGAACATTGAATGGTTGTTATTGTGCAAATGTTTGATTTGGATTTTTGGTTGATTTCATAGTCTAGTAGTTAAACGTGTTCATGCAAATCGACCCTAACCCAACTTGAACTAAATAATAAAATTTGAGTTAGATCGTTGGGGGTAAAACCTATAATCCTTTCTCTCTGTTATATCCTATCAAAGTTTCATTTCCGCAGTGGCACCATATCTTATTCTCATAAAACTTCGTTTGTTGCCATCAGATGGTGAACACCAGGCGCACCGGTTCCGGTTCTGACCAGCAGGAGCAGAACAACCAGGGTACTGGTCAGCCGTTGCCGATGCCTCCACCACTGACCCCGGAGCAGTTCTTCCAGCTGCAGATGCAGATGATGGCGACCCTGAACAATACCGTTCAGGCTCTTCAACATATCCATGCCCAGCCACCGCCTCCTCCGCTGCCTCAGCCTCGTGATCGGCGTGCGGATTTCCTGAGAGGTCATCCTCCGACCTTCTCTCACGCCACGGACCCACTCCAGGGGGACGACTGGCTTCGATCGGTGGAGCGCCAGTTGGTTGTTGAGCAATGCGACGACCGGGAGCGAGTTCTGTACGCAGCAGGGCAGCTGCGAGGTTCCGCTCTTGACTGGTGGGAGTCCTACCCAGCTCGAGATCGTGATGCTCTCATGTGGGACCAGTTCCGTGAGCGTTTCAGGAACCATCATATCCCTGAGGGCATCATGAAGATGAAGCAGAAGGAGTTCCGTGCCCTTAAGCAGGTAAAGTTAAATGGAATCCCTTGCAATTTCTTTTGAGCTTGATCTATCCTTGATTTCTTTCGTAAACCTGACCAATTGCGCGGTTTCCATCCTTGTTATCTGTGTTGTCGTTTCAGGGATCTATGACGGTAACGGAGTACCGTGACCGCTTCCTTCAGCTTGCCCGCTACGCCCCTGCTGACGTCGCTCGTGATAGCGATAAGCAGGAGTACTTCAAGGAGGGACTGGATGATCACATCCAGTATGCGCTGCTGAACCACCGCTTCGACAACTTCAACCAGCTGGTTGATGCAGCTCTCAACACCGAGCGCAAGCACCGGGAGATTGAGGATAAGAAGAGGAAGATGGCTCCATCCTCTTCAGGCAGCAACACTCGTCCCCGCTATCAGCATCCACCACAGCAGCAGCAGAGGCCGCCCCAGCAGTACCAGCAGCGGCAGCAGCTTCCGCCTCGTCCTCAGCAGCAGCAGCAGGCGGGACAGGGTCAGAGGCTCCCAGCACCTCCGGCTCCACCAGCTCAGAGGCAGGGAGCCCCCACTCCTCCTCCTGGACAGCAGGCCGCTGCATTTCCGCGAGTGTGCTTCCACTGCGGCGAGCCGGGGCACTACGCTAATGTCTGTCCTCGAAAGGCGCAGGCAGGACAGCAGGGGCGTGCAGCTCAGCCCAAGGCCCCAGCTCAGGGTAGGGTGAACCACGTAACGGCCGAGTCAGCGGCCGAGGCTCCTAACGTGGTGATTGGTACGTTCATGGTCAACACCCACCCTGCTACAGTTCTTTTTGATACTAGTGCCACGCATTCTTTCATCACCCAGTCTTTTGTTGAGCATCATGGTATTCCTACTAGCACATTAAAGAGGTGCATGTTAGTATCTTCACCGGGAGGACAGTTGAGGTCTCATGTCTTCTGTCCCAGAGTCAGTGTGGCCATAAGGGGGGTAGATTTCAGTGCGAATCTGATGGTGCTAGACTCCAAGGGCATTGATGTGATCCGCGGGATGGAGACTCTTGCTAAGTGGGGAGTCCGGATAGATTGTGCTCAGAGGACTGTTCTTCTGTCAGCACCGGGTGGTCAGGAGGTTACTATCGGTGCCACAGAGCCTTCTGGATTTCTTCATCAGATGGAGGCCAGACCCACGGATGGTATTCGCGTGGTGTCTGAATTCCCGGATGTCTTTCCGGATGATTTGCCAGGTATGCCGCCTGATCGCGACATTGAGTTTTCTATTGATCTCTTGCCTGGCACAGCTCCTATTGCTAAGCGGCCCTATCGTATGGCTCCCGTCGAGCATGAGGAGGTTAAGAAGACTGTCGACGAGTTGCTAGCTAAGGGTTATATCCGTCGCAGTTTCTCTCCTTGGGCTTTTCCTGTATTGCTCGTAGAGAAGAAGGATGGCGCGAAGAGGATGTGCTTGACTGGGTTGTACCGCAGACAGTGAAGGAAGTCCGCTCTTTCTTGGGCTTAGCAGGTTATTATCGGAGGTTCATTGAGAATTTCTCCAAGATTGCGAAGCCTTTGACTTCCTTACTGGAGAAGGACGTGGGTTTCTCTTGGACTGATGAGCGTTAGAGTGCCTTCGAGGAGCTGAAGAAGAGGTTGACTACGGCGCCAGTCCTTACTCTGCCAGACCAGAGCAAGAGATTCACAGTGTATTGTGATGCTTCGAGGGATGGTCTTGGTTGCGTCCTGATGCAGGAAGGCAGAGTGATAGCTTATGCTTCGCGGCAGTTGTGCCGGCACGAGTTGAATTATCCCACTCATGATCTGGAGTTAGCCGCAGTTGTGCATGCTCTGAAGATATGGAGGCATTACTTGTTTGGGCAGAGGTGTGATATTTACACCGATCACAAGAGCCTCAAGTATATTTTCACTCAGAGTGAGCTGAACATGCGACAGAGAAGATGGCTAGAGTTGGTCAAGGATTATGACCTAGAGATTCACTATCATCCGGGCAAGGCCAATGTTGTAGCAGATGCTCTGAGCAGGAAGAGCTATGTTAACATGGCCGTGGCTTTTCAGATGCCTCAGGAGTTATGCGAGGAGTTTGAGCAGTTGAGTCTGGGTTTCTTGCATCACACCTCGGGTACATCGTTCGAGGCGGAACCCACTCTAGAGGCAGAGATCAGGCAGCATCAGAAGGAAGATCAGAAGCTGCAGGAGATTCGTGAGTTGCTCAAGATTGGCAAGGCTCCTCATTTCAGACAGGATGATCAGGGTACCTTGTGGTACAAGGGTCGTATATGTGTGCCGGATGTGAATGACCTCAGAAAATTGATTCTGAGTGAGGCTCATGATACAGCGTATTCTATACATCCTGGTAGCACGAAGATGTATTATGACCTGAAGGAACGATTCTGGTGGTATGGAATGAAGCGTTCCGTTGCGGAGTACGTGGCTATCTGTGACACTTGTCAGCGTGTCAAGGTAGAGCATCAGAGGCCAGCAGGGTTATTGCAGCCGTTGAAGATTCCAGAGTGGAAATGGGAGGAAATCACTATGGACTTCATTGTTGGCTTGCCTCGTACTCAGAAAGGGTACAACTCCATATGGGTAGTAGTGGATCGGTTGACGAAGGTTGCTCACTTCATTCCGGTGAACACTACTTACTCCGGCGCTAGACTCGCAGAGTTGTACATCTCCAGGATTGTTTGTCTGCATGGTGTTCCTAAGAAGATTATATCTGATCGAGGATCTCAGTTCACTTCACGGTTCTGGGAGCAGTTACATGATTCATTGGATACGAAGCTGCGCTTCAGTACCACGTATCATCCTCAGACAGATGGGCAGACAGAAAGGACCAACCAAGTGTTGGAGGATATGCTTCGAGCCTGTGCTATTCAGTATGGTACCAGCTGGGATAAATGCTTGCCGTATGCAGAGTTTTCTTATAACAACAGTTATCAGGCCAGTCTGAAGAAATCACCCTTCGAGGCCCTGTATGGTCGAAAGTGCAGGACTCCGCTGTATTGGGATCAGATTGGCGAGAGGCAGGTGTTTGGTCCGGATATTGTTGAGGAGGCTGAACAGCTGGTGCAGCAGGTGCGAGAGAATCTGAGGGTCGCTCAGACTCGTCAGAAGAGCTACGCGGATGTGCGTCGTCGAGATTTGACCTTTGCAGTGGGTGATCATGTATATCTGAAGGTCTCGCCGATGAGAGGAATCCGCAGGTTTAATGTACGAGGGAAGCTAGCTCCTCGATACATTGGTCCGTTCAAGGTGTTGGAACGGAAAGGTGAGGTGGCATATCATTTGGAGTTGCCTCTCAATCTCTCAGGAGTGCACGATGTGTTCCACGTGTCTCAGCTGAAGAAGTGCTTGAGGGTGCCAGAAGAGCAAGCACCGATAGAAGGGTTAGATGTGCAGGAGGATCTGACCTATATCGAGCATCCGGTGAAAATTCTGGAGACGTCTGAGAGAGTTACCAGAAACAAGAAGATCAAGATGTGCCGTGTTCAGTGGAGTCATCACACGGAGGATGAGGCTACTTGGGAGCGAGAAGATGAGCTGAGAAAGACATATCCCGATCTCTTCGCTAGCTAGCCTATCCGAATCTCGGGACGAGATTCCTGTAAGGGGGGTAGGTTTGTAACACCCTGAGGTAATTTCTTTAAATTTAATGAGTTTATTTTGGGCTCAAATAAAATTTCCGGAGTTTTCCTTAATTTATCTCGCATTTAAAGTAATTTTATAACACAAGAAAATAAAATTAATTATAAGGTCAACTTGCTTGTGCATTCATGCTGGTGCATTGTTTTATTTGTGTTGGGTTTGAATTCAAATTTATTTGAATTTAAATGGAGTTGTTTGAGTGGTTTGAGTGTAGAAAAGAAAAGAAAAGAAGAGAAGAGAGCAGCAGCCCAGCCCAACAGCCCACTCCTTCCCTCCTCTCTCTCCTTTCCCTCCCGGGCCCCCTCTTTCCCTTCCCGCATGGGCCACCCGAGGCCCAGCATCCTCTCCTTTTCCTCTCCCCGCGTGGGCCAAGCCGGCCCATCTCCTTTTCCCCAGCCCGAGCCGAGCCGTGCTCGCCCTCCCTCCTCTTTCTCTCTCACTGACCGCGGGCGCCGCGCGTCAGCGCTTTCTTCTTCCCCTCCTTCTTCTTCCCTGGGCGCAATGGCCCGAGATCCCCGGCGACCCCCCCTGCTCCGGACCCGCACGCCAGTGAGGCTCTGCCGCCCTACAAAGAGCAGCCCCGACCCCACCCATCTGGACCCTAACCCTAGCCGCCACCGAGGACCTCCAACGCCGCCGCTCCTTTTTTTTTCCCCGCCGCGCGAGCTCCCTCGGCCTCGCCGTCGATCGGCCGACCCGCTGCACCCCTGACCACCACATCACCCGCAGGAGCTCCGCCTCGCCGCCAGGGAGCTTCCCAAAGCTTCTGCCCCCGACCTCCACCCACGGGCACGCCGGAATTTAGCTCGAACGCCGTATCGGGTAAGCTCGCCGCCGTGGCAATTGCTCGCCGCCGGTGCCGCTCCGGCCCCACTGACCCCTCCACCGGCTTCGCAGGAGCACCGCGCGTCGATCCGTGAAGTCCAGGAGCCTGGAGCGCCCCGGCATCCTCTTCCTCCGCGAGGGCCCGAGCTCTACCGCCGCCGGTCGTCGTCGCCGTCCTTCCTCCGTTGCACTGTCGATCCCCACGTCCCCTCGGTGAGCTTTGCTCCATCACCCTGGTTCTTTTGCACCGGATGCAGTAGCCCTTAGTCGCCCGTAGCGCCCAGAACATGCGCGCTGCCGTTACGCCGTCGCCCCGAGCCGCTCTCACCGCTGTTCCGCCCTAGTCGTGCCCAAATCCTCCACCACAACTGCCCAGATGGACTACCCGTGCCACCAGCAACCTTCAGGGCTTGACCTCATCTCAGATGGAGCCCGGACGGCCAGGATCGGCCTACGCCGGTGATGCACCGCCGCGGAGGCGAGCTCCAGTGACCATCCCACCGCCGGCCGCGCTCCTATAAACCCCAGCCACCCGATCTGCAACCAAGGGCGGAGATTAGATCGTGCACACTTAGATCCGAACCGTGAGATCGAGATCCAAGGGATCTAAATCGTGCATACCGGTTCGGGGTAGGGATGAATCGGAGCCGTCAGATCTGGATTAGGTGGTCTAGATTAGATCCATTTAAGTATAGGTCCGGACCATTCGATCTAGATCGGATGGCCGTGGTGAGCACGTACCCCTTCGCGAGATGGATTTAATCTGAGCCGTGGAGAGTAGATCCGAGGGCCCAGAAAAGAGAGTACCGTTTCAGCCGGCAATCTTTCTAAAGAGCCCCTGAGTTTTCCTCAAATAAACCCGCGGTCCACCGTAGTTCAAAAATATTTGAAGTTTAGCCCTGTTTCTTGCGCGGACCCCCCTGAGCTCTTTGGAATTAGAACCCGCAGTCCATATCCAGTGCTTTCACGCGCTAGCCCCTGTGTCTATCCTTTAATTACGTTTAAGCCCTCGGTTTTTGCGCAGAAACCCCTGTAAGTCCTGTTTTTCTTGCAGATAGGTCCCTGGATCTTGTTTTAAGCGTAGTTTTCGCGTTTTAGCTCCGTTTTAGGTGTTCTTTATATTCTCGCGATCGTTGTAACGCGTAGAATAGTTCTAGGCCAGTTTTATGTGCTGTTCTATTGTATTGGTGTAATGTTTCTTATATTTTGCTATTGTTTGCATGTGTGTGCATGTGTGGCCCATGTATTGTTGTTACGATCGTGAATAGACGTCGAGCCACCGGAGCAGTACCAGGAGTAGCCGTCTTCCGAGCAGTTCGAGCAGCAGCCGGGAGAGTACGAGGAAGGCAAGTATAACATGAACCTCCTATCACTTTTTAAATACAATTTCATACTGCATTTTAATACTGTATACCTATAAGGACTTCCTAGCCACCTTTATATCTTTACATATATCCTTTGGGTTGCATTTTGGTTAGTTGTGCTAGGTTGCTGCGCTATAACAAATCTTGGTCCTTTTAATTAAATTTGATTAATGGTCTTATGCAACTTAATTCTGGAGCCGGCCCTCTGTGCTGTGTGCTTGAGTGGTTTGTGCGTCCTTAAAAGATGTTTTTGTTAGAAACATGGTTTAGGGGGCCAGCACGGTGCTTAGTGCTTGGTTGGCCACTCTCCATAAGGACCGGTTCATAGAGCGACAACCTGGGACAACCGCGCAACCACAAGACTGGAATGGGACGGTCTTGACTTACTAATTAGGTCGTGTTGGTTCGGGAGTAACTTACCTGCGTGGGCAAGAGGGGTGGTAAGCTTCAATGGTCCCTGCTCCTCCGGCTTGGTCTGTGCTGTGTGTCTTGTACCCCCGGAGGTGGGCCCCATCGTCGCTGATCCAGAATCCTTAGCGGTTACACCTTACCAACGTGATCCTTTGTAACGGTCTCGTAGTGTGCTTGCTAGCCATCTCACCTAAGGAAGTGTGATGAACAACTAGCGTAGCTCACGACTTGTGGGTAAAGTTGTGCAACCTCTCGAGAGTGTAAAACTGATATATCAGCTGTGCTCACAGTCATGAGCGGCCCAGATCCTCCGTCTGATTAGTGGGGTTATCAACCTTTGACGAGGGAGATTCCCCGGGTGGTTTTGGTTTGGATGGTTCCCAGTAGTTCTTAATTAATACTGATTAATTTCTTATGTAATTGGGCTATGGTAATTCATCCACTTGTAGTAATTAGCTTTAATAAAATTTGCCAAGACTAAAAGCTAATGCAGTTGAGTCAGCTATCCTAGAGCCTCATAGTTTGTGTTATACTTGTTGGGTACTAGTTTGTACTCACACTTGCCTCTCTACTCTTCTGTTCTATTTCGGATATCTTCGACTGCTGCTCAGTACCCGGCAACGTTGAGGACTACGTCAGCGGCTTCGACGACTTCTAGGCATTCGTCTCCCAGTCGACGTCCCTGTGGCGCCCAGCTCTTCATGTATTCATTTTACGCTTCCGCAATTCCTCGAACTGATTCTTGATTCAGTTGTAATAAAGATATTCCTTTTATAATTTATACGATTTTATTCGTGACATGTGTTGTGATATCTTGATAATCTGTTGTATATATGCGTGACTTGATCCTGGCGCATATATGATTGCTCGATTTATGTTCTTATAAATCGGGTGTGACACTCCGGTGCGGCGACGTCCTCCTCCTCCTCCTCGTGCTCCTCTTCCTCAGCTTCTCACCTTCCTCCCTCTTCTCCTCTGCTGGTGCAACGGCTTCGTTGAGTTCCGGGTGGAGCTCCTCTCCTCCCTTGATCTGGTGGTAGCGGCGGCAGATAGGGGGATCTCCTGGGCTCTAGGGTTTCTCGGCCGTGGCTTGGGGGATTTATATGGTGGTCTAGGGTTTGGGCGCGGCTATGGCTGGGGGATCTCGATGTCCGTGCTAGGACGCGTGGCGGCATCGCGGTGGTGCGGCGCGGCTAGAGCTTTGCAGCTGCGGCTAGGTGGCCAACATGGGAGGTACGACGGTTTCTCTCCTGTGTCACGGAGTGGGGACAGGCGAGGCGCGGGGCAGGCTGGTGATGCGAGCGGGGCAGCAGGGCGCAGGCGAAAGGGTAAAAGGCACGGCGGTTGGGCGCCTTGTCATGAGGCGCAGCGAGCGGAGCGGGGGAGCTGTGGGGCGCGATGAGAGGAGAAAGGGAAAGCTGACAAGCGGGCCCCGCTTGTCAGCTGCCCCAGGCGGAAGGTGAAGGGGTACGACGCGGTGAGGCCGGCTGGCTGTGCTGGGCCGCGGCCTGTGGGCTGTGTTTCGCGGGGGAAGAAAAGGAGGGAAGCTGGGTGTGACATTTCAGGTAGTTGGGAGCAAGACACACTAGATTTATTGTAAAGTTGTGTTTGTTTTGTAAATGTGTTTAAAACCTAAATGCAAGTTAAAGGGTGTTTTTGTAATTATGGAAAAATTAGGGTTCTTTTGCTAAATGTGTTTGAAGGTAGGGTAATTTCAAATTGTATGAAGGTTAGTTTTGTAAAGGCAAGTATTTACTTTTAAACCACTGTAAGAAGTAGAATTACCTTAAGTTTTCAATTGGAATGTGAATTTTAAATAGGTTTTATGTGAAATTTGATAGTTTGACGGATTTTGAAATAGTTTCAAAACCCTAACTCTTTTGAAGCTGACCCTTAAAGCAAAGTTGTAGTTTTCCTTAAACTCTACACTTTTGGTTTTGGACATATTTTCATTTGGGATATGGTTTGAAAGAAAATCTTACTTTACAGTGAAACCCTTAAACTTTTGAAAAATTGCGAACAAGTCCCCATCGTCTTCCTCTCTCCCCTCCCTCTCTGTTGTTCTGCTGCGCCGCCCGCCGCTCCTCGCCGACGATCTCACTGGCTGCCACCCGCCCCTCGCCGCTCTACCCGCTCCACCTGGCCCTCCAGCTCGCCCGTCCGCCGCTCGCCCGACCCCGCTGGCTTTTCCCCGCCCTACCACGTCGCGTCGCCGTCGCCCGCAGCCACCACGCGTGCCGCCAGCCGCCAGCAGCTGCTCCAGCTCGCCCGTGCCTCTTCTTGATTCCGCAGCACATCCAGGAGCCCTCCTCGACTTCCTTTATCCTCTCACGCGCCCGCATTTCGCCCCTCTTCTTCTTCTCCACTCGACTACCTTCGCCAAAGCTCCGCTGCAGTCCTGCTCGCCACCGACAGCCACCTCCGCCGCGCCACACCCGCAATCCCACTAAAGCTCCCTGGCTAGCTCTTCTCCATCCCCTCGTGCTCACACAACTAGAACGCTGCGCCAGCAGTCCTGTCCACCGCCGCCGCTCGGCCTCACCGTCGTCCCGACGCTCCGCCCCCTCTTGGCCCTCACCGACCTCACCACCAGCACCACATCTACGTGTAGAAGCTTCCTGGCCAGTTTTCCATCACCTTCCTACACTCTGGCTGCCAGAACGCCGCCGCCGCCTCAGGACCTCGCCGCGCCGGCTCAGTCCTCTGTCGAACCGCCGTCTCTGCACCTTCCTTCTTCAATCCCTGCCACCCCTGGGTCCGTCGTGAGCTCCTGAAACTTTTCCCCCACTGTCCCCTCGCCGCCGGTGAGCCTCCTCGCTGGAATGTGATCGCCGTCATGCTGTCCCTCTGTTCAAACCGACCAGGGACCCAATTGCAAGTATTCTTTTCTTTCTAGGGTCTTTTCTGCAAAAATATCAGTACCCCTCAATTCAAATCAGCCAGCTTTAAAAATCGATAGAAATTTGTAGAAAAATTCGAAAATTCTCAAACCAGTTCTGTTATACTCTAGGAGTCTAGTTCTACAACTTTTGTTACTAAAGTTTAGTTTGAAACCTAATATTTTAAGTTCTATTTTAAATTCTATCAAAAGTGAATCTTTTAGGTATCTTTTACATGTTAGCTTTATTTCATGTAATTTTTGATATGCAACTTGTATGAGATATGAGTGAACTTGTGCACAAATTTCACCATCAGTAGTGGACTCTAACTTGAACTCATGTAAATTTGTGCAAAGTAAGCTTAAAATGAAATAAATTTATTCAAGCATGTTACTAATGCTTTCATACTTAAATCTTTTTACCCTGTGTTGTTCTGACGTTGAGTAATTCATAGTAAATTTTGAATAATTTTATAGTACTATTTTTCCTTAGGTTTTGACTTAATCTTAAATTTTGAATTTAATTCAAATACCTTAGTTTTTGTCTTCAAAAATTTATGAATAATTTCTTGCAAGCTTATCTGATAGAGGTAAACAGACTTACCAAAATTCAAAGCCAGAGCCTCTGTAGATTTCAAACTAAAAATAAAACTTGTTATCATAAGTTTGAATTTGTTCATTTTTATACCACTATTCTGTTAGGTTTAAAAATATGAAAAAATTAACAAAGTCTTGTATTAATTTCAGGTGTGTGTAGTTAAATTCCTAACCTCAGTACTGAAGATCTTGTATTAACAAACTAGTCCCGGAACCCGAAGAGGGTATTTCTGAAGATCTAGTGAACGTCACCGAGAATCTTACTGAAGCCCCGAACCCAGGTTTGGAAGATACTGATATTCCTGACCCCAGCCTCACCCAAGAAGGCAAGCCCCGGTGCATAACCCAGTTTTTCAAATTATGCACTCATTATGTTATATATCTATATTGTGCATTAAGTTTTAGGAGTTGTAATAAAACCCTAGATGCATGAAACTTAGGAACCTATGTAATTGTGTTTTCCGAGTCTTTACCGAATAGATGCTCTGCTAATAGGACCGGCAGAAGTTGAGTGATTTCCTGTCGCTCGCGCGATATAGGAGTTGATTGTTTATCTTCTGCAATCACTATAAGGATAACGGACGAGATTGTGTACGATATCATGACTTGAAAAGATACCCCGTCTGTGTTGATTTAAATTTGATAAGATCGCAGTGTGTGGTAGTGGTGGTCAAGTGTTTGAAAGTACTAGCCACATACCGTAAATTTGGTACGTGGTAAGCCTATTACCTGATTGGCCCGGCTAGTGGACTTACCCCACCACTCGAATTTTGGTTTTGTCACACACACGCACCGACGTGTGGGAATACGTTCCGTATAGCGGACGGGAGTACGGCCATATAGTCGCGCTGTAGGCATACTTCCCGCACAGTGAATGTGCGTATGGTCCTGCAGTCGCTTGTGGTGGCCCTGTTCCACACCCCTGGAATAAGATGGGAATGGTTGCCTGGAAAGTTAAGTTTCCGAGCATGTGAGTTAGGATCCCTTGCAAGGTTATAAAATTCAATTCAGAATTGTCCGTTTCTCGCGGAGATTGAGACTACTTGATACTTCTGCCACATAGAGTAATAACAGTAATAGATAATGGAATAATTTTGATGGATGCTTAATATCTACCTTGCTTGACTAGTATATGTTCTTACCTAGAATGGTTAAAAGAAACTAGAAACTAAAATCTAAAATTTGAAAGTAAGGACATACTCTTTGTTGCTTTTCAGCAAAAGAAAACTAGAGCCGTTCAACCTATCATGGTCTAGTTATGGGCAAAGTATACCCAATGTCGGGTAAGCCTTGCTGAGTATTAGTATACTCAGCTTTGCTAGTAATATGGTTTTCAGGTATGTCGTTCGTGACTCAAGAGGATAGCTGACTTGGCCCAGCACTGTTCTGTTTGGCTGGTCCGTGGAATGGGATCCGTCCCCGGCCAGCAATGACCCTTCGGAGTAACGCCATGCTTTGGGCTGAGTATGGTGCCTACCTCTGCGACGTATGTAGTCGCGTTGTTGTTTTTGCTGCTAACTCTGAACTTGTGGCAGAACCAACCTGAATTACACCGGCTCAAATACGCAAGTCCTCTCTCAAGGGCTCCAACGTACTTCAAGTGGTGTAACCCCTTGGCCTGTCGGGTAGAGTCCCGATGAAACCACCTATCTTCCAGGATAGAATAAGGTTACCTCACACAAAGGTGAGTCCAGAGATACAGTCACCATCATATTTTACATCACAGGGAATTACATTACAAGAGTTTTCAAAAGTAGTACTAAGTTCCACATTTAGTAAAATTATTACAAACCGTTAAAGTTAAGGTTCTTGGCAGCGGAAAACAAACGCGACGATTTACAACACATCGTCAAGACAGATGTCATGCTAAGCCCGGGCATGACATCACTCGGTGTCATCAGTGTTGGTCGGGGACGGATCCCATTCCATGGACCAACCATCTGGAAGAGCACAGGGCCAAGACAGGGGAAGAGTAGGGTCTTCAAAGACATTACTTGAAAAACATATAACTAGCAAGGCTGAGTATACTAATACTCAGCAAGGCTTACCCGTCTCATGGTATACTTAGCCATGTAACTAGACTTATGAAGGCTTATAATGGTTCTGGGTTTAGTTTCAGCTGAAAAGCAACAAAGAATACAAACTATTTCCATATTTTAGCTGTCAGGTTCTAGTTTCATTAATTATTCTAGGTTAGCACCTATACTAAACAAACAATGTAGAGATTAACATCCATCCAAGTTATTCCATACTGGTTACGGTTCTTACTCTATGTGGCAGAAGGAATAAGCAGTCTCAATCTCCGCGAGAAACGGACGATTCTGAATCGAGTTTCATAACCTTGCAAGGCAAACCTAACTCACACGATTGGAACATCCAAAGATCGTTCCGAAGCAACCATTTCCCTCATATTCTGGGTTATGGATCAGGGCCACCACAAGCGACTGCAAGACCGTACGCACACCAATTGTGCAGCATATATGTCTGTAGCGCGACTACATAATCGTACTCCTGTCTGCTATGCAGAATGCACTCCCACACGTCGGTGCGTGTGTTCAATAGAAACCAAAATAATTGAGTGGTGGAGACATGTCCATTTGTTGGGCCATTCAGGTACTAGGCTTACCGCTTTACCATATTTCGCGGAGTGTGGCTAGTACTTTCAAATGCTTAGCCACCACTACCACACACTGCGACCTTATCAAGTTTTATCAACACAGACGGGGTAACCTTCCGAGTCATGATACTGCACATGACCCCGTCCATCATCCTTATAGTGATTGCAGAATAGTAAACATTCAACTCCTATATCGCGCGAGTGACAGGAAATCACCCGACTTCTGCTGGTCCTATTAGCAGAGCATCTAGGGTTCCATTTCAACTCCTAGACTTAATGCAAGATATAATATATAAGTGTAAAATTGTAGTAAATTGAAATACTGGGTTATGCAACGGGGCTTGCCTTTACTGGTGGGGCTGGAGTCAGGGATGTTAGTATTGTTGTCTTCCGAACTTTGGTTCGGGGCTTCAGATAATCCCTTGGTGACGTTCATTTGATCTTCAGGAATATCCTCTACAGACTCCTGGGAGATCTCGTAGGTACCATCTACAAAAGTAATTGTATCTACATGCAATGCAACATTACATTCAAAGTGTGCACATAAAACTATCTTACTTCACAATAAAGTTGCAATCCAACACTCATTTAACATATTACTTATATAACAACCAAAAAGATCTGAAACTAAACTTAGATAGAGCTTTAGGTAGACAACTAATTAAAATCGGCTATTTGTTGAAGATTACAACAGAGCCGATTGGAAACAATAGGAGTTCAGCCGATAGAATCTGTAAAGGAGGGAGCTGTCTACTTTGCCTTAGGAAATTGGCTGATTTCCATTTGAAAGAGAAATTGGCAGGAGCGGTCGCCGTGTATGATCAGAGGGGATTAGCCAATTTGGGTTTACCTAGGGTCAAATTGGTTGATATGGATAGGAACGTTAAAGGTATAGTACTTTAGGGACAGAAAAAGGAAGGATCTTGCTGATTAGATCTAGTTATTTGCATGTTTTTACCTAACTGATGGTTGGTGTATCGGCTTGATTACATCGGTAAAACAATCGATTGACATCTAGCCATTGGGGCCATCTAAACTGGATCCGTTACAAGAACCAGGTGGAACAGGACATTAACATCGGACTTAAGCCGATGAGACTACAAACATGGAACTAGACTAAGGAGAATGTGGCCGATGTGCTGGTGTCGATAGATGGGTAGCTAAAGAGGGCGTGAGATTGATGGGCATACAGCTGATGGGTGTCCTACGGATGCGTAGCCAAAGGGCATATGGCCGATAGGTGTGTGTCGTATGGGTATATAGCTAAAGGGGTGTGTGGCCAATATCTCAGTCGATAAATCAGCCGATAGAAGTGTGCTGATAGAGAGGGGTAACTAAGGATTTTGATACAGAAAGGGGCCCTAAAAGATTGCAAACCAGATAAGGGCAAGGTCACGATAGCAGGGCATGAGCACTCGTGTGAAAGGGTTAACTAAACATCATACAGATCTACCACAAGAATATTTTGTATCACATCAGTATGGCATACAAGTTGTAATACATACTTTTAGGTAAATTGATTTAACACTACTAAATTATAAGCTAACACTACCAGACTTATCAACAATGCAAAATGAACAATATTCTATTTACCAACCATATCATTCACTCTTTTACTAGGTAATCATTTATCGAGTATATACTAACTTAATTAACTACATAAAACAACTAGGGTTAGTTTTATTTTATCTCATAACCATGGTTTATAAATAGCGAACACTGATTTATAGATAGAGTTTGGCATAAAAATTATTATGCTATACAGCTTCAACAGAGACCAATCTATTCTATACAACCAGACTAAGTACATTAAACATCACTATTAACTTTGCACAACAAGCTAACTTATTTCTTAAAAGAACTTAGATTATTACTAATTAAGAATTATAGCTTTTGATTAATTAGATAAGTCCTAAGTTAGCAATGGAATACCATTAAAATTAGGATACAAAGAGTTATCAGAACAAACTTATCCTAAATTTTTCAGAATATTTTATGTACCAACTAAATTAGAATAAATATGGTAAGTAAATCATGTGCAAAACATGAATCATTTTTATTGA
Organism: Panicum hallii; assembly: GCF_002211085.1. Classification (NCBI taxonomy): domain Eukaryota; kingdom Viridiplantae; phylum Streptophyta; class Magnoliopsida; order Poales; family Poaceae; genus Panicum; species Panicum hallii. The sequence continues at coordinate 24,489,713 of NC_038050.1, read as the reverse complement.
TCAAACTACTGCAACACTGTGGTTGAAAGTTTTACTAGGTACTTATTGTCCTATAACTAAACTACTGTGAATTTATCAAGATTTATCTTTACAGAAACTATGCCACAAAAATAAACAAAAATAGCACTAACAGATTAAGAGTTGTTTATAACTGTAGATATACACAAGATCTTGTTCTGAAATTTTGTGAACAGGTTACACTACTCAAGAGTAACACCTCAAAGTATTTTCATAAACAAGAACTAGCATAAATGAATTATCTTTGAAAACAAGCATAAATCCATAACTTGGTGTATAGCCTACCACTAATCCTAATACTTTTACTATGGATTACACATACAAAAAGGAAGCTAGGGTATAAATTTAAGATACAAACACTATCAGAAGCATCCTTAAATAAAATCTAAGTATTTCATCAACATACAACAAAGGTACTCGAATTTCTAAGCAATTGAGCAGTAAAGAACTTGAAACTTTTACACAGAGCTACACATGGGACATACAACCTAAGTTCCAAAATTCAACTACAACACAACTATGGATCAAAAGATCTAATTAAAGCACCTATTTTCTATTATTTAACTTAGATCAAAATCCAGACATATTCAGTTCAAAACCCCTATATAAAAGTAGTCAAATTTAACTCAAGGATTCAAACCCAACTAGTTTGACATTTTTCTAAATTTTCTACACATTTTTGAAGTTCACAGCTTTTGAATTGGGGGGGAGTTCTAGAATCTTGCAGAGACATCCTTGAAACTTTTGAAATCCTTTCAATCAGGTCCTTAGCTCGTCGGGGAAGAAGAGCAGGAGCAGCGCCGGCCAAATTCTGGTGAGGGAAGCGATCGGGGGGTGGAGGAGGAGTGGTCAGAGAGCATTAGGAGCTCAAGGCGCACCTTTAGGGAGTCTTGGGAAGGGAAGGGGATGACCAGAGGTGGGGTTCCCACGGCGGCCGAGGCAGCAGTGCGGAGGAGCTCGTCGACGAGGAGCTTCCCGGCGAGAAAGGCGGCCAAGCTCGGGTCTGATAGCTGCAGCAGGAGGAGAGGGAGCTACTGAAGTGGTTGGATCGGTCGGAGGAAGGGCGGAAGGATGGGCTCGATGAGAACAGAAGCTCACCGGCGAGGAGGTAGCGACGGCGAGGTGGTTCCGGTGGCTGGGGTGCCGGAGGGCGGTGAAGAAGCTGCTGGGAAGCTTCTGCGGAATGATGTAGTGCTGCTGGTGCTCTTGGCGGGGCGGAGGGGCTCTGTGGCGGTGAGTCGACGGTGAGGCTGAGCGGCGGTGGAGCTTGAGCTTTCCGGCGCTGTGGGAGATGATGTTCGGGCGCGGGAGAATGAAATTGGATGGGCTGGGGAGCACCAGTGGGTTGTCGTGATGCTGTAGGAGTATTGGATCGGGGTTGAGATGCGGCAGCAACGGCTGTCGACGGCGAGCAGTGGTTGCAGTGGAGGTCCGGCGAGGAGCTGCGCTCGGGGAAAGGAATTGCCGTGGAAGAGAAGCGCGTGAGTGAGTAAAGGAGATCGTGGAGCAGCTATGGAGCAAGTGTTAAGGTCAAGAGGGGTGCTGCGCGCGCGAGCAGGAGCTGGCGACGGTGGCCATGGCATGCAGTGGCACCTCTGGCGCGTGGGCAGGAGCTCGGCCTGACTCAAGGAGAAGCGGAGCAGGTGCGTGGCGAGGCGAGGCAGCCTGGAACGCAAAGAATCACAGCGGAACGGCTGAGGATGGCCGGAGATTAAAGCTCGACGTGGAGGTCCGGGCATCGCGGCGAGGGCACTCCGGCGGCTGACAGCTCTGTTTGAATTAGAAAGGAGAAGAGAAGCCGAGTGCGGAAGAGAAGGAGAATACGTTGGCAACTTGCTCACTGGCTTAAGTAGAAGGATGAGGAAGTAAAGGCATAGTACGGCAGGCGGCGGCAACAGCGGTGAGCGGCGGAGCAGAGGAAAACAAAGAGGAAGAAGAAAGGGAATTTGCCCAAGGACCCGTGCACAAATTCAGAAAATAGAGGGACCTAGGTGTAAAGAAGAATTTAACCACTGTTCTAGAGTTCAAATGAAAGTGTTTAAAATAAAAGTTGTGCAACTTTTCAAATCCTACAACTTTGTTTTAGAGTTTAAATTCAAAAACTCAAATAATGAAGTGTTAATTTAAAACCTTGGACTAAAATAAAATTATAATGTTTTTGTCCTAAAGGGTGTAAATTTCATAACATTTAGAACCTAAATGCAAGCATTTATGACATGTCATGATGACTTGACCTAATTGCAAGCATTTATGACATGTCATGATGACTTGACCTTATTGCAAGCATTTATGATATGTCATGATGACTTGCACCTTTTTACACTTTAGCCCTTAGCAACTCTGAAAGTTACTTTTATAATTCAACTGCGTGCATAAAAGAGCTCATACTTTTGAATAATTATACCTAGGTCCTTATTTTCACAAACTTCACTCAATTTCACACAAATCAACACATACATTTCAAATGAAACTTTTGGGTAAATACACATTTTTTACAGGGCTAAAGTAAGAAAAACGTGTTAGCAAAACTACCCTTTACTTATTTTGAAGTTACCTCCTATCCAATTATATTTTGCAAAAACAACCCTAGTTTTTCTGTAATTATAAAAATACCCCTTTTACTTGTATTTAAGTTTTTAAAAGCTTCACATAAACACACACAAGCTTTACACTAACAAGCACATACATCACACTAACAAATGATGTGCCTAGTTTACAAATACTTGAACTGTCACAGAACTCTACCTGATAAACTTGAATTTTTAAATAATGCTTGTATAAATTTGTATTAGCTAGGGTGAAACAAAACCCCTATGTAATAATGTTTAATTATCCTATGGTGTAAAAGTTGCGAGCTGTTGTAAGGCTGGACTTGCCTTCGTACGAGGTAAACCTACGTCGATCGTGTGTAACCATGGTTGAATCGGGTGGTGACCTGACAGACCAATGAGTTGTTCCATTTGATGTGCGCTGAGCTTCTGTCGCCTGCCTACACGATGTCTAGCGCGCTTGAGCCGGAATAATTCAAACGGTTCTGCCACAGTGGGCTGGGCTGGGCGCACGTGGGCCGGTGGGCTGTAGGCCCAAGTAGATTTAGGTAGTTAGTATTTGAATTTGAATTTGAATGGACCAATCAAATTCAAATTCCACTCATTTGATTCAAACAAATTTGGAGGCAATTCAAGTAAAATCCAATCAACAATTTCAAACAAGATAATTTGCAATTTAAATCCAAAATACTCCAAATAGACACACAATCATCTTAACGGTCTTTAGTTTAAAATGTTAAGTTAAAATTTACTAATATTTTCGAGATGGAGAGAACTTATACTTATTTTTGGTTCCAGCCAAGGCACATACACGAAAAGTTTTTGAAATTTATGAATTTTGTACACTAACATTCTGGGTGCAAACCCGGGATGTTATAGACTCCCCCCCCTACAAGAATCTTGTCCCCGAGATTAGAGGTTTACCTGGTCCTCGAAAAGGTGCGAGTACTTCTTCTTTAGATCGGACTCCTTTTCCCAAGTGGCTTCCCATTCTGTGTGATTACTCCAAAGAACCTTGCAGTAGGGAATGGAGGTCCTCCAAGTCTCTTTATCTACCCGAGCCAGTATCTTTACAGGATATTCCACATACTCAAGTGTTTCCTGCAAGTCTACTGCCTCTGGAGGTATTGTCTCATCTGGCACTCACAAGCATTTGCGTAGTTGAGAAACGTGGAAAATTGGGTGTACCCCAACAAGTCCTTCTGATAGTTTCAACTTGTATCCCAACTCGCCGATCCTTTGAATGATTGGGTACGGTCCAACAAACCTCAGAGCTAGCTTCCCATTAACATGGAATCTCCTGGTGCCTCGAACTGGTGACACTTTTAGGTATACATGATCTCCGACTTCAAACGAGAGATCTCTCCTTCTCTTCTCGGCATAGCTCTTTTGTCTGCTCTGTGCTATCTTCAGGTTTTCCCTGACCTTGGCGACATTCTCTTCAGCTTCCACGATTGAGTCCGGACCAAAATACGATCTCTCCCCAGTTTCTAACCACATTAGCGGTGTTCTGCATTTTCTGCCATAAAGTGTTTCGAAGGGTGACATCTGCAAAATGGCCTGATGGCTGTTGTTGTACGTGAACTCTGCATAGGACAAACTCTTCTCCAAATCACTCCTATATTCTAACACACATGCCCTCAGCAAGTCCTCGAGAATTTGGTTCACTCTCTCAGTCTGCCCATCAGTTTGGGGGTGAAAGGCGGTGCTATAATCTAACTGAGTCCTTAAGGACTTGTGCAAACTCTGCCAAAATTTTGCGGTGAATTGAGGGCCTCGATCTGACACTATGCTTCTTGGTGCCCCGTGAAGTTTTAGAATGTTTTGTATGTACAGTTCTAACAGTCGACTCATGGTGTAGGTGGTTTTGACGGGGATGAAGTGTGCTACCTTGGTCAAACGATCAACGATTACCCAAATGGAGTCATTGCCCTTCTATGTCCGGGGCAGTCCTGTTATGAAGTCCATACAAATGTCATCCCACTTCCACACGGGAATATCTTGTGGTTTCAGCAGACTGGCAGGGCGTTGATGTTCAGCCTTGATCCATCTACAAATGTCACATTTAGCCACAAATTTAGGTATGTCTGTCCTCATGTCGTTCCACCAGAAACGGTCCTTCAGGTCTTGGTACATCTTCGTGCACCCCGGGTGTATAGCGTACTTGGAATTATGCGCCTCACTTATTATCTCGGTATGGATCCCTTGATCCTGGGGGTACACATATGCAATCTTTCATCCATAAGGTCCCTCAATCGTCGACCTTGTAGTCAGTCGCTTTTCCATCCCGTATTGCTTGCTTGAGCCTCTAGAGTTCTGGGCATTGCTTCTGAGCTTGCCTGATTTGATCCTCTAGGTTGTACTTGACTATCAATGTGTTCAGGTGCCCTTGCTCTATGATTTCTAACTTCAGTCTCTCGAGTTCATCGCATAGTTCGGGTTGTTCGTCACAAACCATTAGATTGTTGCAATAGTTCTTTCTGCTTAAAGCGTCTGCTACGATATTGGCCTTGCCAGGATGGTACTGAATGTTCATATCATAGTCCTTGATCAGATCTAACCATCTTCTCTGCCTCATATTCAGCTCCGCCTGAGTGAAGAAATACTTCAGACTCTTGTGATCGGTATAGATATCGCACTTGTTGCCAATTCGGTAATGCCTCCAAATCTTCAAGGCGTGTACCACGGCTGTGAGTTCAAGGTCGTGGGTAGGGTAGTTCTCTTCGTGCTTCCTCAACTGCCGTGAGGCATACGCAACAACTCTGCCATCTTGCATCAGCACACAACCGAGGCCTTGACGAGAAGCATCGCAGTAGACTATGAAGTCTTTCCGGATGTCCGGAAGAGTGAGGACTGGGGTAGTAGTGAGTCAAGATTTGAGCTCCTAAAAGCTGGCTTCACACTTGGGTGACCAGACAAACGGTACGTTGTTCTTGAGTAGCTCAGTCATTGGCTTGGAAATCTTGGAGAAATTCTCAATGAATTGCTAGTAATAACATGCCAAACCCGGAAGCTTCGGATATCGGTAACATTCTTTGCCTGCTGCCACTCTGACACTGCTTCGATCTTCTCAGGATCTACGGCAACACCATCTATAGTCAGCACATGGAATAGGAAAGTAACCTTCTCTAGCCAGAACTCACACTTACTAAACTTGGCATACAACTGGTTCTGCCTCAACCTCTCGAGCACAACCCTCAGGTGCTTAGCATGTTCCTCAGCAGACTCAGAGTATATCAAGATGTCATCGATGAAGACTGCGAAAAACTTGTCCAATTCCTCCATGAACACCTTGTTCATCATATTCATAAAGTAGGCAGGTGCATTGGTTAGTCCGAAGGATACCACGTTGAACTCGTACTGGCCATATCTGGTTACAAACGCTATCTTCGGGATATCGCATTCCCGGAACTTCATCTAATGGTACCCGGATCTCAGATCTATCTTACTGAAGAATCCAGCCTTTTTCAACTGGTCAAGCAGATCATCTATTCTAGGTAACGGATACTTGTTCTTGATGGTCACGGTGTTTAGCAAACAGTAGTCGATGCACAACCTCATGGTCCCATCCTTCTTCCTCACAAACAACACAGGTGATCCCCATGGCGAAGCACTAGGCCTGATGTACTGTTTATCTAGCAGGTACTTCAGCTGTTTCTTCAACTCGGTGAGCTCTTCTGCGGACATGCGGTAGGGTCGCTTCACGATCGGTGCCATACTTGGCACAAGGTTGATCATGAACTCGACATCCCTATCTGGTGGTAGCCCTAGTAATTCCTCGGGAACTGTAACATTCAGGTAATTAGAGATATAGACACTAGGTATTAGTGAGTTATAGGCAGGCTATATGAGTTGTACAGAGAACTAGGGGTATATTTGTAATTTATGAATTATATAAGTACTTGAGTGTATTTGGGTGAAAGTACTATTAAGTGTCAAATCCAAATGATCATAGAGAAGAAAAGTATGAAAGTTAAGTTAAAACCTAAGAAAAATAGACTTTATATGAAACTAAGGACCTATATGTATTTAACACAAAAATATAAGGGTTTACATGTGAAATGATTGAAGTATAAAAGTAAAATTCAGATTTACTTAAGGATTAATGTGTAAAAATACAAGTAATCATGACAATCCAGAAAAATTGTAAACATGCCCAAAATTTGATCAAATTTAGGTGGGCAAAAACAAATTTAACTTAAATTCCATCTTTGTTTCAAAATGCAATCTAAATAGCTGTAAACTTTGAGTTTCTGAACCTAAGCCCTAAAGCAATGTTGTAGAGTTTGAAAAACTCTACAACTTTTATTTTGAGCATTTTCTCATTTGACCTGTGTAGCAGTGGAAAATCTTATTCTACCGAGAGGTCCCTGAACTTTTTGGAAATTGCAAACAAGTCCTACTGACACCTGCTGCTTCTTCTTCCTCTGTCACCGCCGCTTCCCCCTCTGCTCTGCTCCTGCCACCACCGCTCACCGCCGGCGCCGCACCCCAAGCTCCACCTCCAGCTTCTGCAAGTGCCCACGCGTCGTTTCCTGCCTAGCCCGACCTCTTTCCTCTCCCCTGCTGCCCTCTCGCGCGCGCGCCACGTCTACCCCGAGCCTCCGCCGGCCGCCACCTCTTCGTCGCCGTGGAGAGCTCACCGCAGCACCTTAATTCCCTATCTCCCACGCGCAACAGCATTCCCTTGACGCCTACGCTCTATTCCTCTAGTTCCAGTACTCAATTTCGAGCGCTCGACCCACATTCCTCCGCCGCCGTCTCCTCTTGCTCCGGCCGCTCACGGCATTCCCGTGGACAGCCAGCACCAGACCTCCTCCGCCCCAATCCATCCTCGTGCAAGCTTCCCCGATGCTCGCTCGTGCTCGTTGACCACTTGTTGCCTCCCAATTTCAACTGGAGCTTCGTCTCCGACGAGCGCCGCCGTTGCCGCCTTCGGCCCCATCGTGGGTAGCTCGCTCCGGGCACTCCCGCGCCACCATGACCCCCTAGCCAGCACCACATCATCCTTGTGAGCTCCACGACCCATCCATTAGCCCTCTAGTCCAACACATCGACTTCTCGACGCTCGCCGGCTTTTCTCCTCGCCGCCGCCGCTTCTGTCTCCGTCGGTCACCTCTAATCCAGCACGTATTTCTCCAATTGATTGCACGTACACCTTCCCCGTGACTTACTGGTTCTCATGCGCAGGTCCCCTGCTGACATTGACTGCCGGAGCCTTGCCGTCAACGGTGACCCCTCCGCCGCCACCTCGGGTCATCGTCGAGATCTATCATTCCGGCCACCCCAGCCCTCGACGCGAGGTGCAACAGAACCCTCGTGAGCTCCTGCATCCTCTCCTACCCTCGGACCTTGCCGCCAGCGATCGCCATCGCCGGAACACGGCCGCCCTTTCTTTGCCCCGCTCCTGTCTCTAGCCAGGGACTTCGGGTTAGAAGAAATAGAAGACCAGGGGGTTTTCTGCAAAGCCTTAGACTCAGCTGAATAGTGCCCGAAGGACCCCTTTGTGTAATTATGCTGCCAACTTTGAAATTCTATATCAATTCAGGTAAAATCATAAAAATGTAAACAAAAATTTGTTGGAATCCTTAATTAAATCTCTACAACTTTACTTAAAGGATAAACTCCAGTTTCTGTATGTTTTGTATTCTAAATTAAATGTTAAGTTTAGTTACTTGTAGGCTTAGGAAATGCATAGTATTTGATAGAAAAATGATAAAATTATGAAACCAGTTGTGTTAATTTTCTTTTATCATGTAGAATTTAAGAAAAATAATTATCCCAGTACTTAAGTACTATTTTCTTAATGTACAAGTTTAATTAGGAATAATGTATGGTTCACCTTATATAATTAATATTTTTAAATTTAAATGCTCAAAAATTATGAAAATATTTTTGGGTACTGTTCTTTAATAGTATAACCTGTTATTAGATTCCCAACCAAGAATTTGGTGTCAAACAAATTGGACATAATATAATTAGTCCATAATGTAATAGTAACATAAGTTTCATATAAATAATTAATATTATGAATAACTAAAGTTATTTAATATAATTATTAGAAACACACCCCAACCTGTTACCCTATGCCACTAGTTAGATAATTAGTGTAATTAACCCTGTTGTTTAATGGGTTTAGATAAAACAAGTAATACTCAATAAATGACTGCCCAGAACAGGGTAATTAGGTTGTTTATTAAAATATAGTGTTCTTTTGTTTGGATTGCAACTTTATTTTGAAATAACATAAAAGAATGTGCATTCCATAACTTATAACTATGCATCTCATGTAGACTCAACCGCTCTCGCCGACGGTGACTACGAGCTGGTTCTGGAACAAGGAGTGGAATCCGCTGAAGATCCCGGGAACGTCGTCGAAGGATTAACTAAAGCTCCGAACCAAAATTCGGATAACTTTGACCCTACCAATCCCAATCCTACACAAGAAGCCAAGCCCCGGACATAACCCCTACTTTATTTACACTGCAAACTATACTATTTATATATCTTTATGCATTAAGTTCTTAGGAATTATTTGGAAACCTTAGTTGCATAATTCCAGGAACCGATGTATTGAACACTAGAAATTGAGTCCGAATAGCTGCTCTGCTTATAGGACCGGTAGAAATCGGGTGATTTCCTATCACTCGCGCGATATAGGGATTGTAATGTTTACTTTCCTGTATTCACTATAAGGATGACGGACGGGAATTTTGTGGATATCATGTTTGAGATGATACCCCGTCTGTGTTGTTGAATTGGATAAGGCCGCAGTGTGTGGTAGCGGTGGTTAAGCGTTTGAAAGTACTAGCCACATGCCGTGAAATATGGTAAGCGGTAAACCTAGTAACCAATCGGCCCGAGGAGTGGACATACCCCCCACCACATGTATTTGCTTCTTCTGGTTACTTAGTTCGACGTGTAGGAATACGTGTTGCTGGGCAACCAGGAGTACGGGTTTTGTAGTCGCGCTACAGACGTACGTCCTGCACTTTGGAAGTGCGTATGGTCCTGCAGTCGCTTGTGGTGGATCTGATCCACGAGTCGGAATGAAAGGCAAACGGTTGCTTCGGAACGACCCTTTGGTGTTCCAAGCGTGTGTGTTAGGTTTACCCTTGCAAGGTTGAATTCGATTCAGAATCGGCCGCTTCTCACGATGGTTGAGACTGCTTAATCTCTTTGCCACATAGAGTAACAAGAGCAACTTTGTGATTATCAAAGATGATGTTTGATTAAAGATTCTACCATGTTTGAGTAGTTTTAGGTGCTTACCTAGAATGGTTAATCAACTAGAACTTGAAAGCTAAAAGTTGAAAATAAGGATCTACTCTTTGTTGCTTTTTAGCTAAAAACCCTACCCAAAACCTGAAAAGCCTGCATAAGTCTAGATACATGGCTAAGTATACCATGAGCGGGTAAGAACTGAGTCAGTGTAGATAAGAGAATAAATCAAGAGTGGAGGGAGGAAATTGAGTCAAGGTAGTAATGAAAATAGTTCAAGGTAATATAGTAAATAGATAGAAGCGTATAGACTTTCCTAGGTCTACCGACCATGTCTGAGGCTCGTGCTACGGTCAAGTATAGCTGTGATACCAACTGAAACGAACCGGATTTCCAAATTGAGGAATCCGACTCCCTGTATCATTGTGATAGTCCTTGGATCAAGCGCTATCACAGAACTCATTCTAGGCATAATATCATAGTCATACTTCGCATAAGGTCAAACACGGATTTAATTATTACATAAGTCCATAGGATTTATACTACGGAATTTATTACAAGCCTCTCAGCTAGAGCGAATAAGCAGAAAACGCAAAGCGATAACTAGGCCTCTGGCCGTCCTTCATCATTGGGGTTGAACTCCGGATCGGATCCTGCGTCATATCAGGCTATCCCCAAGGTATGGGATAGGTTCACGTCACCATCCGAATGCAAGCTTTATAGTGGACTATACTAAAGGTGTAACAAATTTCAAGGGATAAAGCTAGGGTTTCCTATGGATGCAACATCATATATAAGTATTCGTTTCCTCTTCCATCCCCGACTCGGGCCCTTCCGACATTCCGGACTCCCGATTAACGCACACCTTCCAAACTACCAAGTCGATGCGAGGACTCGCTCTCCTCGCATCTCAACCGCCCCTGGCATGAAATCATTCTAGGGTGAGGTAGAAAGCATGAGTAACACTAACTAATAAGAGCAACAGAAGAGTAGGGATGTCCATGACCGAGGACATGGCTATACGCATAGATTTCACCCTGCAGGGGTTGTACACTTGGACCTACTCGAATCAACACCAGTTGGAGATCAGCCGACTCTACTGAAATAGGACTAGGAGCCATGGCACCATCCGGCTTTCCCGGGTCTTGGGCGCATCCTCTCACAAGAGGTCGCACCGGGACTGTGAAGCCCATGCGTCTCAGGGAACATGAGGTCAGCACCTCCTTCCCCTACACTGATACTTGATCCTCCTACCGGCTTGGTACCGCACTTGCTAGCCACGGACCGGGCCCACCCTCATAATGGGTAAGTGGTGTGTATGCCTAACATATTCCTATAAGTCATAGTTACTTTCACCCAGTCCTTAACTGCCAAAGCGGGCATCTTCGTCATATGCGTCTCCACCACGGTGGTCCGCAATTGCACCCCTGACGGGTGCCCCCAACACCTCAACCAGGTAACCAAAATGTTGTACCCACCACAGGTACTCCGTAGGGTGTGCCAAGAAACACACCCCAAGCCCTCGATCCATGATCGAGTTAAGTTCTCCCACTCCCGGCTAAAAGCCCTAAACACCAACTCCTAAGTAGTGTATCTCCACTCACGCCAAGGCTATCCATCCATTCCCACACATACACATTCAAGGTACGGCAAGGCATTTCATATATTAAACAAGTGTGATAGGATTGCAAGGAGTACGAGTAAATAGGATAGGCTATGCAGGATCATCTCGATAGAATTACACAAGTAACGATAGCATATCTAGCAAGCAATGCCTAGTAGGTATTCAGATCGTAGATGGGCATGAACCTGGTGTCTCTTCGAAGTCCTCCTAAGCTTCCGGGTAGTCCTGGCCGTCGGTCAACTCCTCGTAGTCGGGCCCTATTCGTAAATACGAGTAAGGGCAGGGACCAAATGGCAAATATGCACAAAACTCCCCAAATAAGATCCAAATCACCACTAAACCTACTCCAACGGGTAGTTCATGATTTTAGAAGAGTTTTGAAATTGGTTTCATAATTTTTGAAGGTCTGGTTGATTTATTATGAATTTTCTAGGGAGAAACCTATTTCTGAAATTACTAAAAGAATTTTGGAAAAGAAAAATCACTCAGTAGTGACATGTGGCAGCACCAGAGTGTGCCATGTGGCATGCTGATGTCAGCATATTGTCACTGGTGGGGTCAGCACCTGCTGACATCAGCAGTGGGCCCTGCTGACATCAGCGTTGACAGGTCAACGCTGATTGGTCAACGGTCAACGGGTCAGGGGGTTGTCAGACCCGGGGCCACGGGACTGTGTGCGTAGCGTAGTTTAAAGAGGTTTAAGAGATTAAGTCTGTCTTATCTCTTATTTATCTCGTTTATCTCTTATTTATCCCGTTTAAATAGGAGATAAAGCTAACCGATACAGAAGGAATCTACTCGAGATATGTTCTGGTACGATTCCTTGGCTAGGATCAGTTAGGTTTCATGTAACCCTGGTCTCCCGGATATATAAGGGGGGACAGGGATCCTCTCAAAACAAGATCATCAAGATCATTCTACACCTAAGGCAATACAAACCACCACACAGTACGTAGGGTATTACACACCTCGCGGCCCGAACCTGTCTAAGTTTTGTGTTCCTTGAACTTTCAAGTTCCTGATCTCGGCGTCCCCTCACCTAAAACTTACCACCTTGGGTATACCCTTCGGTGGGCAGCCGGTAAAACACCGACAGCTGGCGTGCCAGGTAGGGGAGCGCGTCGAAGATCCACCGGCGAGCTCGATGGCATCTTTCCAATTCACCAGGTTAGTTCCCTCTCACGGCACGACATTTGTTTTTGGCTCGTGGGTCTGCATCGCAGATGGTGTGGGCAATTTCTGTCGATTCCTCGTCGACATGAAGACTCCCACGGCGGGTCTTCGCAGCGACCTCGACAAGTTCGTTGATGATCTCGACGACTTGTCGATCCATGCTTCCACTGCAAAGATCGAGGTGGAGTCAACTCCCGGCGCGACTTCATCCGGCGCTGCGGCAACTGATCTTCAGGAGGCCGATCCTGACTCGGTTCACGCAATTTGGCCACTGATCTTCAGGAGGCCGACATCTTCGAGTCCCTCTCTGCGTTAGAGAAGGACCTGGATTCTCTGCTCCAACTTGAAGGGCCCAAAGCCACCGCATGTCTGGGGGCTTCATGTTGTTTTTGCGCCAGTGATATGATGATCACCTCCACACCGGAGGGGCGTTTCGTACATTGGAGGGGCATGAAGCTCTCCGATCTACTTGAGGCTGAGGATCGACTTGTGGCCCACCTCGAGCCTTTGCCATTCCAGGAGGGCAGGCCGTTGGCCACCGAGGCGGAGGAGTCGAATGAACTAGTCAACGCGAGCTCTGATGAGCTCGTCTCCAGCCAGATGCTAATGGCAGAAGAAGGCGAGGACGATGGCGATTTTCCCATCGTCGAATTTGACGCGGTCTCCGAAGATGAGGCCACAGCCAACGCCGACGACAAGAACGATGCTGATCGTGAGGCACGGAGGGCCACGAACAGGGCCCGCACAATCCGGCGAAGGAGGGTCAATAAGCGCAGGCGATCTATGCATCGTGAGCTCGACCCTGAATTCGACGCTGTAAGCGAACGGGGCTTCAGGACTCCGGTGGCCAACATCGCCAGGGTTACGGCCATACTCGAGCGCAGTAATGATCCGAATGTGCATCATGCACTTCTTTACGCGCAAAGGGCCTGGATCCAGCTGGATCAGCAAAACCCGGCATCTACTATCAGGGAGGAGCGCGTGGGCGAGAGTCGGAGCCAGGCTCACAGCCGAACGGCTGGCGGTCGCCCTCGACCTCAGCCCAGCCACACAACGACAACGCTTGCGGGAGCCAGGCCCCTGGCCGGAGGCAGCAGCCACCTCCAGGGGGTAACCCGCGATAGGCCAATTATCGACCTCCTCCAGAAGACTTGCGCCAGCACATTAATGAAGGCCACGATGCGCGGTCCGTGATCGACTCCAGGCGCAAGGTTCATGAAGAAGTCGAGACCGAAGGTATTGACTGCAGCGACTGTTTCCCAGCTTTCTTTGCACGGTTCAGCAGCTACAAGTACCCAGAGGGCTTCAAGCCGATCGGCATCACCAAGTACGACGGCAAGCAGGCTCCTCAGCAATGGCTTTGTTGCTACTCCACGGCCATTAAAGTCGCAGGGGGCTCCAACATCACCAAGGTCGTCTACTTCTTGATGGCTTTGGACCCTGCGCCGCTCACATGGCTGGAGAGTCTCAGCAACAACTCGATTGACTCCTGGGAACGGCTCAAGAAGGTCTTCATTGATAACTTCCAGGGAGCGATCGCTCGCGCAAGTACTCATCACGATCTTGCTCAGTGTAAACAGGAACGTAACAAGCTCCTACGGTCCTACACACGTCGCTTCTTTGACATTCGCGCTACCATCGCGAACATCTCAGAGGACGACATCATCGACTGCTTCTACAACAGCATCACCGACCCTGGCATCTATAGAGACTTCGGGCGGAACAGGCTGAAAACTGTTGCGGGCCTTCATGACATGATGCACGACTGGTTCGAATAGGAGGAGAAGATGCGGGAGCAGTTCCCGCAGCGCCAAGATAGCAATCTGAAGCGTCCAAATGACAACCGCAACAACAAAGGCCAGCGGGACTATTTGGGTCCACCCCGAAAGCGCAGGCCAGATGATCTCGTCGTGGCTGTGGATCGTCCCTCGTGAGGCAAGAAGTCGATGACGCAGGAGGAGCTCGAGAAGCTCCTGTAGAAGAAATGCCCATGGCACCCAGGTGCCAATCATGCAGCCATCGACTGTTACCACCTCCGGAGGACATTCAGAAACTCCGGTGGTGGTAAGAAGAGCAAGAAGCCAGCGGACAAGGAATCCGAGGATGACGACCAAGAGGACCAAGGGCGTAGCGCGAAGTTCCAGGGTGCTTCGAAGACCATCAACGTCATCTTTGGGGGGCGATGGAGACTTCAGCTCCAGGCAGGACCAGAAGCTGCTTCTCCGGGAGATCATGTCCATCGAGCCGGTGGTACCATGGCCACTCCGTTGGTCGGAGGTCCCCATCTCGTTCTCCCGCGACGATCAGTGGACGAGCTTCTCGGAGCCCGGCAAGTTCCCCCTGGTCCTAGATCCAGTGGTGGCAGAGGTCAGGCTCACCAAGGTGCTCATCGACGGTGGGAGCGGTCTCAACCTCATCTTCGCAGCACTCTGAGGAAGATGGGTTTGGACTTCACAGGCATGTTGGTTCCGAGCAAATCCCCCTTCTATGGCATCGTCCCAGGTAACGCGGCGCACCTACTTGGGGCCCTCGGTCAGGACGGGTAAAGAAAAAGAAAAAGAGGTTACGGCTCGGTTCTGGGCCAAAAAGGGTCAGGCCAGCTCAAGGCCCAACCAGGCTCAGCTTCGCTTCACGGGTCAGCTCAGCCTACAGCTTAGCAGGCCGGCTCGGTCCTTGGGCTGGCTAGGCGTGTAGGCTAGCTCAGCTTAACAGGCCAGCCCACAGCCCATCACTCTCCCCCTCTCTCTCTCTAACAAAACGGGCCCAGGGGGTAGCGCCCTACGCTCCCCCCAACAGGCAGGGCCCACTTGTCAGTCTCCCACCAGATCTGGTGTGGCTGCCAGATTCGGTGCGGCTCAGGCCCTTGGTGGTCGCGTGTGTGTGTGAGTGCTAGTGTTTGTGGCAAGCGCCCTGGGCGTGCTCGAGGGGGCTTGGCCGTGACGTGAACATGACGTTGCAGCCACGTCGCATGGTCACTGCGCACGGCATGGCCGTGGCAGGGTCGTGGCGTGGCACGGTGCGAGGGCACGGCTCGGCCTAGCGGTGGCGTGGCAAGGAGGGGGCACAGCTTGGCCTCGCGGCGCGGTGCGCACGCACGCACGCGGGTCATGGCTTCCCAGGGCTGCGGCGTGGCCGTGCCGTGCGCGGGGCACTAGCATTCCGGGCCCGCGATGTGGCAGAACCGCCTGAATTATTCTGGCTCAAGTGTGCTAGTCATTGCTATACAGGTGATACTAACTCCACGCACTTCAAACGGAACAACCCATTGGTCTGTCGGGTCTCCACCCGATACAACCACACAATAGCTTACCATCTTTTAATTACAGAATGTTAAAACATTATTACAACCGTTTCAGAGTTAAAGTAGCTTATACAAACATTGTTTAAAACGACAAGCTACACATGCTTGTCCAGGTTCACAGCGGAAGTAAAATTAACACGCGACTACACTCATCACGGAGGTGAACACCACACTCAGCCCGAAGTATGGAGTCATTCAGGAGGGTCACTGCCAGCCGGGGACGGATCCCACTCCACGGACCAGCCATACGGAACAGAAGTTGGCCATGCAGAGCTATCTGTGGGGTTTTCAAAGGTCATACCTGAAAAATTCGCTAGCAAGACTGAGTATACTTGTGGCAGAACCGCTCGAATTATTCCGGCTCAAGTGCGCTATTGACTGCCGTACAACCGCAATCAGCTTAACGCACTTCAAACGGAACAATCCTTTGGTCTGTCGGGTCTCCGCCCGATACAACCACGGTTCAGCAGGATCGAAGCAGGTTTACCTCGCACGAAGGCGAGTTCACATCACAGAATAGCTCATCAACTTTTTAATTTACAATCATACATACATTATTACAAACCGAGTTCCAAGATAAGTAAATTCATACAAACCATGTTCAACTGACAAGCGAAATAGCTAGACTAAACTCACAGCGGAAGAGAAAGTTTTTACGCGACTACACACGTCGCGAAGACGGACACCAAGCTTAGCCCAGGGCCTGGTGTCACTCCGGAGGGTCAGTGCCGGCCGGGGACGGGTCCCACTCCACGGACCAGCCAAACGGAACGGACGTTGGCCACCCAAGGTTGTCCGTGGGGTTCTCGTAGGTTATACCTGAAACAAACATTGGCAAGGCTGAGTATTCTAATACTCAGCAAGGCTTACCCGGGATTGGGTATACTTAGCCCATAACTAGACTCATGAAGGCATTGCAAAGGCTCTGGGTTTATTTTCAGCTGAAAAGTAACAAAGAGTATGAACTATTTTCAAGTTTTAGCTCTCATTTTCTAGTTGAGTATTTATTCTAGATTAGCACCTACACTAAGCAAGCAAGGTAGTGATTATCATCCATCAAGATTATCCATCATTAGTTACACTTTTTACTCAATGTGGTAAAAGGGATAAGCAATCTCAAGCTTCGTGAGAGGCGGACGATTCGAATCGAATTTAACCTTGCAAGGTAAACCTAACACACACGCTCGGAAGATCCAACGATCATTCCCAAGCAACCGTTTGCCTTTCATTCCGGGTCGTGGATCAGGTCCACCACAAGCGACTGCAGGACCGTACGCACACCCAATGTGTACAGGACATACGTCTGTAGCGCGACTACAAAACCCGTATTCCTGTCTGCCTTGCAGAACGTACTCCCGCACGTCGGTGCGTGTAAACATAATATAAAAGCGAGTGGTGGGAGGTATGTCCACTTGCCGGGCCGATTGGTTACTAGGTTTGCCGCTTACCATATTTCGCGGCATGTGGCTAGTACTTTCAAAAGCTTAGCCACCACTACCACATAGATCGACCTTAACAACTTTTAACGAAACAGACAGGGTAACCTTCAGGTCATGATACAGCACATGACCCTGTCCGTCATCCTTATAGTGGTTGCAGTAATGTAAACATGCAACTCCTATATCGCGCGAGTGACAGGAAATCACCCGACTTCTACCGGTTCTATTAGCCAAGCATCTAACCGATAAGGACTCGGGAGCATTACATTGGATTCCTAGGATTCATGCATCTAGGGTTTCATCTCAATTCCTCGACCTAATGCAAGATACAACATAGATAGATATAGATTGCAGTGTAAATAAAGTAGTGGGATATGTCCGGGGCTTGCCTTCTGGAGTAGGGGTAGGGGCAGGAGAGTCAGAGATTTCCGAACTCGGGTTCGGAGCTTCAATTAGCCCTTCGACGACTTGTGCGGGATCTTCTGGAAAGCTTTGGTCTTGCCCTAAGACTAGTTCGTAATCCCCGTCGTCGAGTGTCGTAGATTCTATATGAGATGCAGTAAATCAAATAGAGTGAAATTTAAATTTAGAAGTTTACATTCCAAATATTATAGCTCATCCAATTAACACACAAACATGTACAAAGTAAAGAGGTTTTAGATCTAAAACACTATTTATAAAGATATGGTAGAATTTACTAAAACATTTAAATTAAAATTTAAATGAACCAAAATTTGAATTAAAAGTTTTTAAATAAAATATTATAGAAATTTACTTATATATTAAACATTGTAAATATTACATTTATGAACGATAAAAGGTTCCAATTCAAGAAGGCTATACATTAGGTCTATTTTAAATTTGAAAGTTCAAATTAAAGATGTTAAGTTTAAATCAAATTTTGAGTTTGAAAATTGCACAAGGTTACTTAGGGTTTAAAGAACATTCATGCTAAACTTTAAGATAAACAATAGAGCATGAAATGACAAGGTCAAGTGTGTATTACCCCTTAATCTTAGATGTTTAATAAAGGTAAAAGTATTTTGTTTCACACTAAACTCCATTAACAAAAATCATAGAATTTGAAATCTATTTTCTAACAAAATTGGTTTCACTATTTTTAGATTTTTCTGTGAATTGTTATGAATTTTACAAGACAGAAAAGACCCTCACATGAAATAACAAGTACTCCTTGCAAACTAGTCCCTGCATTTTACAGTTAACCCCTTGAAAAGAAAACGCAGCAAGCAATCAAGTCCAGGGGCTTTGGCCGGCGGGGAGGGGGCACATGTCCGGCCAAATTCCGGCCGGGGATGTCGCCGGCGGTGAGGGAAAAAGAGAGGGGGAGTATGAGGGGACTTTGGGCTACCTAGTGGTGGTCTTGGAGGGGGTCAAGGCGGTCGGAGGAGGGCTGCCCGCGGAGGGCAGGACCGGCGACCGGTGGCGCACGGCGGCGGGGGATTTCCGGTGGGCGAAGGAGGGAAGGGCCGGGCCGGAAAGTTGCAGTGGGGCACGGGAACGCTCACGGTGTGGTCGATTTGGGGAGGGAAAGAACGGAGGAGGGGGTTCCACGGCGACCCGAGCTCACGGCGGCGGCAATGGGGGAGCGGCGGTTTTCTGTTCGCGCGCGAAGGGCCTGGGGCATCCCTTTTATAGGCAAGGCGGGGGAGAAGGATAAGCACGACGAGCACGGCTTGAATTCAGGCGCTACGGGGAAGGGAGACTGCAGGAAACCCGGCGGCGACAGAGGCGCCGGCGGGCGGCGCGGGCCTTGCGCGGACGCCGTGGCACGCGAGGAAGGCGCCAGCAGGGGGAGGAGCAGAGCGGTGGCCGAGTGGAGGGGCGACGCGTGGACCGGGGGGGGCACAGGGGATCGCCGGCGGTGAGCCAGAGCGGCGCATTACGCCGGCGGTAGAGGAACAGGGGAGGCAGAGCAGGGGGAGCAGAGCGCAGGGAGGAAGAAGGGGGGGTGAACTGACTCAGGGACTGAGTTGTGAAACCAGAGAAAGGTAGGGGCCTTACTGAAAAGGGTTTGCAACTTTTAAACCAATGCTCAAATGAAGATGGTCCAAAAAGCAAAAGTGCATGGTTTTTCAAACTCTACAACTTCTCTTTAAGGTTCATCTGCAGTTGAGCAATAGTTTTAGAGATAAAATGAACTTAGTAAATATTTCATGTTTTATGTAAATCCCTAAGTAAAATTACTTTTGCGCATACATCCTATGGTAACTTCACACATAATTTTGCAATTTGACCACAGATACTACTTTTTGCAAAATAACCCTTATGCTTTTAAACTTTTCCCTCACCTCCATCCATTTTGCATAAAAGGACCTTTAGTTAATATTAATTACATAAACATCCTTTCTTCCATAGCATTGCATACATAAGGTACATTTTTGCCAAACTTTGAACATACAAACATGCTTAAAATCTAAGGTATAACCCAGCTAATTACCTGAGTGTCACAGCCTTCCCCCCTAAAAAGAATCTCGTCCCGAGATTCCGAAGCAGGTTAGGGCAGGAAGATCAAGTTCGAAGATTTTTTGGAAGAAATCGGGAAAATTGTGCTGGAGATAAGATTCGGTTTCCCATGTGGCCTCTTCTTCTGTATGATGGTTCCACTGAATCTTGTACATTTTGGTGGTCTCTCTTCTGGTACTTCTTTCTCGTGTCGAGAATTCTGATGGGTTGTTCTGTATAGGTCAGATCTGGTTCGATTTCGATAACTTGGGAATTGATGATTTCGGTGGGAATGTTAACACACTTTCTGAGTTGGGATACATGAAAGATGTTATGGATGGCCGCTAATTGAGGTGGAAGTTGGAGACGATAAGCTACAGGTCCACAAATTTCAAGGATTTAAAGGGTCCGATGTATCGAGGAGCAAGTTTCCCTTTTACACCGAATCTTTGAACACCTCGGATAGGAGATACTCGAAGATATACGAAGTCTCCGACGTGAAACTGTAATGGTCTTCTTCGTATATCCGCGTAGCTTTTTTGTCGAGATTGGGCGGCCTTTAGATTGTTCTGGATAAGCTTGACTTTATCCTCTGCTTCTACAACTAGATCGGGTCCAAAAATTTTACGTTCGCCGGTTTGTGACCAACTCAAAGGAGTTCGGCATCGGCGACCGTATAATGCTTCAAAGGGGCCATTTAATACTTGTCTGATAGCTATTGTTGTAAGAGAATTCTGCTAGTGACAAGTACTTATCCCAATTTTTGTCGAATTGGAGTACACAAGCTCTGAGCATATCTTCCAAAATTTGGTTTATTCGCTCAGTTTGCCCATCTGTCTGAGGATGGTAGGCAGAGCTTCGAATTAATTTAGTCCCAAGAGCATCATGAAGCTGTTCCCAGAACCGGGCAACAAATTGTGCTCCACGATCAGAAATGATCGTTTTGGGTACTCCATGAAGTCGAACAATTTGATCTAAATAGATCTCGGCATACTTCTTAGCAATATACGTAGTATGCACGGGAAGGAAATGTGCAGTCTTGGTTAATCGATCAACGATTACCCAAATGGAGTCATGCCTCCGAGAAGTGTTGGGTAGGCCAACAATAAGTCCATACTGATATCCTCCCATTCCACGAGGGAATGGGTAGAGGTTGAAGAATACCAGCAGTCTTCAAATGACTGGCTTTGACTCTTTGGCAGATATCACATTCTGACACATATTTGGCGATTTCTCGTCTCATACGAGTCCACCAAAAGTTCTGTTTCAGATCCTGATACATTTTGTACTGCCAGGATGTATAGAGAATTTGGATAGATGGGCCTCATCCATTATTCGTTTTCGGAGTTTATGGTCCTTTGGTACACAATACGTTCATTGAACCATAAAACTCCTTTAGAATCCACTCGGAAGCATTTATACTTCCCTTCACCTTGGGTTATCTTTTGTTTAATGATTTTGACCCCTTCATTGCGCTGTTGTGCTAGAGTAATATCATCTCTGAGTGTGGCTTCAACCGAGATATGGTTTAAGTCACCTTGGAAAATGATCTCTAGATTGAGTTTACCCATTTCCCAACAGAGAGTTTTGTCGAACGCTTCAACGGATAGGCAAGAACAATGTGCTTTGCGACTAAGGGCATCTGCAACGACATTGGCCTTGCCCGGATGATAATGCACTTTCAAGTCATAATCCTTGATAAGTTCTAGCCAGCGCCTTTGCCTCATATTTAAATCTGCCTGGGTAAAGATATACTTGAGGCTTTTATGATCAGTGTAAATATGGCATTTCGTACCCATTAGATGATGTCTCCAAATTTTCAAGGCATGGACAACGGCTGCAAGTTCAAGGTCATGAGTAGGGTAGTTTTGTTCATGAACCCTAAGCGCTCGTGATGCATATGCAATGACTCGGTTGTCTTGCATAAGTACACAACCAAGTCCAGTTCCTGATGCATCACAATAGATGTCAAAAGGTTTTGAGATATCTGGTTGAGCTAAAACTGGAGCCGTCGTAAGATGATTTCTAAGAAGATGAAATGCATCTTCGCATTTTTGATCCCAGAGGAATTTCACACCTTTCTTTAGTAGTTCGGTCATAGGTTTGGCTATTCTAGAAAAGTCAGGAATGAAACGGCGATAATAGCCAGCTAGACCGAGAAAACTACGAATTTGATGGACGGAGGTTGGGGGTTTCCAATCCATCACTTCTTGTACTTTACTGGGATCAACAGATATTCCGTCACTAGAGATGGTGTGGCCCAGGAATTTGACTGTTTCAAGCCAAAACTCACATTTAGAGAATTTGGCATATAGGTGGTGGTCTCTTAATCGCTGAAGGATGACATGGAGATGCTTAGCATGATCTTCTGGAGTTTTAGAGTAGATCAAGATGTCATCAATGAAGACCACGACAAACTTGTCGAGCTCTTGCATGAAAACAGAATTCATGAGGTACATGAAATAGGCTGGGGCATTAGTGAGACCAAACGACATGACAAGATACTCGTATAGACCATACCGAGTGGAGAAAGCTGTTTTTGGAATATCACTGGGCCGAATCTTAATTTGGTGGTAGCCGGAACGAAGATCTATTTTAGAAAACACCTTGGCTCCGGCTAATTGATCAAAGAGGATATCAATGCGGGGTAGAGGGTACTTATTTTTAATGGTCACCGCATTGAGAGGACGATAATCCACACATAGCCTTAAGCTATTGTCTTTCTTTTTCACGAATAAGGCCGGACAACCCCATGGTGATGCACTTGGACGAATGAAACCTTTGTCTAAGAGATCTTGGAGTTGGGTTTTTAATTCAGCCAACTTATTAGGAGGCATACGGTAAGGTCTCTTAGAGATAGGGGCTGTACCAGGTTGGAGTTCTATGATGAACTCGATATCTCTGTCTGGAGGCATTCCAGGCAAATCGTCTGGAAAAACATCTGGATATTCACAAACGACTGGAATATCCTCAAGTTTGACCTTAGATGCAGCATAGGTGCAAGAGTTAAAGGATTTTGGTTGTGGAAGATAGAGGATGGTAGGTTCGTGTTCGAGTGAATCTATCTCCACAGTACGAGAAGAGATATCCAAAGACACATGGTGCTGTGCCATCCAGTTCATTCCTAAAAGGACATCCATTCCCTTTAGATCTAACAGAAGTAAATCTGCTTTTATTACCTGACTACCCAATAGAAGTGGTACTTTCATACAGATTTGATTTGATAGGGTTTTCCCACCAGGAGTGATTATCTTATAATCTTCTTTAGTAGGGTAAATATCCAATCCTACTTTACTTCCACATTCTTTACTGATAAAACTATGGGTAGCACCGGAATCAAAAAGAACAATAACGGGATGATGGTTAATAGAAAATGTACCCGTCATTATCGGTGCCCCTTCAGGGAGTTCGGAGAGTGTAGTGAGATTCACTCTCCCTTGTCGGACCTGCACCACTTGTCTCTTACCCTTGCCCTTGTAGTTTGGATTAGATGTTTGCCCTTGGAATGATTTCCTAGGTTGAGGGCAATCCCTAATGAAATGGGACGGGCTTCCGCAATTGAAACAACGATAATTGCTGTTTCCTGGAGTAGCTGGCGGAAAGCTCGGTCGTGGACCCTGTTGGGGTTGTGGCTGATTTTGTGGCAGGGGTGGTCGGTTGAACTGTGCTTGTTGAGGAGGTCGAACTACCCATCTGCCAGATATATTGCCTCGAGACGGAGCTCGAGGGGCATTGCTCGGGACCAGCCGATACCGCGGCGACTGTGGAGTTGCAGGCCCTGTGGGTGCTTTTCGTTTCTTTTCCGCTCTATGGGCGGCGATGCAATCTTCCTGAGTAATGGCCATGTTGACCAACTCATTGAAATCGTTGGCCTTCACTAAATTCAACCATTCTTTGAGCTTGGTGTTTAGGCCTCGACGGAAGCGATCACATTTGCGGGCATCAGTGTCCGCATGTGATCCCGCATACTGGCACAGGTGATTGAAAACCTGTGCATATTGTGTAACTGTGCGGGTACCTTGGGTCAGATTTAAAAATTCATTGAGCTTTCGCTCAATGAGTCCAGCTGGTATGTGATGTGCTTGGAATGCAGTCCGAAATTCGTCCCAGGTGACGACGTGATCAGCGGTTTGCATAGCATGAAACTGGTCCCACCAAAGACGTGCATGGCCTCGGAGTTGCTGGGCGGCGAAGAGCACCTTGTTTTCCTCTGAACATGGAGCTGACAGTAAAGCGAATTTGGACTCAATGGTCCGCAACCAGGCATCCGCATCTAAAGGTTCCTCGGCCTTGTGGAATAGAGGAGGTTGGGTGCTGAGGAAGTCCTGATAAGTGGCCGATAGAGGTTCTCCTCGGCCTCGAGGTTGCTGCTGGAAATGGCCCATCTGAGCTTGTACAAGTTGATTTAGAAGCTCGGTTTGCCGGGCAATAACCTCGGCCAGATTTGGAGGTGGCGGTGGTGATTGCTGGGAACTACCAGGTTGTCCTGCCCGGAATCCTTCCGGGGTTCCTCGAGTAGCTCCAACCATCTGAAATAAGGAAGATATCCATTATCAACCATAATCTTACTCCAATTTCAGATAATATGCAATTTATCCAGCTGAAATGTAATGCATATGCTCCATTCAATCTACTTATAACAGACACACAGATGTCGAGCAGAATAACCAGAACTCAGGATTTGG
The DNA here is from genome assembly GCF_002211085.1 of Panicum hallii. Taxonomy (NCBI): domain Eukaryota; kingdom Viridiplantae; phylum Streptophyta; class Magnoliopsida; order Poales; family Poaceae; genus Panicum; species Panicum hallii. The sequence continues at coordinate 24,465,240 of NC_038050.1, read as the reverse complement.
ATTACTATAAAGATACTACTATTTTACATCAGTACACTCCCAAGGTTACAAACTTTTACCCAAAAGTACATGCCACATATACAACAAGTGGCTTTATAGCTAAATATTCTACACACTACTTATGTTACATCTTATACATTTATCACATCTAAACCATCACCCTGTCAACCAAAACTAAAAGTCATCAAAGTTGCCCACTGATGACTGGCTTCCAGAAGAGGAATGATGGGGACTGACGACAGGATCCCCATGCTCAGAATCAAGTTCGGAGACCCCTTCAATCTCCTCGGGATCTTCCTCTTCAGCTTCAGGTGCTGCAGGTGCAACGGGAGGAATCGGGGGCTGCTGCAATTCTTCAATCTGAGCTTGAGCATCATCCACTGCAAGGATCAGATCTTGAACTTGTGCCTGTAGAAATTCGATAACAGTATCCCGCTGAGTGATTATGTGATCACTCTCGTTGATCTGATCTTCACGATGATGGATGGTCTCGTTTTGAGTAGCGATTATTCCATTCTTCTCAATTACCACTGCTTGAAGTTGGTCTGCCTGGGTGAAGTATCTGGCAGCGTCCCCGTGGAAACTTCGTGCAGCAGTGATCAGATGGCCTATCTCCCGGCGTAGCAGCATGTGATAGTGGTATTGCACGCTCGTATAACGTCTCATTCCTTGCACTACTTCTTCTGGTGGACCTTCCAGCCTATGACTTTCAGGAATTATTCTGAGGTCTCGCTCCACTTCACCAGGATCTGTTGTGGCAAACAAACCTATAGGTTGTCCTACAACTTCCTCGGGGTGTTGACTGCAAAAAGCATAAATAGCTTCTAGGGCCGCTGCTTCAATGGTGTCCATAATTCTGTAGCCCGTCGTGCTGATCTCAATAGGCTGCCATTGTGAACGGAAAGGATGCTGAGGTATACTCATCTTAACATGGGCCCTATGGATTCCGTCTTCCACATGTTCAACGGCGTCATACTGAGGGGGTTCTATATAATAGAAAGCCTGCAAGGATTCCCATAGCAAGCGAGGAAAACCCTCCCAGTGAAGGGCATTAGTGTGGAGATGCCCTTCCGGATCCCAGAAAACATTGGAAGGTGCTGCCATCTGCGACCAGGATGCAAATGGTAAAACTTGTTATCTTATTAGAAGAGTACAAGATAAACAAATCAAGATAACCAATTCTGTTAACAGCAAAGGCTGGAAATCAGATGGAAAACTAAGATCCCATATAAGATATCCATCCTAAAGCTATCCTTAGCTCTTCATTAATCCATTCCAAATTCAAACAACATGTCCATCATATATGAAATTCTTTTATTAACAAATGATGCATGCACGCACTACTCGTCCTCACAAACAAAACAACTGCCGAATATTTTCGGACTTACGTAATTAATTCCGGTGGCATAACCATACGTCTCTCACTATATATAACTAGTCGGTAAACCCTACGCATCCTAACAGCGTAAACGTAGTTAGTGTACCTGCAAAAGAACACACAGATATACATATATATATCTCATGAACCTTTCATGGCAGCACGACATGAAAGCGTCCCCAAACATTACTGTTCACTATAGAAACAGCATCTGTACAATTACCGCCGTACAGACAACGTTAACATACGTTATCGAAACAACGTATTCACGGGGGGTACCGCAAAATGCGGGGGTATGAACAGCGATCGCCATACCCTGCGCCGAACCATATACTCCCAATATAATCAACCTAAGTTGGTATATTGGCAGCATCTCAAGTAGGCCACTGCTTGAGAAACAGCGTTCGGTTCGCATCACCGACGGGAAGGCCAAGCTCCCTCAGTTGGCTGAGGATCCTTACCTTCTTACCTCCATACGTAGATGTCGTTACAGGAAGTAAGGTTGGATTGTGCAGGAATTTAAGTTTTGACAGAAAGTAGTGCTGCAAGTCAGAACTATCTATTCATATATAGATACTATTAGCCACCTGACACTTTCCCATATTAACCCTTAGGGCTTTACGTTCTAATCACCAACCTTAACGGATCCAACGTACTTTGTAAACTCATTTGTTGGCAAACTTGTATCCAGAAAACACTTTTTAAGAACTATTCTAGATGTAAAGATAAACCTACAGCTCTGATACCAGCTGTGGCAGAACCGCTCGAATTATTCCGGCTCAAGTGCGCTATTGATCGCCGTACAACTGCAATCAGCTTAACGCACTTCAAACGGAACAATCCTTTGGTCTGTCGGGTCTCCGCCCGATTCAACCACAGTTCAGCAGGATCGAAACAGGTTTACCTCGCACGATGGCGAGTTCACATCACAGAATAGCTCATCAACTTTAATTTACAGCCATATATATATATTATTACAAAACAAGTTCAAGAGAAGTAAATTTATACAATCATGTTCAAACTGACAAGCGTAACAGCTTGTCTAAACTCACAGCGGGAGAAAAAGTTTTACACGACTACACACGTCGCGAAGGCGAACGCCAAGCTTAGCCCAGGGCTTGGTGTCACTCCGGAGGGTCTGTGCTGGCCGGGGACGGGTCCCACTCCACGGACCAGCCAAAGGGAACGGACGTAGGCCACCCAAGGTTGTCCGTGGGATTCTCGTAGGTTATACCTGAAATAGACATTGGCAAGGCTGAGTATTCTAATACTCAGCAAGGCTTACCCGGGTTTGGGTATACTTAGCCCATAACTAGACTCATGAAGTTATTGTAAAGGCTCTAGGTTCATTTTCAGCTGAAAAGCAACAAAGAGTATGAACTATTTTTAAGTTTTAGCTTTCATCTTCTAGTTGAGTAATTATTCTAGATTAGCACCTACTCTAAGCAAGCAAGGTAGTGATTACCATCCATCCAGATTATCCACTATTAGTTCCACTTCTTACTCAATGTGGTAAAAGGGATAAGCAGTCTCAAGCTTCGTGAGAGGCGGACGATTCGAATCGAATTTAACCTTGCAAGGTAAACCTAACACACACGCTCGGAAGATCCAACGATCATTCCCAAGCAACCGTTTGCCTTTCATTCCGGGTCGTGGATCAGGTCCACCACAAGCGACTGCAGGACCGTACGCACACCCAATGTGTACAGGACATACGTCTGTAGCGCGACTACAAAACCCGTATTCCTGTCTGCCTTGCAGAACGTACTCCCGCACGTCGGTGCGTGTAAACATAATATAAAATCGAGTGGTGGGAGGTATGTCCACTTGCCGGGCCGATTGGTTACTAGGTTTGCCGCTTACCATATTTCGCGGCATGTGGCTAGTACTTTCAAAAACTTAGCCACCACTACCACATAGATCGACCTTAACAACTTTTAACGAAACAGACAGGGTAACCTTCAGGTCATGATACAGCACATGACCCTGTCCGTCATCCTTATAGTGGTTGCAGTAATGTAAACATGCAACTCCTATATCGCGCGAGTGACAGGAAATCACCCGACTTCTACCGGTTCTATTAGCGAAGCATCTAACCGATAAGGACTCGGGAGCATTACATTGGATTCCTAGGATTCATGCATCTAGGGTTTCATCTCAATTCCTCGACCTAATGCAAGATACAATATAGATAGATATAGATTGCAGTGTAAATAAAGTAGTGGGATATGTCCGGGGCTTGCCTTCTGGAGTAGGGGTAGGGGCAGGAGAGTCAGAGATTTCCGAACTCGGGTTCGGAGCTTCAATTAGCCCTTCGACGACTTGTGCGGGATCTTCTGGAAAGCTTTGGTCTTGCCCTAAGACCAGTTCGTAATCCCCGTCGTCGAGTGTCGTAGATTCTATATGAGATGCAGTAAATCAAATAGAGTGAAATTTAAATTTAGAAGTTCACATTCCAAATATTATAGCTCATCCAATTAACACACAAACATGTACAAAGTAAAGAGGTTTTAGATCTAAAACACTATTTATAAAGATATGGTAGAATTTACTAAAACATTTAAATTAAAATTTAAATGAACCAAAATTTGAATTAAAAGTTTTTAAATAAAAGATTATAGAAATTTACTTATATATTAAACATTGTAAATATTACATTTATGAACGATAAAAGGTTCCAATTAAAGAAGGCTATACATTAGGTCTATTTTAAATTTGAAAGTTCAAATTAAAGATGTTAAGTTTAAATCGAATTTTGAGTTTGAAAATTGCACAAGGTTACTTAGGGTTTAAAGAACATTCATGCTAAACTTTAAGATAAACAATAGAGCATGAAATGACAAGGTCAAGTGTGTATTACCCCTTAATCTTAGATGTTTAATAAAGGTAAAAGTATTTTGTTTCACACTAAACTCCATTAACAAAAATCATAGAATTTGAAATCTATTTTCTAACAAAATTGGTTTCACTATTTTTAGATTTTTCTGTGAATTGTTATGAATTTTACAAGACAGAAAAGACCCTCACATGAAATAACAAGTACTCCTTGCAAACTAGTCCCTGCATTTTACAGTTAACCCCTTGAAAAGAAAACGCAGCAAGCAATCAAGTCCAGGGGCTTTGGCCGGCGGGGAGGGGGCACATGTCCGGCCAAATTCTGGCCGGGGATGTCGCCGGCGGTGAGGGGAAAAGAGAGGGGGAGTATGAGGGGACTTTGGGCTACCTAGTGGTGGTCTTGGAGGGGGTCAAGGCGGTCGGAGGAGGGCTGCCCGCGGAGGGCAGGACCGGCGACCGGTGGCGCACGGCGGCGGGGGATTTCCGGTGGGCGAAGGAGGGAAGGGCCGGGCCGGAAAGTTGCAGTGGGGCACGGGAACGCTCACGGTGTGGTCGATTTGGGGAGGGAAAGAACGGAGGAGGGGGTTCCACGGCGACCCGAGCTCACGGCGGCGGCAATGGGGGAGCGGCGGTTTTCTGTTCGCGCGCGAAGGGCCTGGGGCATCCCTTTTATAGGCAAGGCGGGGGAGAAGGATAAGCACGACGAGCACGGCTTGAATTCAGGCGCTACGGGGAAGGGAGACTGCAGGAAACCCGGCGGCGACAGAGGCGCCGGCGGGCGGCGCGGGCCTTGCGCGGATGCCGTGGCACGCGAGGAAGGCGCCAGCAGGGGGAGGAGCAGAGGGGTGGCCGAGTGGAGGGGCGACGCGTGGACCGGGGGGGGCACAGGGGATCGCCGGCGGTGAGCCAGAGCGGCGCATTACGCCGGCGGCAGAGGAACAGGGGAGGCAGAGCAGGGGGAGCAGAGCGCAGGGAGGAAGAAGGGGGGGTGAACTGACTCAGGGACTGAGTTGTGAAACCAGAGAAAGGTAGGGGCCTTACTGAAAAGGGTTTGCAACTTTTAAACCAATGCTCAAATGAAGATGGTCCAAAAAGCAAAAGTGTATGGTTTTTCAAACTCTACAACTTCTCTTTAAGGTTCATCTGCAGTTGAGCAATAGTTTTAGAGATAAAATGAACTTAGTAAATATTTCATGTTTTATGTAAATCCCTAAGTAAAATTACTTTTGCACATACATCCTATGGTAACTTCACACATAATTTTGCAATTTGACCACAGATACTACTTTTTGCAAAATAACCCTTATGCTTTTAAACTTTTCCCTCACCTCCATCCATTTTGCATAAAAGGACCTTTAGTTAATATTAATTACATAAACATCCTTTCTTCCATAGCATTGCATACATAAGGTACATTTTTGCCAAACTTTGAACATACAAACATGCTTAAAATCTAAGGTATAACCCAGCTAATTACCTGAGTGTCACAGCCGCATCCAAGATGAGTCCGGCTTACACAAGCTCAACTCAAGGTGGGAAGGTCCGTTCGTCGTCAAGCAGGTTACAAGACCGGGGTCGTATCGACTACAATACCCGGAGGGCCAAGATGTCCCGAATTCTTGGAACATTCAGAACCTGCGCAAGTTCTACCCATGAGGAAGCACGCGTGGATAGCTGTTCTCCGGACGCCTAGGTGGCCTTTTCTTCCGAATCAATTTGGAGGCTACATGTCACAAAATTCGGAATATAAATTTTTTTTGTTGACAGACGGAGGCTCCGGCCACATTCATGTTTTATAAATTGACCTCTTGTCATGAGTTGTGATGGAGGCTACGGCCACGTTCATGTTCTATCGACTTCGTGTTATAAGTTTTGACGGAGGCTTCGGCCACATTCATACTTTGTATGAGTCGACTTTCGCCGTGACCTTTGATGGTCGCTTGTGACGATGATCGCATTTTTCCCAACAAGTTCGATCCGTTCGATTGGTTTATACCTACCTTGTTGGACGGGCTCACACGAGGAGCTATTTCGACTACGCCCAGAGTCATTGCACTCAGGGTAGTTTTGATTTCTTGTCATAAGCACGGCAGTGATGCGACGACGCTCGCGTTCTTTCCCAACGAGTTCGATCCGTTCGATTGGTTTATACCTAACTTGTTGGACGCGCTCACATGTGGAGCGATTTCGACTAGACCCAGAGTCGTTGCACTTGGAGTAGCTTCGTTTTTCTTGCCATAAGCACGGTAGTCTCGCGACGATGCTCGTGTTCTTTCCTAACTGGTTAGACCTGCTCGGTCGGGTTGTATCTAACTTGTTGGATAGGTTCCTACCCAGAGCTGCTACGGCTACTTCTAGGGTCGCTGCACCCAGGGTAGTGTCTACTACTTAGCCTTTAAAACTGGATGACAATTCAGTTGAGGCACATACAAGTAGAAACATCAAAAATGAATTTATACACAAGGAAATGAGTACTTGTTTTTACATCTTAATCCTCCAGTACACTTTTTACTATTTGTTCTGCTACAGGTTGGGCTTCTTGGAGGTACTCGTTGAATTGTTCTTCAGTGCACTCCGCAGCCACTCCCTGCGCGAACGTTTCTAGTTGAGCTTCCGGCCAAAAGGATTTCACAAAGGCAAGAGCGTGGCTGACACACGCGAGTGGGGCTTCAGCGAGGAACTTGACGACCTTCTGCGGCACTCCGAGAAGTCGCTCTAGCAAGGGCCACTTGTCTACTTTGCCATCTTCCTGTGGGTCCACAATGTCCACAAGCTTCTTGGCGGCTCCCCTGAGTTCCTCCAGCTCCTTTTGCCGCTGCTCCTTCTCTTCGCCCAACGTCTTGATCTGCTGAAGGCTGCCGGTGAACTGTTGTTTGGTGTTGGCGATGACATTCTGCAGCATCTCGACATCATCTGTACGGTGATACAGCATATTCTTCACGTCAGTAAGCAGCTCTTCTTTATATGTTAAAATTTTCCTAAGCTCTGCGGTGAAGATATTTTTAGAATCCAAGATAAATTGTTAAGTGGAAGTACTCGAGGGAAGTAAGGGCTTGCCTTGGTGCACCTTCTTTTGTTCCTTGAGTTGTTCCTTTAGATTGCACAGATCATTCTTGAGGAGCCACATCTCTCAAGTCCGCTCTTGCTTCAGCTGGTCAAGTTCTCTCTGAAGATAGCAATTCTTCGTCCGCTCTTGGGATAGGCATTCTTCCTTGGCAGCGATCTCCTGGTGGCCACTCACGACTGCTTTCAGTTTCTCAGTCTTCTTTTGTGAGTGCTTGATCACATTCTGCACAAGGAGGGAGATTAAGACAAGCAACTCGACAACGTACACTGGCAGAAGAGTAATCATGTCTTACCAGGGCAAAATCGTACAACTCTTTGTAGGCCTTCTTGAAGGTTTTTATGTTGTCGTCTGTCAGCATTGGATCATCTACCAGATCTGTGGTCATGACGTTCTAGTATCCGCGTTTGGCCATCAGCAAGTCTCCAGGGCTCCTTGAGGTCCCTGCGTTTCCTTCAGAATGTGGTTGCTGGGCGCCTACGAGTCAAGATGCATTCAGTACATAATACCTGTGGTCTAAGCAGCTAGCCGTGGGCAGTCAGACACTCACCTATGCCATCTGCAGGAGTGGCTGCAGGGGCCTCGACTTGTTCCTCACCACCAGCTCTGGCTTCGGCTTGCTGGGGCTCGGGAGATGGCAGGTCAGGCAGTGTCGTGTCCGTCTCGGGGGCTAGTCCCTTGGGCGCGGGCCCTTCTGGGGCTGGCAGCTCGGGGGCTGGAGTAGCCGACACAGGCTTTGGTTTAAACCCCTTGTCAGTCACAGACCTAATGAAGCAGAATTAGTTATATCATTACACAAGTCAAAGAGAACAGAATGATCAATATGCAACAAGACGTAAACTTACAGCGAAAACTTCTTCACGACAGCTTTCTTCACCCTCATAGCCCGTGGCGTCTCAACCATGGTACCCGTTGCTGGCGGCAGGGTCACACCAGCTGGTGGCATAGTGCCCACCACGGAGATAGTTACCGCTCCTGTCGCAGAAGCTGATGGATCCGCTCCTATCGCATAAGCCGATGGATCCGCTCCTGTTGCAGAAGCTGATGGATCCGTTACCACCTCTTTGCGCTCAGGCTCAGGAGAAGCAGATGGACTGCAAATGGATACTGTTAGTGTGCAATAATACCGATATTTGACAATTCAACAAGGCAGCATATTTAAACCTGGAAGACTCGACTTCTTGCGCTTTCCGTTTGCGCACAACCCGACGACCCTGCGGAACCGAAGGCAGAGTTTCGGTCAACTCCACGGATGGTCCAGGGGAGTTGTCCCTTCTCGCCTCCCCTTTGGCTTCCCTCTCCACCAGGGGGCTCTCGCCTTCAGTGGACTCACTGCCGGGCAGAGCCTCAGCTCCTCGAGCCCTCTTCGCTTCGGCTGCGGCGCTGGGGAGAAGGTGGTCTGGTCGAGGGATGTCGGGTTGTGGAGGGTAGCTCCGGTACAATTCTGTGTGTCCCTGCAGAAGGCTTTCAGTTAGCAGTGGCAGAACAGCAGAACTTGTTTTCAATAAAAAAGTAGCCGAATACTTACAGGTTTTGGATGATTTTGTGCCGAAAACAGCTGCGGGACGTAAGGGACTGCATCGACATCTAACAGCACTCGCCTGACCCGGGCGAGTGCGGCGTCATCAGATAGTTCTTCTGCGCACATCCGAGAGGAATCTTCAGCGCCTATGTACTCGAAGCTTAAAGTGTGGTGTTGTTGGAGTGGCTGGATCTGGCGCTTGAAGAAAGAAAACATTACAGATGCTCCGGTCACCCCTATTTCTTTGTGAGCTGCTATGATGGCTAGCAACTCATCGACTTGGTCCAGGTCTCCTCTAGGGAGCTCGGAGTTCCACTCTGGCCTCACGACTGGGGGTTCTTCCATACAGGAATGTTGGAGGGGAATTTATAGGAAAGGTACCTATCACCGGCTTGTTGTCTAAGTTGGATGCCAGCGCCCCCTACAACAGACAGATTCTTGGTTGTGGGTTGAGGTTTTACCCGGAAAAGGAAGCGGAAAAGATCCTAATGGGGTTCAATTCCAAGGAAGGCTTCACGGAAATGGATGAAGATTGTGATATGGCAAATGGAATTCGGGTTGAGATGATGGAGCTTAAGCCCGTAGAAATAAAGAAGGCCACGGAAAAAAGAGCAAGAGGGGAGGGCCAGACCCCATTCAGCAAAATGGTAAAATGTGACGATTTTGTCTACATTTTCCATGGGGAAAGGTTCGCGAAAAGAGGGACGCCAGTTGATAAGACTCTTGTCTTGGAGCAATCCCTCGGAAACAAGCTTATTGAGGTCGTTGAGGGAGCACTTACTGTGTGTCCACTCCCCAGATGGCGGCTGCGCCTCCTTCTTCTTCCCATCCTTCTCAGATCTTTTGGGCGCCATTTCCAGATCCGCTCGCCACGAATTGATCGGGGGCTGCGGGGAAAGAGGTGGGCAGATTAGGTTGGATTGGGGCTCTCAAAGTGGGTAAAGGCGGAGTGCGGCTCTATTTGGGGGATTCTAGAAGTTCTTGGTCAATTGCAGATTGGCAGCACAGTTTTAACTTGGCGTTACCGCGGGGTTAAATAACCAGCGGCTAGATACAGTTTTACTGTTTTGAAGTTGAAGAGTCGTTTCAGGGAATATTCGGAAGATGAGGGGTCATTCGGTGGATTGTTTAGGTAAACTATTTGATTAATTATTTTTTCAGGGTTAATTATCCCGAAAAAAGAGGTTTTTCGAATTCTAGATCTAACTTCCATCATTTGTACCATCGCACCAGTTATTTATCATGGGGACATTTTTTCACTGCATGCCACGACTTTTGGATCCTTATTTCAAAACCTGAGAGATTTAGATTCAAGGCTCAGGGGCTACAGGATATGTGGCATCGACTACTTATTTTTTCGAATTTATTTGAAAGGTAAGTAAGGAAGATTCAAGACTAATGAGACCCTCAGCCTGATTCTCCGATTCAACCTAAGGCTCGGGGGCTACTTGTGGCAGAACCGCCTGAATTATTCCGGCTCAAGTGCGCTATTCATCGTTATATAGCCGATACTAACTCAACGCACTTCAAACGGAACAACCCATTGGTCTGTCAGGTCTCTGCCCGATGCAACCACGGTTCAACAGGATTGAAGCAGGTTTACCTCGCACGAAGGTGAGTTTACAATTGCACACAACTCGTCAACTTTTAAATCACAGGATATTAAACATTATTACAAAATGTTCAAACTTAAGGTAAACTTATACAAACATTGTTAAAACGACAAGCTAAACAGCTTGTCCAGGTTTACAGCGGAAGAAAATTTACGCGCAACTACACACGTCGCGGAGGTTGACACCACACTCAGCCCAAAGTATGGTGTCATTCCGGAGGGTCACTGCCAGCCGGGGACGGATCCCATTCCACGGACCAGCCAAACGGTACAGAAGTTGGCCATGCAGGACTATCCGTGGGGTTCTCAAAGGTCATACCTAAAAATCCATTAGCAAGACCGAGTATACTAATACTCAGCAAGGCTTACCCGGAATTAGGGTATACTTAGCCCATAACTAGACTCATGAAGGCTTGAAATGGTTCTGGGTTTAATTTCAGCTGAAAAGCAACAAAGAGTATGATCTACTTTCATGTTTTAGCTTTCAGATTCTAGTCTCATTAACCATTCTAGGTAAGCACCTATTCTATACAAGCAAGGTAGAGATTAGCATCCATCAAGATTATTTCAACAATGGTTACCGTTCTTACTCTACGTGGCAGAAGGAATAAGCAGTCTCAATCTCCGTGAGAAACGGACGATTCTGAATCAAATTTCCAGACCTTGCAAGGGTAAACCTAACTCACACGCTTGGAACATCCAAAGATCGTTCCGAAGCAACTGTTTCCCTCATATTCCGGGTTATGGATCAGGGCCACCACAAGCGACTGCAGGACCGTACGCACACCAATTGTGCAGGACATACGTCTGTAGCGCGACTACATGATCGTACTACTGTCTGCTACGCAGAACGTACTCCCACACGTCGGTGCGTGTGTACAACAGAAACCAAATAATTGAGTGGTGGAGACATGTCCATTTGCCGGGCCAATCAGGTACTAGGCTTACCGCTTTACCATATTTCGCGGTATGTGGCTAGTACTTTCAAACGCTTAGCCACCACTACCACACACTGTGACCTTAACAACTTTTATCCACACAGACGGGGTAACCTTCCGAGTCATGATACTGCACATGACCCCGTCCATCATCCTTATAGTGATTGCAGAGTAGTAAACATTCAACTCCTATATCGCACGAGTGATAGGAAATCACCCGACTTCTGCCGGTCCTATTAGCAGAGCATCTATTTGCTACGGACTCAGGCACAATACATAGGTTCCTAGGATTCATGCATCTAGGGTTCCATTTTAACTCCTAGACTTAATGCAAGATATAATATAGAAATATAAAATTGTAGTAAATTGAAATACTGGGTTATGCACTGGGGCTTGTCTTCTTGAGCGAGGCTGGTGTCAATGGTGTCAGAGACTTCCGAACTTTGGTTCGGGGCTTCAGTTATAATCTCGGGACATTCGTAGGATCTCTAGAAAATCCCTGCTCATATTCCGGGACTAGCTCGTAATCTCCATCGTCGAGTGTCGTTGACTCTACATGATATGCAATGATTTGATTAGATGGTTCTTGAGTTAAGAATTTTAGTTCACAATAAAGTTGCAATCCAACAGGTTAATACACTCAAACTTACAAAGCAAGAGGTTTAAATATAAACTTATTATTGGCTCTCTAATCCAATTACCTTAATTAGCTGAATTAATTGAATTAGATTAACAAGTTTGATTTTTAGTTTCAATTTCATAAAGGCTATGGCCTTGAATTTTGGTGGATAAGCTTATTCCTAGTGGATAAGTGTGACACTCAGGTAATTAGTATGGTCACATCTTAAATCTTAGTATGATGATGTGTGCAAATGTGGTGAAAGTATGTTTAAAAATTTAAATGCTAAGAAAAAGTGTTGGTTTTATATAATTATAAACTAATAAAGGTCCTTAGTGTTAAATAGATAAGAATGGGAAGAGGAATTCATATACATAAAGGTTGTTTTGGCAAAAGTCAAAAATTTGTGTTTAAATCGTAAATATAGGTGAAACTACACATTGGATATATATGTAGTGTAGTTTTTAAATAGGATTTGTATAAAGTTTGGAAACTTTGCTAAGTTTTATACTAACTCCAAATCCTTAGCTCTTCTGTGGATGAACCTTAAAGCAAAGTTGTACATTTTGAAAAACCCTACATTTTTGCTTTTGGACCCATCTTAATTTGAGCTCTGGTTTGAAAGTTATTTGAGCATTACAGTCCCTGTCCTTTCTGGAAATTGCAATCCAGTCCCCCTTCGTCTACCTCTCCCCCTCCTCCTCTGTTTCTCTGCGCGCGCTGATGCCGCCGCACTGGCCGGCCATGTGCGCCGCCCCTGCCGCCCCAGCACCGCTCTGCGTCCACGTGCCCTTCCCTGCTCCGTCGCCGCCTTCCCCGACCCCGCGCTGGCCACCCCTGCCCTCTCCACGTCGTACCTGCCGCCTGCCCGATCCGCGCTTCACCGCCGCTCGCCGTCGCTGCAACCTAGCGCCACCTCCTGCTTCCTGGCGACCCCACGTGTTGCTCTCCAGCCAGCCGCCGCAGCTCTCCCGGCTGTCCTCTTCTTTGCACGCCACGCTACCCCCACCTCTGCCCGAACCATGCCGTGGCTACCATGCACCCCGCCGGCTGCCAGCTCTGGCTTCCGCGCGACCCCATCTTAGTCCAGACTCTGAACACTTCCTGGAGCTTCTTGCATGCCTGCTCTTGCAATTGCATACACTATTTCCACTCAAATTCTCCTACTCCGACCACCACACTTCACCGGACATCGTCCGCGGCTTCGGCTCATCGTCGGCAGCCCCCACCGCCGCTCCCCACCCCCGATCCGAAGCACAAACAGCACCCTTACGACCCACCAAAGCTCATCGAGCCAACCAATTTCAAGTTCCTCCATTGGAATAGCTGGACCACGACGCCGATGAGCTCCTTCCTCCGCCGCCGCTCAGCTTTCCGTCGAACCGCCGGTACAGGGCCTCTCCACCACGACCAAAGGCACCAACAGCACCACATCATCCCCTGAAGCGATCCCGCCCCTCCTTCGCCGCCCTCCGTCACCCTAGCCCGCAGAACACCAGCTGCCATCACTGCTGGTAAGAACCCGACGTCCACCCCACCGTCGAGCACCACCCTCCGCCCTGTCTCCGACCAAATTGAGTACGGGAATAGCATCCCCACCCTCTCCCGGTGCTCATGCGCGCCTTGTCCCTCCATGTTCGGCCCCTTGGCGGGACCACGAGCACCCCGACACGGCCGCCGTGATCCATCGCCGCCGGCCATGCTCCGTCGCTTGTCTTGGTGCACATCACCCACCCGTGAACCCAGTAGATCACGTAGGTCACGTAGGACCAGATCATCCCCGGCCAAACCCTCGCCGCCAGCGAGAACGCCGTGGACAGAGCCGCCGGTCGCCGTTGAGAGCCGGCAAGGGCGTATTTGTGATTTCTTTTTCTGTTCTAGGGGTCTCTATGCAAGTAACCGAGGACCCCCGTGTAAACTTCTTGTTATTTCATGTGAGCAAGCTGCCAGCTTGTAAAATCGATAGGAAATTGTAGGAAACTCCAAAAATTGTCAAACCAGTTTTGTTAGAAACTAGGAATCAAGATCTACAACTTTTATTAATAGAGTTTGGTATGAAACTAAATGTATTTTAATCTATTTTAAACTCAAAGTAAAAGAGTATCTTATGCATAACTTGTGCATATAAACTTATTTCCTTGTAATTTTTGGTATGTAGCTTCTTTAGGTCATGGATAAGCCAATGTAAAAATTTCAAGCTTAAAATTGCTCTGTAGCTTAAGTTCTTTTGAAATTGTGCTAATCAAATTTAAAAGGGTTTGAATTTAGTTAATCATGTTCCTAAGGCTTATTTGTTTAGATCTTTTTACCATAATCTAATATGTTGATAATTAGTTCATAATTAAATTTTCAAGACTTTATAGTTCTATTTACCTAGGATTTGAATTTAAACTTGAAGTTTGAATTCAAATTCAAATGTTTTAGTTTCTGTTTCAGTAATTTCAGTACTATAATCAAAACTTAAGTGTAAATGGTAACTTGAGATTAAACCCCCTTGTTTTATGAGTATATGTACACTAATTTATTGGATTGCAACTTTATCGTGAAATAAAAACCTTAATTCAAGAACCATCTCATTTAAATCCTTGCATACCATGTAGAATCGACGACGCTCGACGATGGAGACTATGAGCTAGTCCTGGAACAAGACCAAGGGTTTTCTGAAGACCCAACAAACGTTGTCGAGACTCTAACTGAAGCTCCGAACCAAAGTTCGGAAATCTCTAACACTCCTGCCCCCAACCCCACTCAAGAAGGCAAGCCCCGATGCATATCCCAGTATTTCAATTTATTACCATTTTACTTATATTATATATCTTGCATTACGTCTAGGAGTTGAAATGAAACCCTAGTTGCATAAATCCTAGGAACCCAATGTATTGTACCCGAGTCCTTATCGCATAGACGCTCTGCTAAATAGGACCGGTAAAAGTCGAGTGATCTCCTGTCACTCGCGCGATATAGGAGTTGCATGTTTACTATTCTGCAATCACTATAAGGATAATGGACAGGGTCATGTGCAGTATCATGACCTGGAAGTTTACCCTGTCCATTTTGATAAAAGTTGTTAAGGTCGCAGTGTGTGGTAGTGGTGGCTAAGCGTTTGAAAGTACTAGCCACATGCCGCGAAATATGGTAAAGCGGCAAGCCTAGTAACCGATCGGCCCGGCAGGTGGACATACCTCCCACCACTCGTAATTTGGTTTTTCTCACGCACCGATGTGCGGGAGTACGTTCCGCACAGTGAACAGAAGTACGGTCATGTAGTCGCGCTACAGGCGTATGTCCTGCACAATTGGTGTGCGTACGGTCCTACAGTCGCTTGTGGTGGCCCTGTTCCACAACCCGGAATGAAAGGTAAACGGTTGCTTCGGAATGATCTTTGGATGTTCCAAGTGTGTGAGTTAGGTTTACCCTTGCAAGGTTTTGAAATTTGATTCAGAATCGTCCGTCTCTCGTGGAGATTGAGACTGCTTATTCCTTCTGTCACATAGAGTAAGAACTGTAACTATTGATGGAATAATCCTGATGAATGCTAATCTCTACCTTACTTGCCTAGGATAGGTGCTTACCTAGAATGAATAATCAAATTAGAATTTGAAAGCTAAAATTTGAAAGTAGATCATACTCTTTGTTGTTTTTCAGCTGAAATTAAACCCAGAACCTTCTCAATGCCTTCATGAGTCTAGTTACCTGGCTAAGTATACCACGAAGCGGGTAAGTCTTGCTGAGTATTAGTATACTCAGTCTTGCTAGTCTATCTTTCAGGTATGACCTTCGAGAACCCCACGGATAATCCTGCATGGCCAACTTCTGTTCCTTTTGGCTGGTCTGTGGAGTGGGATCCGTCCCCGGTCGGCAGTGACCCTCCCGAGTGACACCAGGCTTTGGGCTGAGCACGGTGTCAACCTTCGCGATGTGTGTAGTCGCGCGTTTATGTTTCCTTCCGCTGTGAACCTGAGCAAGCTTTTAGCTTGTTACTTTAAACAATGTTTGTATAAACTTACTTAAAGTTTGAAACGGTTTGTAATAATGTTTAATATGTTGTAAATTATAAATTGGTGAGCTATTGCGTTGTAAACTCGCCTTTGTGCGAGGTAAACCTGCTTCGATCCTGTTGAACCGTGGTTGTATCGGGCGGAGACCCGACAGACCAATGGGTTGTTCCGTTTGAAGTGCGTTGAGTTAATATCGGCTACTTAGCGATGACTAGCGCACTTGAGCCGGAATAATTCAGGCGGTTCTGCCACAGCTGGTATCAGAGCTGTAGGTTTACTTTTACATCTGTAACAGCTCTTAAAAAGTGTTTTTAGGATAAAAATGGGTTTAACAAATGAATTTACAACGTGCGTTGGATCCGTTAAGGCTGTGCTTAGATCGTAAAGCCCTAGGGACTTATATGGGGATGATTAGGTGGCTATTGGTATATATATATGTATAGGGTATAATCCTAACTTGCAGCACTACTTTCAGTCAGAACTTAAATTCTTCAGTCAGAACTTAAATTCATGCACAACCCAACTTTACTATCTGTAACGACACCTTCGGTGGTAAGGTAAGAAGGTAAGGATCCTCAGCTAACTGGGGAGTTAGCCTTCCCGTCGGTGATGCGAACCGAACGCTGTTTCTCAAGCAGTGGCCTACTTGAGATGCTGCCAATATATCAACTTAGGTTGGTTATATTGGGAGTATATGGTTCGGCGCAGGGTATGGCGATCGCTGTTCATACCCCCGCATTTTGCGGTACCCCCGTGAATACGTTGTTTAACGACGTATGTTAACGTTGTCTGTACGTGGTAATTGTACAGATGTTGTTTCTATAGTGAACAGTACTGTTTGGGAACGCTTTCATGTCATGCTGCCATGAAAGGTTCAGGTTATTTATATGTGGTCTTTTGCAGGTACACTAACCACGATTAATAGGTTAAGACGGATAGGACTTACCGACTAGTTATTAGTGAGAGACGTATGGGTAATGCCACCGAAATTAACCGCGTAAGTCCGAAGATATTCGGCAGTTATTTTTGGTTGTGAAGTCGAATAGTATGTGCATGCATAATCCATCATCAAATAAACGAATGCAATGTATGTTTGGTTCTATTAAGGACGAATAGCGTGTTGCTTATCTCTAGAATGGGTTAATAGGATTTTCGTGATAGCTCTAAGTTAAGTACCTTAAGCATCCATCTGATTTCCAGTCTTTGCTGCTATCAGAATTGATTATCTCGTTCCATTTACCTTGTGAGTTCTCAACCGGGTAAACATATCTCACCATTTGCATTCTTGTTGCAGATGGCAGCCCTTTCCAACGTCTTTTGGGATCCTGCAGGGCATCTCCACACTAATGCCTTGCACTGGGAGGGTTTTCCTCGTCTTCTCTGGGGGTCACTAAGCTCGTTCCTTTATACCAAGCCCCCACAATATGATGCAGTGGAATACCAGGAAGAAGGTGTTCGTCGATGTCGAGTCAGAATGACTATTCCTCAACATCCCTTCCGCTCCCAATGGCAACCTATCGAAGTTGACGTGGTAGGTTATCGTATAGTTGATACGATTGAGGGAGCAGCTCTGGAAGCCATGTACCTTTTCTGCAACCAGCATCCAAGGGAAGTTGCAGGACAGCCTATCGGTCTATTCCCTACAACAGATCCCAACGATCCTGAGTGGAATCTCAAGGTAGTCCCTGAAAGTCACAGGTTGGAAGGCTCAACGGAAGAAGCGCTTCAGGGTACTATGCGGTTTATGAATGTTCAGCATCATTATCAACTTCTGCTACGTCGCGGTATGGGTCAGTTGATCAATATCGTGCAAGGTCACTTTAGGAATACTGACCGACAAGTCACCCAGAGTGCGCAGCTTCAAGCCTTGGTGATAGAGAAAGATGAAATCATCACTGCCTGAGAGGAGACTATTCATCACCGGGAAGATCAAATCAACGAGAGTGACGCAATGATCACCCAACACAACACGATCATTGATTTCCTCCAGGAACAAATCCACGACCTCATCCTCGAGGTTGATGATGCTCAAGCCCAAATCAATGAACTCCAATAGCAGCCAGCACCTCCTGCTGTACCAGCACCCGAAGCCGAAGAAGAAGATCCAGAGGAAATTGAGGCAGTTTCAGACCTTGATTCTGAGCATGGGGATCCTGTCCTGAGTCCCCATCACTCCTCTTTAGGTAGTCAGTCATCCGTGGGCAACTACGATGACTTTTAGTCTTGTTTGAGTTGGTGACATCCTAGTTGTAATTAGTGTAGAAAAATGTGACATAGGTAGTGCGTAGTCTACCTAGATCTAGAGCCACTTGTTGTGTTATATGTGGCATGTGTACTTATGAAATGGCTTGCAGTAGTTAAAGTGCCCTGATGTAAGATGTAAAGACCACCAGTGTTTGAGTAGTAATCTAAACCTCGTGCTTTACCATCTTGCTCAATATCCTTGCATCTGAAATGAGTCGATTGAATAGAACATATGAATTACATTCCTGTTTGGTAATTGTATATCATCTGAAATTGGAGTAAGGATATGGTTGATAATGGATATCTCCTTTGTTTCAGATGGTTAGAGCTACTCGTGGATCCCCGAAAGACTTTTGGGCAGATCAGGCCAGCGGTTCTCAGCAACCTCCACCGCCACCTCTAAATCTGGCCGAAGTCATGGCCCAACAAACAGAACTCCTCAATCAGCTTGTGCAGGCTCAAATGGGCCAATTCCATCATCAGTCCCGAGGCCGAGATGAACCTCCATCGGCCAGTTATCAAGATTTCCTCAGTACCCAGCCTCCACTATTCGATAAGGCGGACGAGCCCCTTGACGCTGACGCTTGGATCCGCACCATCGAGTCCAAGTTCGCCTTATTATCTGCCCCATGTACAGATGAGAACAAGGCGCTCTTTGCAGCCCAACAACTCCATGGCACTGCCCGCATCTGGTGGGATCATTATCATGCCATGCAAGCTGCCGGTCATGTCGTCACTTGGGACGAGTTTTGGACCGCTTTTCGAGCGCACCACATCCCCGAAGGAATCATTGAGCGAAAGCTCAATGAATTTCTGAATTTAACTCAGGGAACCCGCACCGTTCTGCAATATGCACAAGTCTTTAACCACTTGTGCCAGTATGCAGGATACCATGCGGACAATGATGCCCGCAAAAGAGATCGTTTTCGTCGAGGCCTGAACATCAAACTTAAAGAACGACTGAATTTGGTAAAGGCCTAGAATTTTAATGAGCTGGTCAATATGGCCATCACTCAGGAAGACTGCATCTCAACCCACAGAGCAGAGAAGAAAAGGAAGACACCCACAGGGCCTTCAGCTACACAACCGTCAAGGTATCGGTTGGTCCCGAGCACCACTACCCGAGCACCGCCTCGAAGTAACATGCCTAGCAGATGGGTAGCCAGACCGCCCTAGCAAGCATGATTCAAACAACCACCGACACCACAATTTCAGCAGCAACAACAACAGGGTCCGCGGCCGAGTTTTCCGCCAGTCAACCAAGGAAACAACAACTATCGTTGTTTCAATTGTGGAAGCCCGTCCCACTTTATCATAGATTGCCCTCAACCTAGGAAATCCTTCCAAGGGCAAACATCCAATCCAACCAGCAAGGGCAAGGGCAAGAGGCAAGTGGTCCAGGTCCGCCAGGGAAGGGTGAACCTCACCACTCTCTCCGAACTCCCCGAGGGGACACCAATAATGACGGGTGCTTTCTCTATCAACCATCAACCCGTGATTGTGCTTTTTGATTCTGGTACCACCCATCGCTTTGTTAGTGCAAAGTATGGGACTAAAATAGGCTTGGATATCTATCCTACTAATGGAGATTATAAGATAACAACTCCTGGTGGAAAAATCTTATCAAATCAAATCTGTAGGAAGGTACCACTTCAGCTGGGTAGTCAATTGATAAAAATGGACTTGCTTCTATTAGACCTAGAAGGAATGGATGTTCTTTTAGGTATGAATTGGATGACCCAGCATCAAGTGTCATTAGATATCTCTTCCCGAACTGTGGAGATAGATTCACCTGAGTATGAACCTACCATTCTCTATCTTCCACAATGGGAGTACATTAACTCTTGCACCTATGCTGCAACCGGGATCAAGTTAAAGGATATCCCTATCATCTGTGAATACCCAGACATCTTTCCAGATGATTTGCCTGGAGTGCCCCCAGATCGAGATATCGAGTTTATCATAGAACTCCAACCTAGCACAGCCTCTATCTCTAAGAGACCTTATCGTATGCCTCCTAACGAGTTAGCCGAGTTAAAAATCCAACTCCAAGATCTCCTTGATAAGAGTTTCATTTGTCCGAGTGCATCACCATGGGGTTGTCCAGCGTTATTCGTGAAAAAGAAAGACAATAGCCTTAGGCTATGTGTAGATTATCGTCCTCTCAATGCGGTGACTATCAAAAATAAATATCCCCTACCCCGCATTGATATTCTCTTCGATCAGTTAGCCGGAGCTAAAATATTCTCCAAAATTGATCTTCGTTCCGGTTATCATCAAATTAGGATCCGGTCAAGTGACATTCCAAAAACGGCCTTCTCCACTCGATATGGTCTATATGAATATCTAGTCATGTCGTTTGGTCTTACCAATACTCCAACATATTTCATGTATCTCATGAATTCCGTCTTCATGTGAGAACTCGACAAATTTGTTATGGTCTTCATTGATGACATTCTGATCTACTCTAAAAATTCAGAAGATCATGCAAAACATCTTCATGTTATTCTTCAGCGATTAAGAGACCACCATTTGTACGCCAAATTCTCCAAGTGCGAATTCTGGTTAGATACTGTGAAATTTCTAGGCCATACTATCTCTGGTGACGGTATATCCGTTGATCCCAGTAAAGTACAAGAAGTGATGGATTGGAAATCTCCAACATCAGTCCATCAGATCCGTAGTTTTCTTGGTCTAGCTGGCTATTATCGTCGCTTCATTCCTGACTTTTCTAGAATAGCCAAACCTATGACCGAACTACTAAAGAAAGGTGTTATATTCTCTTGGAATAAAAAATGCGAGGATGCATTCCACACTCTCAGAGACCATTTTACCACTGCTCCAATTCTAGCTCAACCAGATGTGTCAAAACCCTTCGACATCTATTGTGATGCTTCAGGAACTGGACTTGGTTGTGTGCTTATGCAGGACAACCGAGTAATTGCATATGCATCACGAGCACTCAGGGTTCATGAACAGAACTACCCTACTCATGATCTTGAACTCGCAGCTGTCATTCATGCCCTGAAGATCTGGAGACATCATTTGATGGGTACAGAATGTCATATTTATACTGACCACAAAAGCCTCAAGTACAAAGATGCTGGCTAGAGCTTATCAAAGACTATGATTTGGAAGTGCACTATCATCCAGGTAGGGCCAATGTCGTTGCGGATGCACTTAGTCGCAAGGCACAATGCTCTTGTTTATCTGTAGAAGCTTTCAATGAGACTCTTTGTTGGGAGATGAGAAAGCTTAATCTAGAAATCGTTCCCCAAGGTGTCTTGAACCATCTCGCAGTTGAAGCCACGCTTAGGGATAGTATTGTCTAGCTCAACAGCGCAATAAAGGAGTCAGAATCATTAAGCAGAAGATAACACAAGGAGAAGGGAAGTATAAGTGCTTCCGAATAGATTCAGAGGGAGTTTTATGGTTCAACGAACGTATCGTTGTACCTAAGGACCATAAGCTCCATAAATAGATATTGGATGAAGCCCACCTATCCAAATTCTCTATACACCCTGGCAGTACGAAGATGTACCAAGATCTAAAACAAAACTTCTGGTGGACTCGTATGAAACGAGAAATTGCCAAGTATGTCTCAGAATGTGATATCTGCCAAAGAATCAAAGCCGGTCATCTAAAAACTGCTGGTATTCTTCAACCTCTACCTATTCCCTCTTGGAAATGGGAGGATATCAGTATGGACTTTATTGTTGGCTTACCCAACACTTCTCTGAGGCATGATTCCATTTGGGTAATCGTTGATCGATTGACCAAGACTGCACATTTCCTTCCCGTGCATACCACGTATAATGCCAAAAAGTATGCCGAGATCTACCTAGATCAAATCGTTCATCTTCATGGAATACCTAAGATGATCATTTCCGATCGTGGAGCACAGTTTATTGCTCGATTCTGGGAGCAACTTCAACATGCTCTTGGAACTAAGTTAATTCGAAGCTCCGCATATCACCCTCAGACAAACGGACAAACCGAAAGGATAAATTAGATTTTGGAAGACATGGTTAGAGCCTGTGTCCTTCAATATGACAAAAATTGGGATAAATGCTTGTCACTGGCAGAATTTTCTTACAATAACAGCTATCAAACTAGGCTCAAGATGGCCCTGTTCGAATCATTATATGGTCGCCGATGTCGAACTCCTTTGGATTGGTCACAAACCGGCGAGCGTAAAATCTTTGGACCGGACCTTGTCACTGAAGCAGAGGAAAAGGTAAAGAATATTCAAAACAATCTAAAGACAGCCCAAGCTCGATAGAAAAGCTACGCTGATATACGAAGAAGACCATTACAGTTTCAAGTCGGAGACTTCGTATATCTTCGAGTATCTCCTACTCGAGGTATTCAAAGGTTCGGCGTAAAAGGGAAACTTGCTCCTCGATACATCGGACCCTTCGAAATTCTCAAAATTTGTGGACCCGTAGCTTACTGACTTCAACTTCCTCTTCAATTAGCGGCCAACCATAACATCTTACATGTGTCTCAACTTAGGAAATGCATCAAAGTTCCTACCGAGATCATCGATTCCCAAGCCATCGAAATCGAACCTGATCGGACCTATACAGAACATCCACTTAGAGTGCTAGACACCAAAGAGAGGAGCACTAGAAGAGAAACCATTAGAATGTTTAAGATTCAGTGGAACCATCACACGGAAGAAGAAGCAACATGAGAAACCGAATCTTATCTTCAGCATAATTTTCTAGACTTCTTTCAAGCCAACCTCCGAACTTGATCATCCAAATTCATTCTATTCCGGAATCTCAGGATGAGATTCTTTTTAGGGGGAAGGCTGTGACACTGAAGCATCCTCCCCATTAGGGAAGACTTAAAAGTGATGCTATATCAGTCCCAGGAGGCTGATAACACTTTTATTACATCAGATGGTACATCACCGTACAACTCTACGCGGTAATGGGCAGTGAAGCGCCACTATCGCGAGGATTATAACTAAAGTCCACACTACCACACTAGCTACGAAGAGAGAGTCATCAGAGTCTTGCGCCATACAGAACTCCAACGGTGGCCCTAACCACAGGCAAGACTCGGTGCAGGACGAAACCCTACTCGACGTCTTCGGGGAGGTAGTCTGGATCTTCTGCTGTAGAAGTAAGAATGGGGTGAGTACAAATGTACTCAGCAAGTCCAATCACACCCACGGAGGGGGTATAACAGAAATCAATGCACAGGACAATCCAAGGATAAAGTTATGGTTCATTTGCGGAAAACTCGGTTGTATGCAAAGGTTCGTTTAAAAATATTTCCGAAACAAGTTTTCTAGTACCAAAGAGCACATGACGTTGATCCACAGGATCCAAGTTTTAAGCTGCTACCGGACTCCCCGTCCGTCGTAGCACACGGCACAACTGCCGGATACTTTCCAAACAACCCACACCAGTCCAACCATTCCAGAGAGAAACACTAGTTATGTGACCACACCATAACTTGCCCAATACCGTGGGCACGGCTATTCGAATAGATTTTAACTCTGCAGAGGTGTGCAACTTTACCCACAGGTGGGGTACCACAGCACGATCACCTTAGTGTCGGTGCAGATCCCAACAAAGCCATTACCCACCTTAGCTAGACCTGACTAACCACCACGGGATCCATCAAGGGGTCATTCGACCTATCTCCGAGGTTTAACCGGGGCATAAGTCACACAGCTTATCCCTTCTCCTTGATCACCCATTGCTCTCAGCTCTCCTGATGGCTATCAGACTAACTAGTGGGATTTATGCTAAGCCGTTGCCCATACAACGGTCAAGTGGTTTGCACGATAGGAAGCTAGGTGAGATGACACATCAACTCGGTCCTTAGGGGTGACATGATGGATATCTCCCTTCCTTGCTCAACCACACAGGTATGAGCACACCAACGGCAATTCACACAGAAATGCCATCCATCCCGTCTAACTCGTCCTTCAAAAACCACATTTTATCTCTTCCCACACCCGCACACATTTTTATTTATAAAAACAGGTGGTCAAGGTATAGTCATCACAAAACAAGGAGTGGTTATCACAAAACAAGGGTGGCTATCCTACCATGTTTCCTCAAGCAAAACCATGCATTTTTATAAAACAGGCCAATGGGTTGTGTTCATAAAAACTAGGACAAAAACATGCATCAAAGGGCGGGATTGAACTTGCCATCCTCAAATCCTTGCGGGAGGTCCTAATCGAAGCACTGTCCCTCGGGTTCGGGGTCGCAAAACTGGTCCTCGTTCACTTGATCATGGTCGGGACCTTCCTCATTCACTCCGTGTCCTACGACGCAAACAGACAAGCACACAATCAATCGAAAGAACTAAAAGCTTTTATCGTTGAGCTTGAATCGGAAACAATTCAGTTATGGAGATAGGAGCAATATTTTTGGATGGTTTCCTAATGGCATGGTCAAAACTATGCCAGAAAGGGCGTGGTAAAGTTTCGGATCGATCGAAGATTGTTTGGCACATAAAATGACGAGTTAAAAAAGGGTTCAGGGGTTAAACAAGGGTCCAGGGGCTCATTTGTAAATGGTTATGAAACGGAAAAGGACTTGGTTATAAATTTTAGAAACATTTGGGGCATAGCAAAAAGGTGTAAGGGTTTATTTGATATTAAGTTTATGTGGTGGGAGGGCCTAGTTTGGAATATGGCAAGGGGGGGGGCTCTTCTTGCACAGATGCCAAAAGGGTGGAGGGGTTCTTAAACAGATAAGAGGGAAGGGAAGGGCCTAAGGGCAAATTTGCCCCTTTCTTCCTCCTCTCGTCGACAGGAAACAGAGGAGGGGAGGGGGTCCGTGCGCCGGCCGATTCCGGCGGCCCAGGGCGCGGCGGCAGCTGGGGATAGGGGCAAAAGAGAGAGGGAGGCAAGGGGATTCCATCCCCCTCCTTACCTCGAGCTAGGATGCAGCGTGGAGGGCGGACCACTAGGGCCGGCGGGTGGTGGTGGGGGAAGCTCGCGGCGGAGGCTATGGAGCACAGGGAGGAGGGCAGGAGGTGGCGGTGGTGCTTGAGGGCGACGCGAGGGGTCATTTTATAGGCGGAAAGAGGCGGTAGCGAGGCCGGGTGTAGGTGGAGGCCGGCGAGCGGCGCAGAGCGCCACTAATGGCGTTCGGCCGTTCGCTTGCATCGTGACGCGGCGTGCGGCGAGGGCATGGGCATCGAGGCATCGTCGAGCACGTGGGGGAGATGCTGTGTGAGCACAGGGCGATGGCGCGAGCGGCGAGGGTGGGATGTGGCAGTGGCGAGCGGCACGGCGTGCAGCGCGGCCACGCGGTGCGCGTGCGCGCGCATTGCAGCACAGCCGTGTGAAGTGCGTGTGCGTGCTTGTGGGCGGGCCGGGGCGCGCGCGTCGCGTGCGGGCCAAGCGGCGGTGCGGCTGCTCTGCAGCGCACGGGGGGGGGGGCAAGGTCGGCCGGGGCATGCGCGTGAAGGAGGGAGGCGGCCGGCGCCTGGCGCGGCGGGGTGCGGCTAGGGGGCGCGCGTGCGGGAGCCAAGCAGAAGGGAGGAGGGGAAAAGAAGAAAGAAAAAGGAAGAAAGAAAAGAGAGAGAAAAAGGAAAGAGGGAAAAGAAAAGAAATGGGAGAGAGAGAGAAAGAGAGAGCAAGAAAAAGAAAAGGGAAGGGGATCGCGTCGGCGCTGATCGCGGAAAGGCGGTCGCGCGTGGTCGACAGACCGCCGAGCGGTGCGGGATGGGACGGTGATGAGGGAAAAGAGGGCACAGATATCGCAAAGGGGGGCTGGGCAGACTGCTGGAGTTGGGCGTCAGAACGGCGGCGAATCCGGAAGAGGATTAGGGTTTAGGGTTGAACGAGCTTCGACGATGAAAAGGTTTTTGAACGGAACGCTCTAGCGTGTGATTTATTTTGGCTAATTCTCGGGGTGTTATAGACACTCAGGTAATTAGTATGGTCACATCTTAAATCTTAGTATGATGATGTGTGCAAAATGTGGTGAAAGTATGTTTAAAAATTTAAATGCTAAGAAAAAGGGTTGGTTTTATATAATTATAAACTAATAAAGGTCCTTAGTGTTAAATAGATAAGAATGGGAAGAGGAATTCAAATACATAAAGGTTTTTTTGGAAAAAGTCAAAAACTTGTGTTTAAATCGTAAATATAGGTGAAACTACACATTGGATATATATGTAGTGTAGTTTTTGAATAGGATTTGTATAAAGTTTGGAAACTTTGCTAAGTTCTATACTAACTCCAAATCCTTAGCTCTTCTGTGGATGAATATTAAAGAAAAGTTGTACATTTTGAAAAACCCTACATTTTTGCTTTTGGACCCATCTTCATTTGAGCTCTGGTTTGAAAGTTATTTGAGCATTACAGTAAGGTCCCTGTCCTTTCTGGAAATTGCAATCCAGTCCCCCTTCGTCTACCTCTCCCCCTCCTCCTCTGTTTCTCTGCGCGCGCCGCTGCCGCCGCACTGCCGGCCATGTGCACCGCCCCTACCACCCCAGCGCCGCTCTGCGCCTGTCCACGTGCCCTTCCCTGCTCCGCCTCCTCCTTCCCCGACCCCACGCTAGCCACCCCTGCCCTCTCCACGTCGCACTTGCCGCCTGCCCGAGCCGCGCTTCACCGCCGCTCGCCGTCGCTGCAACCCAGCTCCACCTCCTGCTTCCTGGCAACCCCACGTGTTGCTCTCCAGCCGGCCGCCGCCGCAGCTCTCCCTGCTGTCCTCTTCTTTGCGCGCCACGCTACCCCCACCTCTGCCCGAACCACGCCGTGGCTGCCATGCATGCCGCCGGCTGCCAGCTCTGGCTTCCGCGCGACCCCGTCTTAGTCCAAACTCCGAACACTTCCTGGTGCTTCTTGTGTGCCTGCTCTTGCAATTGCATACACTATTTCCGCTCAAATTCTCCTACTCCGACCACCACACTTCACCGGACATTGTCTGCGGCTTCGGCTCACCGTCGGCAGCTCCCACCGCCGCTCCCCACCCCCGATCCGAAGCACCAACAGCACCCTTACGACCCACCGAAGCTCACCGAGCCAACCAATCAAGTTCCTCCACTGGAATAGCTGGACCATGATGCCGATGAGCTCCTTCCTCCGCCGCTGCTCGGCTTTCCATCGAACCGCCGGTACAGGGCCTCTCCACCCCGACCAAAGGCACCAACAGCACCACATCATCCCCCTGAAGCGATCCCGCCCCTCCTTCACCACCCTCCGTTGCGCTAGCCCGTAGAACACCGGCTGCCATCGCCGCCGGTAAGAACCCGACGTCCACCCCACCGTCGAACACCACCCTCCGCCCTGTCTCCGACCAAATTGAGTACGGGAATAGCATCCCCACCCTCTCCCGGTGCTCATGCGCGCCTTGTCCCTCCATGTTCGCCGGCCCCTCGCCGGGACCACGAGGACCCCGACACGGCCGCCATGATCCATCGCTGCCGGCCATGCTCCGTGGCTTGTCTTGGTGCACATCACCCACCCGTGAACCCAGTAGATCACGTAGGTCTCGTAGGACCAGATCATCCCCGGCAAAACCCTCGCCGCCGACGAGAACGCCGTGGACAGAGCCGCCGGTCGCCGTCGAGAGCCGGCAAGGGCGTATTTGTGATTTCTATTTCTATTCTAGGGGTCTCTGTGCAAGTAACCGAGGACCCCCGTGTAAACTTCTTGTTATTTCATGTGAGCAAGCTGTCGGCTTGTAAAATCGATAGGAAATTGTAGGAAATTCCAAAAATTGTCAAACTAGTTTTGTTAGAAACTAGAAATCAATATCTACAGCTTTTATTAATAGAGTTTGGTATGAAACTAAATGTATTTTAATCTATTGTAAACTCAAATTAAAAGAGTATCTTATGCATAACTTGTGCATATAAACTTATTTCCTTGTAATTTTTGGTATGTAGCTTCTTTAGGTCATGGATAAGCCAACGTAAAAATTTTAAGCTTAGTATTGCTCTATAGCTTAAGTTCTTTTGAACTTGTGCAAATCAAATTTAAAAGGGTTTGAATTTAGTTAATCATGTTCCTAAGGCTTATTTGTTTAGATCTTTTTACCATAATCTAATATGTTGATAATTAGTTCATAATTAAATTTTCAAGACTTTATAGTTCTATTTACCTAGGATTTGAATTTAAACTTGAAGTTTGAATTCAAATTCTAATGTTTTAGTTTCTATTTTAGTACTTTCAGTACTATAACCAAAACTTAAAGTGTAAATGGTAACTTGAGATGAAACCCCCTTATTTTATGAGTTTATGTACACTAATTTATTGGATTGCAATTTTATCGTGAAATAAAAACCTTAATTCAAGCACCATCTCATTTAAATCCTTGCATACCATGTAGAATCGACGACGCTCGACGACGGAGACTACGAGCTAGTTTTGGAACAAGACCAAGGGTTTTCTGAAGACCCAACAAACGTCGCCGAGACTCTAACTCAAGCTCCGAACCAAAGTTCAAAAATCTCTGACACTCCTGCCCCCAACCCAACTCAAGAAGGCAAGCCCCGATGCATACCCAGTATTTCAATTTATTACCATTTTACTTATATATTATATATCTTGCATTACATCTAGGAGTTGAAATGAAACCCTAGTTGCATAAATCCTAGGAACCCAATGTATTGTACCCGAGTCCTTATCGCATAGACGCTCTGCTAAATAGGACCGGTAAAAGTCGAGTGATCTCCTGTCACTCGCGCGATATAGGAGTTGCATGTTTACTATTCTGCAATCACTATAAGGATAATGGATAGGGTCATGTGCAGTATCATAACTTGGAAGTTTACCCTGTCCATTTTGATAAAAGTTGTTAAGGTCATAGTGTGTGGTAGTGGTGGCTAAGTGTTTGAAAGTACTAGCCACATGCCGCGAAATATGGTAAAGCGGCAAGCCTAGTAACCGATCGGCCCGGCAGGTGGACATACCTCCCACCACTCGTAATTTGGTTTTTCTCACGCACCGATGTGCGGGAGTACGTTCCGCACAGCGGACAGGAGTACGGTCATGTAGTCATGCTACAGGCGTATGTCCTGCACAATTGGTGTGCGTACGGTCCTACAGTCGCTTGTGGTGGTCCTGTTCCACAACCTGGAATGTAAGGTAAACGGTTGCTTCGGAACGATCTTTGGATATTCCAAGCGTGTGAGTTAGGTTTACCCTTGCAAGGTTTTGAAATTCGATTCAGAATCATCCGTCTCTTGTGGAGATTGAGACTGTTTATTCCTTCTGCCACGTAGAATAAGAACTGTAACTATTGATGGAATAATCCTGATGAATGCTAATCTCTACCTTGCTTGCCTAGTATAGGTGCTTACCTAGAATGAATAATCAAATTAGAATTTGAAAGCTAAAATTTGAAAGTAGATCATACTCTTTGTTGCTTTTCAGCTGAAATTAAACCCAGAACCTTCTCAATGCCTTCATGAGTCTAGTTACCTGGCTAAGTATACCACGAAGCGGGTAAGTCTTGCTGAGTATTAGTATACTCAGTCTTGCTAGTCTATCTTTCAGGTATGACCTTCGAGAGCCCCACGGATAATCCTGCATGGCCAACTTCTATTCCTTTTGGCTGGTCCGTGGAGTGGGATCCGTCCCCGGTCGGCAGTGACCCTCCCGAGTGACACCAGGCTTTGGACTGAGCACGGTGTCAACTTTCGCGACGTGTGTAGTCGCGCGTTTATGTTTCCTTCCGCTGTGAACCTGAGTAAGCTTTTAGCTTGTTACTTTAAACAATGTTTGTATAAACTTACTTAAAGTTTGAAACGGTTTGTAATAACGTTTAATATTGTGAATTATAAATTGGTGAGCTGTTGCGTTGTAAACTCACCTTCATGCGAGGTAAACCTGCTTCGATCCTGTTGAACCGTGGTTGTATCGGGCGGAGACCCGACAGACCAATGGGTTGTTCCGTTTGAAGTGCGTTGAGTTAATATCGGCTACTTAGCGATGACCAGCGTACTTGAGCCAGAATAATTCAGGCGGTTCTGCCACAATAAGCTTACTATGAATTTTTTTCATAATTTTCTAAAAATAGACATTATGATGTTTGAATTAAATTCAAATTACAAGTTTAAATGCAAACTTTAAGCAAAATAATGTTGTAAATCCCTAAAATATTTACTATAGATTACTCTATTGCAGATCATTACATGGTAAAAAGATCTAGGTATAAAATCCTTAGTAGCATGCTTAATTAAATTTAAACCCTTTCAAGCTTAATTTGCATAAGTTTAAATTAACTCAAGCTAGAGTGTAGCATTATAGGTTATTTTTTCACACAAGATTACCTATACCTTAAATAGGCTACTCACCAAATTTCACAGGTAACAAACTTAATATGCAAAAGTTACACCCAAGATACCCTTTTGCTAAGCTTTAAAATAAATCAAAAGGTATTTAGTTTCAAATTAAACTTTAGTAACAAAAGTAGTCGAATTCAACTTCTAGAGTACAACAAAACTAGTTTGATAATTTTTGGATTTTTTTACAAATTCCTATGGATTTTATAAGTTGGTTGTTTTGAATTAGAGAGGGGTATTGGTTTTCTGCAGGAAGGCCCTTGGAAAGTTTTGAATCTTCGCAATTGGGTCCCTGGCCGGACTACACAGGAAGTCCGATCGGTGCCGATCAAATTCCGACGAGGGAGCTCACCGGCGGCGAGGTGCAAGTGAGGGGAAATGCTCAGGGACTCACGGTGGTCACGGGGGTGGTCGGTGTCAGGGAAGAGAGGGGCCGAGGCGGCGTAACGACGACGAACAAGGGTGGGCGGTGGAGGTTCGAGGGACGTCGTCGGCGTTCCGGTGGCCGGAGGGTAGGAGGGTGGCAGGAAAGTGGTCAGGGAGCTTCCACGCGATGATGTGATGCTGACGGTGTGCTTGGTCGGGGCTAAGAGGCGGTGGATCGATGGGACGACGGCGAGGCCGAGCGGCGGCGGAAGCTCGAGCTCACTGGCGGCATGGTCCGGTCATTCCGGTGCACGAGAGTGAAATTGAACAGGCTGGGGAGCACCAGTGGGTCGCGGCGGTGCTCTGGATGCATGGAATCGGGGGTGGGAAGCAGTGTGGGTGGCTGTTGACGGCGGCCAGAGGGTGCGGCGGAGGTCCGGCGAGGAGCTGCGCTCGGGGAGGAAAAATGCTGTGGACAAGAAGTGTTTGGGCGAGTAAAGAAAGTCGTGGAGCAACTGCTAAGCATGTTTTAAGGCCGGGAGAGATGCTGCACACGCGAGCAGGAGCTGTCAACGCCGGCGGCACGCGTGGCGGCTCGGGTGGCGGCGGCGCGACGTTGAGAGGCGAGGAAGAGCCAGCGCGGGCCGGGCAAGCGGCGGCGCGGACGCAGGGGCGGCACGGGGCGCGAGGAAAGGCGGCGCGGGGGCGGCGGGTGCGCGGCACATGGCCGGCGAAGCGGCGGGGTTGGGCGCGAGCAAAAACAGAGGAGCCGAGGGCTGGAGGTAGATGAAGGGGACCTATTTGCAATTTCCCGAAAGCGTAGGGACTCTACTGTAAAGCCTAGATAACTTTCAAACCATAGCTCAAATGAAAATGTGCCTAAAAGAAAAAGTGTAGGGAACAAGATCTATAACTTTGCTTTAAGGTTCAGTTGCAAAAGAGCTAAGGATTTGAATATACTTTGAAACTTGGCTAAGTTTTAAACTTTAATTAAATCCTATTTAAAAACTACACTACACTTACATCCTATGGGTAGTTTCACCTATATTTGTGGTTTAAAGGTAAGTTCTTGACTTTTGCAAAATAACCTTCATATGTTTTGATTTCACCTCCCATTCTCTCCCATTTGACACTAAAGGACCTACATTTTTCAGAATTACTTAACTGTCATTTTCCCTTTTGCATTCAAATTTGAACACATACACATAAGATCAAACATGCACACTTCATACTAGAATTTAGTGGGTTTATAATCCTAATACCTGAATGTCACACTACTCCATATGGAGTGCGTTTTTTCAATCGCACACCATACCAAAGAAGTAATTCGGGGCATGAGCACCTCATAGCTTCGATGCAGCCAAGAAAGTACTCGAAGAGGAACTTCAAGATGGAGCTTCAAGAGAAGCCGAGGACTGCTTCGAAAGTACTCAAGAAGCCTACAGTACTCAGCTACGAAGAGCTCGGGGGCTTGTCAGACCCGAGGCTACGGGGCTGTGTACATAACATAGTTTAAACAGGGTTAAGAGATAAAGCTCGTCTTATCTCTTATTTATGTTGTTTTCTACTCGTTTGAGTAGGAGATAAAGCTAGTCGGTACAGAAGGAAACTAGTCGAGTTATACCCGGGTACGATTCCTTGGCTAGTATTGACTAGATCCGTGTAACCCTGACCTCCCGGATATATAAGGGGGCGTAGGGACCCATTCCAAACACAACATCAACACCCAAGGGAATACAAACCACCATACAGGACGTAGGGTATTACGCACCTTGCGGCCCGAACCTGTCTAAATCTTGTGTTCCTTGCACCTTCGAGTTCCTGATCTCGGCATCTCCTCACCTAAACTTACCACCTTGGGTATACCCTTCGGTGGGCAGCCGGGAAAACACCGACAGCATCCCGGGCAAATCATCTGGAAAAACATCTAGGTACTTACATACGATAGGGATGTCCTCAAGCTTGATCCTTTCTATGGTATAAATGCAAGAATCGATATATTCCCGCTGTGGAAGATATAGAATAGTAGCCTTGTAATCAGGTGAGTCTATCTCAACTGCTCGGGAAGAGATATCTAATGATACTTGGTGCCTAGTCATCCAATCCATACCTAGTAGGATATCCATTCCTTCTAGGTTTAAGAAAATTAAATCTGTCTTTATCAGGTTGCTACCCAATTGAATTGGCACACCTCTACAGATTTGGTTTGAAGCAATTTTACCGCCAGGAGTTGCTATCATATATGTTCCTTTAGTATGATAGAAATCCAAGCCTACTTTCGTTCCAAACTTTGAACTCATAAAGCTATGGGTTGCACCAAAATCAAAAAGTATAACTGCAGGTTGATGGTGTATAGTGAAAGTACCCGTCATTATTGGTGCACCCTCAGGAAGTTCGGAGAGAGTTGTGAAATTCACCCTCCCTTGGCGGACTTGTACAGTTTTCTTCTTGTCTCTGCCCTTGCTGCTCGGGTTGGAAGTCTACCCTTGGAATGATTTCCTAGGTTGAGGGCAATTTTTTATAAAATGTGATGAACTGCCACAATTGAAACAACGATTGTTGTTATTTTCCTGGTTGAACTGTGAAAAGTTTAGCCTTAATCCAAGCTGTTGCTGCTGCTGTTGAGGCTAAGGCACCGGTGGCCTATTGAATCTAGACTGTTGAGGGGGTCTAGCTACCCATCTGCCTGACTGATTGTTTCGGGGTGGGGCTCGTGGAGATGTATTATGGACTAACTGATACCTTGGGGGTTGAGCACTCGAGGGTCCAGTGGGTATCTTCCACTTCTTCTCAGCCCGATGGGCTGAAATGCAATCTTCCTAACTAATCACCATGTTGACTAGCTCATTGAAGGTGTCTGTCTTAACAAGATTCAGTCGTTCCTTGAGCTTAGTGTTCAGGCCACGATGGAAACGATCTCGCTTCTTGGCATCGGTGTTTGCATGATAACCCGCATACTGACACAGGTGATTGAAGGCCTGTGCGTACTGCATTACGATGCGGGTTCCCTAAGTAAGAGCTAAAAATTCATTGAGCTTCCGCTCAATGAGCCCTTCAGGAATATGATGTACCCTAAAGGTGGTCCAAAACTCTTCCCATGTGACTACATGTCCTTCTGGCTGCATGGCATAATAATGAT
Source organism: Panicum hallii (assembly GCF_002211085.1). NCBI lineage: Eukaryota > Viridiplantae > Streptophyta > Magnoliopsida > Poales > Poaceae > Panicum > Panicum hallii. The sequence continues at coordinate 24,431,249 of NC_038050.1, read as the reverse complement.
CCCACCAAATGTGAGCAATGCCATGAAGCTGCTGTGCTGCAAAGAGTGCCTTGTTTGCTTTGGAGCATGGTGCAGATAATAGTGCAAACTTGGACTCAATAGTGCGGAGCCACGCATCCGCATCAAGAGGCTCTTCGATCTTATGAAAAAGTGGGGGCTGTGTGCTAAAGAAATCTTGGTAACTAGCAGAGGGATGTTCATCATGACCTCATTGCTGATGACAGAACTGGTTCTGCTGTGCCTGCACTAGCTGATCAAGGAGTTCAGTCTGTCGTGCCATTACTTCTGCTAGATTTGGTGGTGGTGGTGGCGGTTGTTGGGAATCACTAGCCTGGTCCGTCCTGCAACCTTCAGGGGTTCCACGCGTAGTGCCAACCATCTGAAAAATGGAAGATGTCCCTTAGAAATCACCAATACTTGCTTCCATTCTCAGAAATATACCGCACAAAAATAAAATATATGGAGATAGTGCAAGAAAAAATACAAGACACCAGATAGATAGCTCAACAGGTAACCGGACAGCAAACTCAGGTTATAGATCATAAACTAGTGGTCATTACTATGTTACATCTCGGTAGTCTACTAACTACAAATCAAGCCATGCCTACACATGCCACATATAATACAACAAGTGGCCCTTAGGTCAAACTAGACTGCTCTCTCCCTATGTCACACTACACTACACTAAGTGCATCTAGACGGTCGAAGATTTGGAAAAGACTAGAAATCGTCGAGGTTGCCCACAGACGACTGGCTGCCAGAAGAAGAACAATTGGGCTGAGAATTAGGTTCGGGATCGCCATGCTCGGAATCAAGATCGGAAAATCCTTCAATCTCTTCCAAGTCTTCTTCTTCATCTTCACTTTCAGACTCTTCAGGTGCGACAGGAGGTGCTGGCTGCTCATGAAGCATATCGATATGGGCGATGGCGTCGTCAAGCTCAAGAGTAAGGTCATGGACTTGCTCTTTGAGAAACTCGATGACAGTGTTGCGCTGAATGATTAATGTATCACTCTCAATGATCTGATCCTCTCGGTGAGTGACGGTTTCATCCCGCTGTGCGATAACCTCATCTTTAGCAGTGATCGTGGCTTCGAGCTCTTCAATCTGAGTAATCTGCCGGTTAATGTTTCTATGATAACATTGGGCTATACTGGTCATCTGGCTCATACCGCGGCGCTGAAGTATCTGATGACGGTATTGTGCATTCATAAACCTGACTGTAGTGACTGTAGCACGTAGCGTCTCTTCTATCAAATCTCCCAGTAAGTCTCCAAAGTGTGATACTCGAAAAGTCCACTCGGGGTCACGAGAATCCGCTACAGGGAACAAACCAATAGGATACCCGACAACTTCATTTGGATGCTGGTCGTAGAAAATATTGATGGCTTCAAGAGCTGCTGCTTCAAAAGTGTCTGCTAGACGGTGACCAACCACATCAATCTCGATGGGCTGCCACAGGGATCGAGATGGATGCTGGGGAATAGTCATCTTCACTCTGCATCGAGGAACATCCTCTTCACTATACTCTACTCCATCATATTGTGGTGGCTCGGTGTAGCTAAACAACTGAAGTGACTCCCACAAGAGACCTGGAAAACCCTCCCAATGCAAGGCATTGGTGTGAGCATGTCCCTCATGGTCCCAAAAGATCTTCAGAAAATCCGCCATCTGAAACAAAGATTCAAATGGTAAGATTGCAAGTTTTCAACAAAGATGCATTGAGAAGATTGCGGGAAAAATGTGAGTCAGACTCATGGAATAGCTGGAATGCAGCTACCCTGCTGAGAACTCACAAGGTAAATGGAACGAGACAACCAATTCTGGTAATAGCAAAGGCTGGAAATCAGATGGATGATATAGGTCTTGAGGATGAAACAATAGATGCCGGGATACTAAACCCAAAGACTGTCTGTATGACCATTTCAAGACTGCACTTGTGATAAGCAACACTCTAGATATCCTTAAAACAACAAGCCACTTATTTCATTCACTTTGTTTAATCATGAAGTATGCATGCACGTACTACTCGTCCTCACAACCAAAAAGAAGTGCCAAATATTTTTGGACTTATGTGGTTAGTTTCAGTAGCATAGTATATATACGTCTCTCCCTATAATAGCTAGTCGAGAGATCCTATTCATTCAGAGCCTATTGAGTCGGGGTTAGCATACCTGCAAAAAAATCACATATATCATGAACCTTTCATGCTAGCACGTCATGAAAGCGTTCCCAAAAAATTACTTTTCACTTATAGAAACAGCATCCGTACAATTCCCACCGTACAGATGATGTTAACATACGTTACTTTCACAACGTATTCATGGGGATACCGTATAAAACGGGGGCATGAACAGCGATCACCATACCCTGTGCCTAACCATATACTCCCAATATAATCAACTTATCGTTGGTATATTGGCAGCATCTCAAGTAAGCCACTGCTTGAGAATCAGCGTTCGGTTCGCATTATCGACAGGAAGGCCAAGCTCTCTCAGTTGGCTGAGGATCCTTACCCTCTTACCTCATCGTTGAATGCGTTGTTACAGAATATAAAGTTGATTGTGCTTGAAAGTAAGTTTTTAATGTAGTGCTCGAAGTTAGAGTAGTACTGTAAGCGTACTGTATATATATTAGTAGCTACCTAATAATTCCCATATAAACCCCTAGGGCTTTACGTACTAAGCCCAATCCTTAATGAAACCAACGCAATATTTTTTTACAAAATACTTTGTTGGTCCGGTTTTATTCTAAGATTAATTTTAAGGTCAATCATATCTCTGGTGTACACCTTTTAGCTCTGATACCAGCCTGTGGCAGAACTGCTTGAATTATTCCGGCTCAAGGGCGCAGATCATTGCTATACAGGCGATATGACCTCAACGCACTTCGAACGGAATAACCCAATGGTCTGTCGGGTAACATCCCGATGAAACCACCAGATTCCAAATCGTTCAAGCGTACCTCACACGAAGGCGAGTCCAGAGATACAATCATCCTTACATTTTTACAACATAGTCATAGTAGTTATTACAAACCGGTTTCTAGTAGAGTACTGCAAACCTAATTGAAACAAATTTATACAGACATTGTTCGAAAACTTCAAGTTTTAATGAACATTATTCAGAGATGGCCGCGGAAAAGATACAGCAACGCGACTACTCATCACAAAGCAGGCACCATACTTAGCCCAAAGCATGGCATCATTCCGAAGGGTCATTGCCGGCCGGGGACGGATCCCATTCCACGGACCAGCCAGGCGGTAAAGTGCAGGGCCAAGGAGAACTAGCAACTGAGTCCTCGAATGACATACCTGAAAATCACATTACTAACAAGGCTGAGTATACTAATACTCAGCAAGGCTTACCCGTCAATTGGGCATACTTAGCCCATAACTAGACCATGAGAGGTTGAAGTGCTCTAGGTTTCTTTTGCTGAAAAACAACAAAGAGTATGTCCTTATTTCCATATTTTAGCTTTCAGATTCTATGTCAATTAGCCATTCTAAGTGAGCATCTATACTAGACAAGCAAGTTAGGTATTAAATCATACATCAATATTATTCCACCAACTATTGCTCTTGTTACTCTATGTGGCAGAAGTATCAAGCAATCTCAATCCCTGTGAGAAACGGACGATTCCTGAATCGAATTTCATAACCTTGCAATGGATCCTAACTCACACGTTCGGAAACTTTCCTTTCCGGGCAACCATTCCCCTCATATTCCGGGTCGTGGATCAGCGCCACCACAAGCGACTGCAGGACCATACGCACATCTAATGTGCGGGACATACGTCTACAGCACGATTGTATGACTGTACTCCCATCTTCTATGCAGAACATACTCCCACACGTTGGTGCGAGTGTACATAAACCAAAATTCGAGTGGTGGGGGATATGTCCACTTGCCGGGCCAATCAGGTACTAGGCTTACCGCGTACCATATTTACGGTATGTGGCTAGTACTTTCAAACACTTGACCACCACTACCACACACTGCGGCCTTATCAAATTGATCAACATATACGGGGTACCATTCCATGTCATGATACTGCACATAACCCCGTCCGTGATCCTTATAGTGATTGCAAAATAGTAAACAATCAATGTGGCAGAACCAACCTGAATTACACCGGCTCAAGTGCGCTGATCCTTTCTCGGAAGGCCATAAGGACTCAATTACACTTCAAACGGTGTAACCCTATGGTCTGTCGGGTAAAGTCCTGATAAAACCACCTAACTCATGATCAAAATAAGGTACCTCGCACGAAGGTGAGTCCAGAGATACAAGCGCCGACAATTTTACATCACAGGCACAATATTACATTAGTATTTAAACATATATGGTAGTAAAACCTAATTAATACGAATTTAAACAACACTGTTCAAAGTTAAAGCATCTGCAGCGGAAAATAAAATGCGACACTACCAGACGTCGCAGAACGGACATTGAGCTAAGCCCAAGCCCAACATCACTCGGAGGGACCTGTGTTGGCCGGGGACGGATCCCACTCCACGGTCCAACCATCAGGAAGAGCATAGGGCCAGGGTACAGGCAGAGCAGAGTCCTTAGGGGGATTACCTGGAACAAAAGTCACATCACAAGGCTGAGTATTTTAATACTCAGCAAGGCTTACCCGTTTCATGGTATACTTAGCCATGTAGCTAGACTATGAAGGCTTGTAATGGTTCTGGGTATAATTTCAGCTGAAAGCAACAAAGAGTGGGTCCTTAATTTCAACTTTTAGCTTTCAGGTTCTAGTTGATTATCCATTCTAAGTAAGCAACTATAGCTACTCAAACATGGTAGAACTTTTTAAGCAAACATCAGCTTTGATCATCATCAGGTTGCTCTTATTACTCTATGTGGCAAAGGGATCAAGCAGTCTCAATCTCCGCGAGAAACGGATGATTCGAATCGAATTTCAAAACCTTGCAAGGGTAAACCTAACTCACACGCTTGGAACATCCAAAGATCATTCTGAAGCAACTGTTTGCCTTTCATTCCGACTCGTAGATCAGGGCCACCACAAGCAACTGTAGGACCATACGCACATCCAATATGTAGGACGCACATCTGTAGCGTGACTACATGACTGTACTCCTGTCCGCTGTGCGAAACGTACTCCCGCACGTCGGTGCGTGTGCAAAAAAAAATAAAATACAAATAAAAACCAAATTACGAGTGGTGGGGGGTATGTCCACTCCTCGAGCCAATCGGTTACTAGGCTTACCACTTACCATATTGCACGGCATGTGGCTAGTACTTTCAAACGCTTAACCACCGCTACCACACACTGCGACCTTATCAACTTTTATCAACACAGACGGGGTAACCTTTCGAGTCATGATACTGCACATGACCCCGTCCATCATCCTTATAGTGATTGCAGAATAGTAAACATTCAACTCCTATATCGCGCGACTGACAGGAAATCACTCGACTTCTGCCGGTCCTATTAGCAGAGCATCTATTCGATAAGGACTCAGGCACAATACATACGTTCCTAGGATCCATGCATCTAGGGTTCCATTTCAACTCCTAGACTTAATGCATAGTATAGATATATAACTATAAAACTACATAAGTGTAGTAATTTAAAATACTGGGTTATGCATCGGGGCTTGCCTTCTTGAGCGGGGCTGGGGTCAGGGATGTCAAAGACTTCCGAACCTTGGTTCAGGGCTTCAGTTAAATCCTCGGCGACGTTCACTTGGTCTTCCGAAATGCCCTGCTCGGGTTGTGGAATCAACTCGTAGGTTCCGTCGGCGAGTATAGTCGAATCTACATGATATGCAGTGATTTGAAGCAATGGTTGTTGATTTAAGAACTTTATTTAACAATAAAGTTGCAATCCAATAATTCAAAGTCAAAGCATCACAAAACAAGGATTTGAATTCTAAGAATCCTAATCTACTTCTTGTAAATTAAACTTATGATAACAAGTTTTATTTTTAATTTGAAATCTATTAAGGTTCTGGTCTCAAATCTATTAACAAGTGTGTTTACCTCTATTACATGTGTTTACTGCAAATTTTTCATAACTTTTTGAATACCAAAATTAAGGTATTTGAATTATGTTTAAATTTAAAGTCTAAATCTAAACCTTCGGTAAAACAGTGCTCTTAATTGCTTGAAAATTTATTATAAGTCACTTAATATCAGAACTACATATGGTAAAAAGATCTAAGCAAGAAAGCTTCAGCATCATACTTGAATAAATTGATTTCTTTTCAAACTTGATTTGCAAAAAGTTTAAATGAGTTCAAGTTAAAGTGTAGTACTGAAGGTGAAATTTGCATGCAAGTTTACTTACACCCTAAACAGGTTACCTACCAAAAATCACATGAAATATAGCTAGTATGCAAAAGTTATATATAAAATACCTTTTTTGCTAAAATTTAAAATAACTGTAAAAGCAATTATTTTCAAACTAAACTCTAGTAACATAAGTTGTATAATTTACTTCAAGAATTCAAACAAAATGGGTTTGACATTTTTCTGAATTTCCTACGAATTTCTACAAATTTCTAAAGATCACTGATTTGAATTGGAAGGGAGGGACTGAAATCTTGCAGTCAGACCCTTAGAAAGATTCAGATCAAAGCAATTGGGTCCTTGGCTCACGGGACAGAGAAGCCAAAACTCGCTGGCCAAATTCCAGCGATGGTGGCCGCCGGCGACGAGGGGGAACCGGCCAGTGAGGACCAGGGGACTAGCGCGGACCCTGCTGGGGGTGATGTGATGGTCGGGGTCGACCGGAGGGGGTAGAACGGTGACGACCCGAGATGGCGGCGATGGAGCTTGATCACGGCAGCGGTGTTCCCGCGTGGCAGCTCATCGGCAGTGGATCGGAGGTAGGGGAAAAGCTCCAGGGAAGCAAGACGGTTCGATTGATCACCTTGGCGAGTGTCGAGGTGGTCGGGAGAATAGATATCCACGGCAAACCGAGGCGGCGGCGGAGAGGTTGATGACGACAACGGTGCTCTAGTGGTCAACGGCGACAAAGGTCCTGCGCACGAGCATCAGTGAGCCATGGGTGATGCATTGCTACAATCAATTGAGGCTAACAGCTACGGGAAGGGGGTGATCGACGGTGACCGTGACGACGGTGGAGAAGATGAACACCGGCGAGCATCGGGGAGGCCAAATTGAAGCTCAAAAGTAGTCGAGTGAAGGACGGTGAGCTTCGCAGGGTTGAGGTTGTAATATCCAGGTAGTTAGACAACTAGATACTAAGTTTGGGTGTATTATATGTAAGCAGGATATAGTGTATACAAGTTGTACAAAGCAATAAGGGTATATTTGTAAATTATGAGTTTTATAAATTCTCATGTGCAAGTGTGTGGAAATGTTCTTAAGTGTCAAATTTCAGATGGCTATAGAAAAGAAAAGAGCCAAAGTTAAATAAACCTAAGGGGAATAGACTTTATATGAAATTAAGGACCTTTATGTAATTAATATAAAGATATAAGGATTTACATGTGAAAGGGTAAAAAGATAAAAGTAAAACTTAGTTTTTACCTAAGGACTAAAGTGTAAAAAGAGCTAGTCATGATTACTGCAGAAAAACTTACAAAGAGACCCCAAACATTAAAGCATTTTGTTTGAATTACAAGGCAAAGTTTATAATTTGAATTATGTTCTAAAGTTTAAAATATAACTATATTCTTTGAGATTTTGAACTTGAACCTTAAAGCATTCTTGTAGGATTTGAAATTCTCTACAACTTTGCTTTAGACATTTTTCTCATTAGGATTTTGTATCATTGGGAATTTTTAGTTTACAGAGGAGTCCCTGGAATTTTTGGGAATTACAAACGAGTCCTTCTGACTCCCGTCTGCCTTCTTCCTCCTCTGGCACCGCCGCTTCCCCGTCTGTTCCGCCCTGCCACCGCCGCTCACCGTCGGCGCAGACCTCCCGAGCGCCACCTCCAGCTACTACACCCTCCACGCGTCATCTCCCCTCCGTTCCGGCCGCTTCCTTCTCCCTTCCTGGCCGCACGCGCGCGCGCCACGACATCCCTGAGCTTCCTCCGGCCGCCACCTCCTCGCCGCCGTGGAACGCTCACCACAGAGCCTTAACCTTCTCCCTCTCGCGCGCAGCAGCACCACATCAACCCCTATGTGCTGTTCTGCTACTTCCAGCGTCCATTTCCCATCACCCGAGCTACATTTCCTCGCCGTCGTCCTTTTCCTCTCCGGCCGCGCACAGCACGCCCGTGGGCAGCCCACACCGGACCTCCTCCGCCCTAACCAACATCCGCACCAGCTTCCCCGTGTCTTGCTCGTGCTCGACGACCCACTGATCTTCCCCAATTTCCACTGAAGCCTTGTTCCCGACGAGCGCCACCGCCGCCGCTTTCGGCCTCCACCGTGGGCAGCTCGCTCCGGGCACTCTCACCCCACCACGACTCTCTGGCCAGCACCACATCATCGTCCTGAAGCTGTTCGACCCATCCATTGGTTCCCTAGTGCACTACAGAGCCTCCCCGACGCTCGCCGGCGTTCTTCCTCGCCGCCGCCGCATCGGTCTCCGTCGATCCCCCTCGATCCAGCTTGTTTTCATCCAATTGATGGCACCTACACATTCCCCGTGTCTCACTGAAGCTTTTGCACAGGTCGGTTGCCAACGTTCGCCATCGGAGCTCCACCGTTGACGGTGACCCCTCCGCCGTCACCTCGGGCTCAAGTCGAACTCCACTGTTCCGGCCATCCCCGTCCACGACAACTAGCGCAACGAGACCACAGTAAGACCCTGAGCCTTTCCCTGCCCTTGAACCTCGCCGCCGGTGACCACCGTCGCCGGAAAACGGTCGCCTCCACCTTGCCCTGTTCGGGTTCACGGCCAAGGGCTTCGGGTTAGAAGAAATAGAAGTCCAGGGGGTTTTGTGTAAAGGAGTAGACTCAGTTGAATAGTGCCGAGGGACCTCCTTATGTAAATATGGCTGCCAACTTAGAAATACTATATCTCTTCAAGGAAAAATCATAAAATAGTAAACTAAATTTTTCTAGAATCTTTAGACAAAGATCTGCAACTTTGCTTTAAAGGTCGACTTCAGTTTTTGAATGTTTGATGATCTAATTTAAATATCAAAGTTAGTTGCTTGTAGGCTTTAAAAGTACATAGTAATTCATAGAAAAATTATAAAATGGTAAAATCAGTGATGATAATTTTCTTTCAATATGTAGAATTAAAGAAAAATAATTAACCTAGTGCTCTAGTATTATTTCTTTATTATACTAGTTTTATTAGAAATAATGTGTAGTTTCCTTAATATAATTAATAAACACACTTTCAAAATGTTCAAAAATCATGAAAAATATATTATGGTTCTGTTTTGTATTATTGCAACATATTATTAAGTTTTCAACTAAGAATTAGATGTTAAATAAATTGGATATAATGTAATTGATTTATAATGTAATAGTAACTTAAAGTTCATATAAATAATTAATGAGGTCAATTTATAAAGCTCTTTAATATAAATATTAAGAACCACCCCACTTGTTGCTTCATGCTACTAGTTAGTTAATCAATGTAATTCACCCTGTTGTTTAATGGATTTAGATAAAACATATAATGCTCGATAAATGACTGCCCAGTACAGGATAACTAAGTTATTTATCGAAATATAACATCCTTTACATGGAATTGCAACTTTATCGTGAATTGAAATACAAATGTATGCATCCATTAAACTTCATCTTGCATATCATGTAGACTCGACCACTCTCGCTGACGGGGATTATCAGCTGATCCCGGAACAAGAAGGAGGTTATTCTGAAGACCCCGGAACTCTCGTCGCGGATTTCTCTGAAGCCCCGAACCAAGGTTCGGAAGAAAATAATTTGACTAACCCCAGCCCCACCAACGAAGGCAAGCCCCGGACATAACCCCTACTTTATTACACTGCAACCTATACTATTTATTTATATATATATATATATCTCTTTATGCATTACGTTCTTAGGAGTTGTTTGGAAACTTAGTTGCATTATTCTAGGAACCATATGTATTGAATACTAGAACTTGGGTCCGAATAGCTGCTCTGCCTATAGGACCAGTAGAAGTCGAGTGATTTCCTGTCACTCGCGCGATATATAGGAGTTGTAATGTTTACATTCCTGTTATCACTATAAGGATGACGGACGGGAGTTTTATGAGGTATCATGGTCAAGATGATACCCCGTCTGTTTTGATGAATTTGATAAGGTCGCAGTGTGTGGTAGCGGTGGTTAAGCGTTTGAAAGTACTAGCCACATACCGTGAAATATGGTAAGCGGTAAGCCTAGTAACCGATCGGCCCGAGGAGTGGACATACCACCCACCACATGTATTTGCTTCTTTTGGTTACTTTGTTCGACGTGTAGGCATACGTGTTGCTGGGCAACCAGGAGTACGGGTTTTGTAGTCGCGCTACAGACGTACGTCCTGCACTTTGGATGTGCGTATGACCTGCAGTCGCTTGTGGTGGCACTGATCCACGAGTCGGAATGAAAGGTAAACGGTTGCTTCGGAACGACCCTGTGGTGTTCCAAGCGTGTGTGTTAGGTTTACCTTGCAAGGGTTGAATCTCGATTCAGAATCGTCCGCCTCTCACAATGTATGAGACTACTTATTCCCTTTACCACATAGAGTAACAAGAGTAATTATGTGATTATCTAAGATGATGTTTGAGTAAAGATTCTACCATGTTTGACTAGTTATAGGTGCTTACCTAGAATGGTTAATCAACTAGAACCTGAAAGTTAAAAGTTGAAAATAAGGATCTACTCTTTGCTGCTTTTCAGCTGAAAACCCTACCCAAAGCTAAAAGCCATCATGAGTCTAGTTATGGGCTAAGATATACCCAATTCCGGGTAAGTCTTGCTGAGTATTAGTATACTCAGCCTTGCTTTTGATGATTTAATCCAGGTAACCTCCCTGATGAGCCAGCTTTCATTACACCGTGGCCCTACCCTTTGCCTGATGGTTGGTCCGTGGAATGGGATCCGTCCCCGGCCAACACAGATTCCGCCGAGTGATATTATGCCAGGGCTAGCATAATATCTGTAATGACGACGTGTATCATGACTACGCTTTTCAAATTCCGCTGCTTTGACTGAAAACTAAAACCTGTCTTGTAATAATCTCTCCTCTGTGGGAGCTAATGATGCTTTGTACATTTTTGTAATGTAACTGCCAGTGGTGTAAGATATTTTGGCATTATATCTCTAGACTCACCTTCGTGTGAGGTACCTTGTTGGATCCTGAGTTCGGTGGTTTATCGGGACGTTACCCGACAGACCGATGGTTTTATACCGTTTGAAGTACGAGGTAGCCCTTCAGTGAGGACTCGCGTACTTGAGCCGGTATAATTCAGGTTGGTTCTGCCACAGAGGTGAAGCTACGAGAGGGGTTGTCGTGGGTTGGGAGGGGCTGTGGTGGTCTGCCCACGGTGGACAGGGGGCTCGTCGGAGAAGAACTCAAGCGGCGACGGTGGATCCGGGGCTCGGGGTTTAATACGAGTGCGAGAGAGAGCGAAATGGAGGGAGAGGGAGATACTGAACGCCTTAGACCAGCAAAGAAGGTTAAGGGAGGCACGCACGGCGCTAGCCACGACGGCGGCGATGTGGTGGCCGGGCAGAGCTCGGCAGAGGCGGGGCGACGTGGAGCGCACGGAAGAAAGCTAAAGGAGAGGAGCTAGGGCGGCGGCCGGCTTGGAGGCGATGCGTGGGAGCTACCAGAGTAGAAAATGGCGCCGGCAGAGCCATAGCGGCGGTGAGCGGCGGTGGCCTGCGACGGCCAGCAGTTGCTGGCGGCTTGGGCAGCGGTGTGGCGCGCTCGGGGGAGGCCAGCGGGCGAGCGCTGAGGCGGTGGGCGAGCTCGAGGGCGACGCGTGGAGGCCAGGAGAGGCAGGGGGAGGCCTCGGGCAGCAGGCGGCGCTGTTGCGCGGCAGAGGGGGGGCAGAGGAAGAAGAAGAGGGGGGGTGCCAAGTGTGACAGTTCATGTACTGCAATGCTAGACATATATTTTGTTAGTGTGAAGTATGTGTTTGTTAGTGTAAAGCTTGTGTGTGTTTATGTGAAGCTTTTGAAAATTTAAAAGTGCAAGTAAAAAGGGTATTTTTGTAATTACAGAAAAACCTAGGGTTGTTTTTGCAAAATGTATTTGGATGGGAGGTAATCTCAAAATGAGTGAAGGGTAGTTTTGCAAATATGTTTTTCTTATTTTATATCTTGTAAAAATATATCTTTATCTAAAAAGTTGTATTAGAAATGTGTGTGTTGAAGTGTGTAAAAATTTTGGGTAAAATGGTAAAAAATAAGGGTATTTATGTAATTTTATAAAAGTATAAGTCCTTTTGTGTAAGTATTTGATTTACAAAAGTAACTTTCAAAATTACTCAGGACAAAAGTGTAAAAAGTGCAAGTCATCATGACATGTCTATCCAACCATTATGACGAGTCTATCCCGTCATCATGATGTGTCATAAATGCTTGCATTTAGCTCCTAGATTTTATAAAGTTTCATTCTTTAGGACAAAAGCAATTCAAATCCGACTTTTGTTCAAAGATTCACGTGTGAAAATATAAGTTTTGAGTTTTTGAACTTGAGCCCTAAAGCAATGTTGTAGAGTTTGAAAAACTCTCCAACTTTCGTTTTGGGCATTTCTTCATTCGGGTTTTAGATTGATGGGAAATTTTGCTTTACAAACAAGTCCCTGCAGTTTTCTGAAATTGCGTTTAGGCCCTTGGGAAAGTCCATCTGTTCTTCTTCTCTCCTCTTCCTTATCCTGACGTTTCCCTTCTTTTTCTTTACCCCCACCGGCTGCAGCTCTAGCAAATCCTCTTTTCCCCTCCCTCTCTCTTCCTTCCACTGGTACAGGGCGCTCGGGTGAGCCCCAGGCGACGGCAGGAGCTCGCGGGCGCGCAGGGCGAGTGCGCGCGGAAGCCGGCGGCACAGGCGGCGCACACGGGGGTGGCTCGGCAGGCGTAGCGCACAGCGCGGGCGCGGCGGCGGCTCGACTCGGCGCACGGGAGAGCGGAGCACGCGGCTGCGGCCGGCGCGGAGGGGCCGGATGAGGGCGGCCCCGAGCGGGAATCGGCGGCAAGTGGACGGTGCGGGCGAGCCTGAGGCGAACGCAGCTTGGGCGTGTGGGAGCGCGCGGCACAGCCGGATTCAGGCGCGGCGCGGCGCAGGAAGACGCGGAGCGCGCACAGGCGCTAGTGTGCGGCTCGGCATGGGAGTGGCCGGGCGCCGGGCGAACGTGCGGGAGCAGGCGGCCCGGGACTGGAGCAGGCGAGAGCTGGCGCGCAGCGAGTGAGCGTGGGCGAGCGGAGGCGCGCAGCTCGGGTGGCGCGAGCCGGCGTGGCAGCTAGACGCGCTCAGGAGGAGCAGCATGCGCAGGCAGTGGCGGCGTGCGCACGGCCGGAGGTGCGCGCGAGCAGGGCGCTCGGACGGCGCAGAGCGTGTGGCTCCAGGAGGCAGAGCAGAGTGGGCGCTGGAGTGTGGATAGGCGGACAGCGCAGGAGCGTGCAGAATCGGGTGCTGTTGGCACTGGCGGCGTGCGGGTGTGGCGCAGACGCGGGAGCGGCACGCCGGCCAGGCGATGCAGGAGCGAAGCGGCTTAGGCGCACGAGTGGAGCAGCAGCAGCGCGGGCAGGCGCGCGTGAGCGGGCGAGCGGCTGATGGTGCAGGCGCACGGCCAAGTCTAGGCGGCTCTTGAGGTCATACGCGAGATGCGGGAACGCGATAGCCGTATCGAGGACGCAGCTAAGGTGTTCGACGAAATGCCAATGCGCGCGGTGCTGAAGAACGCGAAGGTCCTGCTGCTGGACGAGGCATCAGGGGTGCAGGACACCATCGAGCGGATGTTGCGACGGTGTGTAGGCCGACGGTGTGCAGGGAGGTCACGCGCGGTGCGGGACGAGCTGCAGTACGGCGGCTGCGGGCGGATCCGTACGGGAGCAGCGAGGTCACGCGTGATGGACGTTGGAGGCCGTCGAGGAGAAGGCAGCGGAAGGCACGGCCCTAATACAGGCAGACCACGGTCCTCGCGAAGGTGGAGGTGTGAGTGTGGCGTGGCGAATCGGAAGGAGAAGCCGCGAAGCGAAGACAGTGGTCGGGCGTGACAAGCTCGGAGGAGATGCGGTGCAGCCAGGCACGACGAGCTCCCTTCACCCATGCGGAGGTTGAGACGGGAGCAACGCGACGCGGGTTTGATGTGCAACGCAAGACCGGCGGCGGTGGTAGGTCAAACCGGATGGCATCGCAACAAGTGGAGGGAACGGCGAAGTTGCAGGACCTGGAGGTCCGAGCGAAATTGAACCGGCGCGTTCGCGAGTGCGAACGCAAGTGTTTTGCCAGTGGCCGGCTCGACTCGATTCAGCAGGCACGTGCGTGTACAAGACAACAGGCCACGCGCGAACAGGTCAAGAGCCAAGGGTGCATGAGCAGAGAAGGCTTAGCCGTGAGCAGGAAAACCCTGGGGTTCGCGGAGAAGTTGGTATAGCGAACCCATTCGGCTCCATCGTCTCGTCCCATGATCCACGACATCCAACAGTTCTTACCCCTCGTGGATCGCTCAACCGCCATCACCACGAATGACCATGGCCACTACACGGCAACCCTCCCCAACAAACTTCTTCGTCACCCACGGAATCTCGTCACCGTCGAGTACTTCTCGTCGCCGATCCTGTTCGCCACGGGAATTCACTTTTCATCCGTTCTTCTCCATAACCAAGGTTTGCCCTGACCTACTGAATCTTCCTAATGCCGACAACTCCTTTGCCGAAATATCGTCGTTATCTTCCTATTCTCTATTTTCCCTGACCAGGGACTTAATTGCTTTGGTTTAGAAAGTTCTAGGGTGTTCTATGTAAAATTTCCAAAGTCTTCTTTATTTCAAATCAGTGAACTTCTACATTTCATAGAATTTCGTAAGAAGTTCATAAAAATACAAAATCGGTTTTGTTTGAAACCCTAGGTCAAAAACTACAAGTTTTATGTTATGATCTTGAGTTGAAAGTCTTTGAAGTGTGGTCTAGGTTAAATATTAGGAAATGTGTGCTTTATTTGTATCTTATGTGATATGCATGTACTGTAGCTGAAAGGTAAATCATAGGATGTATGTCTCAAGTATAGATGTGTGATATCTGGTTAATCCCTTCACCCGAGTGCTCACATCCCTGCCATCAAGGCATCATCCTCGTCTTGATTGCAGTTTCCTTAAGGTCCTTTTCATATAAAGATCTTTGTTAGTCCGTGTGTATCTGCTGGTTATCCAATACATCTCTGCAGCTATGCTTTAGCGTCGGCTATTAGCTCAGCCGCTAAGCATCCGTTTCCTTAGAGTCTATGATGTTCCTGTGTAACAGCTGTCAGTCGATGCTTCTACCATCGGCTGGTTAGCTGATACAATTGTTATCTTTCTAGTATCGGCTATTGCCGATACAATTCTTTTGTTCTGTCCTACATCGACTGCACATAGTCGATGTATCGAAGAGGCACACACAATCTTCGAATTCTTGCTATCGGCCGATCCAAGCCGATTTTAGTTGTTTTCCATATCGGTCAAATATGGCCGATCAATCCTTAGTTTTCCCATCCTTATCCACACACATCTATCAGCCGATTTATCAGCTATGAAATCGGCTATATATCTATCGGTCACATACCTACAACCACACTCCAATCGGCTGTACGTCACTCAATTGCTGTGCTGACGTAATCGAGCTAATGCAACCGCATCTAGTTACCTAGGATAACTCTTAAGCACATCTCAGCTAGACATCCGATGTAGATAGCATATCGACTGCACCCGCCGAATCGCACCACCACAGATCGGCAAGTTAGCACAATAAGAGCCTCTGTTAGACACGACCAAAGCACATCAATCGGCTAAACCGGATGCATCCTCACCGGTTAAGGTCAAGACCAATACACCAACCCATTTAGATAGACCAAAGATATGCTGATAATCCAATCGGCAAGATTCTTCCTTTTTCTGTACTTGGAGTACTATACCTTCAATGTTCCTCTCCTAATCAGCTGATTTGACCCCAGGTGAATTCAAATCGGCTAACCTCTTCTGCTTATATACCAAAACCGTTTCTGCCGTTTTCTCTTCCAAACGGAAATCAGCCGATTTCCTAAGGCAAGTAGGTAGTTCCCTCCTTTGCCAATTCTATCGGCTAAACCCCTGTTATTCCAATCGGCTCTGTTGTAATCTTCAACAAGTAGCCAATTCTAATTAGTTATCCACCTAAAGCTCTATCTAAGTTTAGTTTTAGATCTTTTTGGTTGTTATGTGAATAGTGTGTTAAATGAGTGCTGAATTGCAACTGTATTGTGAAGTAAGGTAGTTTTATGTGCACACTTTGAATGAAATGTTGCATTGCATGTAGATACGACTACTTCCGCAAACGGTGCCTACAAGATCTTCCAGGAATCTACGGAGGACTTTTTTGAAGACCAAGTCAACGTCACCAAGGGATTATCGGAAGTCCCGAACCAAAGTTCGGCAGATAATAATAATACTAACATCCCTGACTTCAGCCCCACCAGTAAAGGCAAGCCCCGGTGCATAACCCAGTAATTAAATTACTACATTATGCAATCTTATACTTATATATTATATTCTGCATTAAGTCTAGGAGTTGAAATGGAACCCTAGATGCATTGATACTAGGAACCAATGTTTTGAACCTGAGTCCATATCAGCTAGATGCTCTGCTAAATAGGGCCGGTAAAAGTCGAGTGATTTCCTGTCACTCGCGCGATATAGGAGTTGCTTGTTTACACTTCTGCAACCACTATAAGGATGACGGACAGGGTCATGTGCTGTATCATGACCTGGAAGTTTACCCTGTCTATTTCGTTAAAAGTTGATAAGGTCGATATGTGTGGTAGTGGGGGCTAAGCGTTTGAAAGTACTAGCCACATGCCGCGAAATATGGTAAGAGGTAAGCCTAGTAACCAATCGGCCCGGCAAGTGGACATACTGACCACCACATGTATTTGGTT
This sequence comes from Panicum hallii, assembly GCF_002211085.1. Classification (NCBI taxonomy): domain Eukaryota; kingdom Viridiplantae; phylum Streptophyta; class Magnoliopsida; order Poales; family Poaceae; genus Panicum; species Panicum hallii. Next base: position 24,414,237 of record NC_038050.1, on the reverse strand, counting down.
CTTTTGGTTACTTGATTCGACGTGTGGGAATACGTGTTGCAAGGGCAACCAGGAGTACGGGTTTTGTAGTCGCGCTACAGACGTACGTCCTGCACGCATAGGGTGTGCGTATGGTCCTGCAGTCGCTTGTGGTGGCCTTGTCCATGACCCGGAATGAAAGGCAAACGGTTGCTTCGGAACTATCGTTGGATGTTCCAAGCGTGTGAATTAGGTCTACCTTGCAAGGTTAAATTCGATTCAGAATCGTCCGCCTCTCATGAAGATTGTTGATGAAATAATCTGGATGGATGATAATATCTATCTTGCTTGTTTAGTATAGGTGCTTACCTAGAATGGCTAATCAAGCTAGAATATGAAAGCTAAAACTTGAAAGTAAGTTATACTCTTAGTTGCTTTTCAGCTGAAAATAAACCCAGAACCTTTACAATGCCTTCATGAGTCTAGTTACGGGCTAAAGTATACCCAATCCCGGGTAAGCCTTGCTGAGTATTAGTATACTCAGCCTTGCTAGTTTTATGTTTTTCAGGTAAAGCCTTTTAAGATCCTACTCTTCCCCTGTTTTGGCCCTGTGCTCTTCCAGAAGGTTGGTCCGTGGAATGGGATCCGTTCCCGACCAACATTGGTGATACCGAGAGATGTCGTGCCTGGGCTTAGCATGACATCCGTCTTGACGACGTGCTGTAATCATCGCGTATGTTTTCCGCGGCTAAAAACCATAGCTTTAACAGTTTGTAATATTTTATCTAAGTTTGAAACTTCGTACTGCTTTTAGAAACTCTTGTATGTAATTCCTTATGGTGTAAAATATGATGATGACTGTATCTCTGGACTCACCTTCGTGTGAGGTAACCTTATTTGATCCTGTGTATTGGTGGTTTATCGGGACGTTACCCGACAGGCCAAGGGATTATACCGTTTGAAGCACGTTGGAGCCCTCAGGAATGGACTCACGTACTTGAGCCGGTATAATTCAGGTTGGTTCTGCCACACCAGGGGCTGAATTGTAAGCTTTAAAAACTTCAGGGACCTTACTGTAAAGCTAGGTTTTCTCACTGTTTTATACCTCAAATGAGAAAATGGTCAAAATAAAAGTTGTAGAACTTTTCAAACCCTACAACCTTTATTTAGGGTCCAAAACCAAAAAATCAAAGGATAGAACTTTATTTTAAAACCTTGGACTAATTTCAAACTTTCTAAAGTTTTTATCCTTATTAGGGTAAATTTCATGTAACCTTGGACTTAATTGCAAGTTTTTATGCAATGTAATGATGACTAACACTTTTACACTTTAACCCTTAGTAAAAATTGAAGATTACATTTGTAATTCACATATTTTGCAGAAAAGGACTCATATTTTTGAAAAATTACACATAGGTCCTTATTTCCACACATGCACTCAATTTCACACATTTCAATATATACATTTCACATCCTTTCCTAATATTTTACTATTTTGACACGTAGGGTGTCACAACCAACTCCTATATCGCGCGAGTGATAGGAAATCACTCGACTTCAACCGGTCCTATTAGCAAAGCATCTACTCGATAAGGACTCGAAAACATTACATAGGTTCCTAGGTTTCATGCAACTAGGGTTTCATAACAACTCCTAGCACTTAATGCACAAGATAGATATATAACAATATAAGTGCATAATTTAAAATATTAGGTTATGCACCGGGGCTTGCCTTCACTGGTGAGGCAGGGGTCAGTGATGTCAGTATCTTTCGAACCTAGGTTCGGGGCTTCAGAAAGACCCTTGGCGATGTTTACTTGAGCTTCAGAAATACCCTCATCGGTTTTAGGGATTAGCTCGTAGGTACCGTCGGCGAGTGTCGTCAAATCTACATGATATGCAATTATTTGAAGCAAATGGTTATTATTTTACTATCTTATTTTCTTGATAAAGTTACAATCCAACAAGAATATATTGAATACATCACTTCAAGACTTAACTAATTTGTACAAACAACAAAAAGATTTGAAAGTAAACCTAAGTAGAGTTTCTATGTAGAAACTTTGTTCAAAACGGCTATTTGGTGAAGGTTACTACAGAGCCGATCTGATCTACTTCATAGCATGTTTTTTAGATAGCTTATCTAGCGGATTGAGTTGTGCATCGGAAAAGTCCGATCTGTGCATTCTACATCGACTGCTTTTAGCCGATTGATGTGTCCTATATCGGTTGTGCCTTAGCCAATACCTTGCCTGAGGTGGTAACCTAGATAACTACTTGTGCGCGCATCGGCTGTGATTTTTCTTCAGTAAAAGTAGCCGATAGAGGTGTAGTCGATAGAGGTGTAGCCGATCGACATGTAGTCGATGAGCGTGTGACCGATGGGTGTGTAGCTGACGGGCGTGTATTTTACAAACAAGACCCTAGAAAGAAATAGAGACTTGCATTTGGGTTCCTAATCAACTTGAACAGAAGAAGTCAAGCTGCGGTGATTAAAATTTGGTGAGGAGGCTCACCGGCGATGAGGGAAAGCTGGGGAAAATGGTTCAGGAACTCACAATGGACTTGGGGGTGGTTGGAATCGTAGAAGGAAAGCTCGGAGGCGGCGGTTCGACTAGAGACAGAGTCGGCGCGGCGAGGTTCCGAGGGCAGCGATGCTGTTCCGGTGACTGGAGTGCAGGAAGGCGAAGGGAAATTGGTCAGGGAGCTTCGGCATGGAGATGTAGTGCTGATGGTGCTCTTGGCGAAGGAGGAAAAGGGGTGGAACTTCGGTTCGACTAGAATTAGAACGGAGGCGGAGAGTGAGATCGCCAGCGTGGCGTTCTAGGCTGTGCGTACGCAGAAAGAGGAAGAAGAGTGGATAAGAAAGGGGCAATGAGACGTGGCGGTGCTGGTGGAGCACAAAATTGGAGGGGAGGAGCGGCGGAGACGGCTGACGGCGGTGGACAGAGGAGCTCCGGCGAAGTAGTCGAGCGGGGAAAAGAACAGGAATGCGGGTGCGCGCGAGGGGATAGAAGAAGGGAGAAGTTCACTAGGCGCGTTCCCAATCTAAAAAGAGGCATGCGGGCGGGTAGCAAGCAGCGACTGGCAGTCAACGGTGCGCGTGGCGGCTCGGGCGGCAAGCGGCGCGACATGTCTGCGCGAGAAGGAGCCAACGGGGTCGGTTAAGCGGCGGGCGGGCGAGCTAGGGGCCAGGTGGCGCAGGAAGAGCGGCGAAGGGGCAGCTGGCGGCCGGGGAAAACGCCGGCGATGGGTGGTGGGCGGCGCTGCAGAGAAACTGAGAGGGGGAAGCAGGAGGAAGAAGATGAGGACCTGTTCGTAAATTTTGCAAAAGTTCAAGGAGTTCACTGTAAAGTAAAATTTCCTTCCAAATTATAGCTCTAATGAACATATGCCCAAATTCAAAAGTGTAGAGCTTAAAAGGATCTACCACTTTGCTTTAGGGTCCAACTTCATAATAGTTAGGGTTTTGAAATTATTTTTAAAAACCAACTAATCATTCAATTTCAAATAAATCCAAAATAAATTTTGCCCCTTTCAATGAAGCGTTGGAGTATTTACACTTCTTACAGTGGTTAAAGAGTGAAAACTCATATTTGCAAATCAACCATTCATACAATTTTTGAAATTATCTCCCATTTATACACAATTTACAAAAATTACCCTAATTTTTCCTAATATTACAAAAATACCCTTTAACGTGTATTTAAGTTTTTAAAGGCATTCATCAAAACAAACACAAACTTCACAAAACTTCATACTAGAAATTAGTGTGCCTATCTCCTAAGTACCTGAAATGTCACAAATATAATAATCTTCTCTATTTTTTTAATTGAAGCCCCCTATTTCCCTCTTTTTTTACGCTCGTCGGCGTACTTTGTTTTTATTGTGTGATTGTTTGTGTGTCGTAGCCGACGGTTTGACCAAGGAGGAGCAGTATTACGAGCCGGAGCCCGAAGACCCGTACCTTGAGGAGGAGCTTCCGGAAGGCTTTGAGGACAGTAAGTCCAATCCCATCCTTTGATGCATATTTATCCCAGTTCCATAAACACAACCTATTGGCCTGTTTTATAAAATGCATTGTTTTATTGCAAGACATGGTTGGATAGCCACCCCTTGATTGCTATGACTATTCCTTGATGACCTAGGTTAATGTCTATATAGGATTTGCTCTATTAGACGTTAACTACTGCTAGAGATGCTTAGGACCTTTTATTCCCTTTATTATATTTTAATCATCATCACAGCGCGCTTTATTGAAAATAGAGGTGTGAGTGTTTTAAAGGATAAAACGGGATTTCGGGAAAATAAAAGAAAGACATAACCTGATGAGATGGACGGTGTTTCCTGTGTGAAATGCCACTGGTGAGCTTGTACCTTTGTGGTTGAGCATGGTTGGGAGATGTCCGTCTTGTCAATGTAAGGATGAACTGAGATGTCATCTTGCCTAACCCACTTATCGTACAACCACAAAACCGTTGTCTGGGCAACGGCTTAGCATAAACCCCACTAGTTGTTCTGCTAGCCAAAAGGAGAGCTGGTGAGCAACGGGAGATCATGGAGAAGGAATATGATCTGTGTGAGTTATGTCCCGGTTATGACTTTGTTGATAGGTCATTAACCCCATGGTTGCTTCCGTGTTGGCTAGTTAGATTCAGCTAAGGTGGGTAATGGCTTTGTTAGGATCTGCAGCAACACTAAGGTGTTCATAGTGCGGTATCCTACTTGTGGGTAAAGTGTACAATCACTGAAGAGTGTAAAATCTATTCGAATAGCCGTGTCCACGGTATTGGATGAGTTACGGCATGGTCACTTCAATAGATATTTTGGGATGGTTGGTTTTGTGGCGTGAGTTGTTTTGAAAGTGTCTGGCAGTTGTGCCGTGAGCTACGGTAGATGTGGAGTCCGGTAGCATTAAAACTTGGATCCTTTATGTAGGATCAACCCCACTTATTATTCTATTACTACAGAAATGTTTTGAGAAAACTCTTTCATTAAATGAACCCTAGCCTTATCCTTGATATATCCTGTGCATGATCTTTATTATACCCCTCCATGGGTGTGGTTGGACTTGTTGAGTTCGTATGTACTCACTCTTGCCTAGTTTTTACAGAGGAGGATCCGAACTTCGTTCCTAAAGACGTCGAGTAGGTCGCCGTCCTTCACCCAACCTTGCCTATGGTTTAGGGTCCCCACAGGAAGCTTACCATGGTGCAAGACTCTAATGTTATCTTAGATTTCGTTGGCCCTTTAGTTTGGCTTTTAGTCCTTATGTTGTCCCTCTTCATAGTGGTGCTTCAGTGCCCACTACCTCAACGGTTTGTATGGTAATGAACTATCTGATGTAATAAATGTGTTATTAGCCTTCTGGGACTGATATTTGTATCACATTTGGTCACCTCTGATGAGGGGATGCTTCAGGTGGTATCAGAGCCGTAGGTTGGCTGTAGGACGCGACCCTTAGGATCGAGGATATTTTCTAAACCGTTTCCCACTAGATCTTTCCCCACTTAAGTCACCTTTCCACACGGCACTTAGCTTTGGCCCTTGTCTGGTTCCAGATGGCTTACAATGGAAGGAGTGACGGAATCTGCCCCACAGAGCCTGGCCTCCCTAAGTTATTGCTACTCAGCCTGGAATACGTCGGAATTGTGGATCCACCGGAGTACACCTACCGGGAGTACAACTTCAGAGGCACGCTTCGGTGTGACCTGATGATCTTCGTGGGAAAAAGCACACTCTACCCTGACGTGGATCCCTGGTTCATCTCCACCACCGGCTTTGGGTTCCTAGACACCTACTGAAAGGCTGCCCGAAAAGCCCTACGACGCATGCGCGTGGTCTATAAGCATCATCTTCAGCGAACTCCTATGGGATTTTTCCCACCTGCTGGAGGAAGAGGACGCTCATGGAGTACCCGGATGAGAGGATTGGGAAGGGAAGAAGAACTAGGAGATACGGTTTCCCACCTGTCCATTTACCTCACCGGCCTAGACCAACTTTACCGCAAACAAGCAGAACAACTGAAGCACCAAATCCGCAGGGCAGAAAAGGCAGAACAAGAGTTGGAAATACAATGGAGGAGAACAATAGAAGCTGAGGCACAAGCTGAGAGTTCCCTAGCCTCTCTCCAAGACATATGGTGAAGCAATGCTCGAGAAAGAAAATGTATTGAGGCATGCAGAAGAGAAGCTGGATTACTGGAAGGAGAACCCGAAGAAACCCATTGGGATAAGGGCACTCAGACCAAAGATAAGATATTGGAGCAATGTCTTCCACCAAAGAAGTGCCCTAACCGGATCGAGCAAGAATCCCCTTGGGAAGAGTAGAGTACCGAAGCTAGAGCTATCATCCTTGTAATAATGTATCCTTGGGAGATGTACCCGATTCTGTTGAAAAATAAAGACCGTCTATCCTTTTTGTACCCTACCATGTGTGCAAGGCTTATTCACTCTACCTTTGTTTTCAGATGGCTGAGAGTGGTTGGACCCAGGGCGTTTGCCAAGGAGAGCCTGGTTTCCCCCGCCTTTTGATCAACTCCCTGGAGCGCCTCGGTGTTACTGAGCGCCCAAGGTACTACAACAGAGAGTACGAACACCTTGGCACTCTTCGCTGTAGGGTGGCTCTTTCCATCGCCAGAAGAACCTGCTACCCCGACATCGAGCCGTGGCGAGTGATTGCCATAGGATTTCAACATCGGGATGCCTATCCCTTGGCCATCAGAAAGGCTCTCCGCTACCTGTGCCGGATCTTCGAGGAACACCTCATTCCCACACCAATGAGGCTTTTTCCCCCGGCCATCAGGACGCAAGTCTGGCAGGCCTGCATGAGGAACTTGGAACGGCACCGCCATCAAGAAGACCTTTTGTACCATGTGGTCGCCTACCTCATCTCCTTGGACAAGCTCTTTGACGAGCAAGCCCGATTCCTAAGGGAGCAAACCCACCGGGCCGAGCAAGCAGAGCTTGCAGTGAAGATGCACCAAATCTGGGTGGCTCAAGCCGAAGCAAGAACTGCGGCCACTATAAGTAGCGAAGCCGTCGCTCATGAGAACCTCAGGCAGATCCAGGATCATCGTATGCAAGAATGGACCAGCAGTGGAACGCCCGTCCTAGCAATCAGGGAGACCCAAGTCCTAATTGGAACACCCATCATAGGATGGGGAGGACTTTTTGGGACCCCGTAAGCTCCACCCGAAGGTGCCGAAAGATCAGCTGCAGCCGCAGAAGAAGGAGCTATCGAACAGCCCCGAGAAAATGGGATCCTCGAGGACGACGAGGAAGAGCTACTCATCCCACTGGAAGTGCACTCCGCCCCAGAAGATGGCTCGCCCCGTGAGTAGCATGCCTCAGAGATGCCCCCAGGAATGAAGCCGTCCTGGCCTCAAGCTTAGAGTTGTGCCCCTCCCATCTGTTGTGCCCTTTGTACCTGACCGTGTAGTGCGTGTTTTGGCTGTACCCTCCCAAGTGTTGTACCCCCAGCTTAATAAATAAAACTATTTGTGCTTGATGCTTGTTAGTCTGTGTGCTTGTCGGCAGGAGGTGTATTCTGCCTTTTCAAAAATACGAAAGTAAATAACTTAAACATCACTTAATTCAAGATCTAAGTCTCATAAAAGTTTTACCCAATCCACAGATGGCCCCCAGGCATAACTCCAGGACCTCCCAAAGTCAGGCACATATCACTCCAAGTGCGGAGAGGCAGCAGGGTGTGCAAGGACAAGCCCCTAGCCATGAAGATCAGGAAGATCAGGAAGTAAGCCAGCAGGGAGGAGAAAGCCAAGTGGGAGCACGTTAGGCCCCACCCCCACCGGCCATTGACCTAGTGCAAGTGTTGAACAATCAGAACCTCCTACTGGAAGCTTTGACCAATGTCATCACCAACCCAAGGCCCCGTGAGCAGAGTACAAATGACAAACTAATAGCTTTTCTGAGGACCAAGCCACCCACCTTTGCAGAACCCAACAACCCCTTGGATGCAGATGACTGGCTGCGTGTTATCAAGAGAAAACTCAAGCCATTTGAGCATGGAGACCGTGACAAGGTCCGTTTGGTTGCTCACCAGCTCACTGGAATTGCTTTGGCTTGGTGGGAGAACTACTGTGCAGCTACTCAGGATGCCTTCACTATCACTTAGAAGGAATTTGTGGATGAGTTCTGTTGCTATCACATCCCAGTAGCCACCATGAAGCGCAAGGCAGATGAGTTTTGTGAGCTGCAACAAGGCAACAAGTTCATTGAGGAGTAAACATATCAGTTCATACAACTAGCTCGCTATGCACCGAAGGAAGTAAACAAGGACGAAAAGAAGCAGGATATGTTCAGAAAGGGTTTGAATGCAGAACTTAAGAAGCTGCTTTCCCCATACATCTACCCAGACTTCAACACACTGATGAACATGGCTATCATCACCAAGAGAGCCATGGCAGAGGAGAAGAGAGACAATAAGCGTAAGTTCTTGGAAACCAAGGCTCGCCAGCAGGACCATTTCCAGAAGCCGAGGCACTTCAGCCCTCCAGTGCCTAGGTCCCAAGCCCCTATGCAGTATAGGACCCAGTCACAAGCTACTGGCTCTCAGGCCCCCAACACCCAGTTCAGGCAGTTCAAGAGCCAAAACACCATGAAGGCCCCACAGAGCAATGCAAGCCAAGTTACTGCCAGCAACAATGCCAGAGCATGCTTCAACTGCCGTGAGACAGGGCACTTCATTGCCAACTGTCCATATGCCAACAACAAGCCGATAGCATCAGCCTTCTCCAACTCGGTGAATGGACCAAGGCTAGATCTATCAGGAGCCAATCGTGTACCCATCCGCAGCAACAACCCCGGCAGCAACAACCAGCAGATGAGGCCGCCCCAACAGTCCTTCGGACAAGCCTGCGTCAACCACATTAACGCGCAAGAGGCTCAGGATGCTCAGGGCGTAGTGCTCGATGAGTTTCTAGTCAGCTCAGTTTTGGCAACAATATTATTTGTTTCTGGAGCATCACATTCATTTGTATCCTCAAGTTTTGTGGAAAAGCACAATATACCTACAGTACTACTAAAAACACCCTTATTAACCCAAGCGCCTGGAGGTGACATTAAGTGTCAACTGGGTTGTTCTCAGGTAAGGATCATTTTAAGTGGGGTAGAGTTCGTAGCAGGTCTAGTAGTACTTAAGTCTAAAGGTATAGACGTGATCCTTGGAATGGATTGGCTAAGCCTACACAATGGCCTTATAAGTCGTGCTGGCAAGGTGGTACACCTAACCAACCCAGAAGGAGTACAAGTAACCTGCCATACTCGGGGAAGTGGACCGGACCCAATGGTTTTTAGTATGGAAGCTAAATCCTTGGAAGAAGTTCTAGTAGTAAATGAATACCTAGATGTTTTCCCTAAAGAACTCCCGGGAATGCCGCCAGATAGTGATATAGAGTTTGTCATTGATCTTGTCCCTGGAACCTCCCCTATAGCTAAGAGACCCTATAGGATGGCAGCCTCTGAATTGGCAGAACTAAAGAAAGAACTGGAAGAGTTACAACAAAGTGGTTTCATTAGATCGAGCTCATCACCATGGGAAGCCCCAGTCTTGTTCGTCAAGAAGAAGGATGGAAGCATGAGGATGTGCGTGGATTACCGTGCACTAAATGAAGTCACCATCAAGAACAAATACCCTCTTCCTAGAATTGATGACCTCTTTGATCAGCTGAAGGGAGCCAAGTACTTCTCCAAGATAGACTTATGGTCAGGATATCATCAGCTCAAGATTAAGGAAAGTGACATTCCGAAGATGCCCTTCGTCACCCGCTATGGGCAATATGAGTTTACGGTGATGTCCTTTGGACTCACCAATTCACCTGCTTATTTTATGAACCTCATGAATAAGGTGTTTATGGAAGAGTTAGATAAGTTTGTCGTAGTTTTCATTGATGACATACCTATTTATCTAAGAGTGTCGAAGAACATGAGCAGCACCTACGAGTGGTTTTGGAAAAGTTGAGAGCGCACAAGTTCTACGCCAAGTTCAGCAAGTGTGAATTTTGGCTTGAGGAAGTAGCATTCCTTGGTCATATCTTGACCGCAGAAGGAGTAGCAGTGGACCCCAAAAAAGTCGAAGCAGTCTCCAATTGGCAGCAACCAACCAATGTCAGTGAAATCAGGAGCTTTCTCGGTTTAGCCGGATATTACCGGAGATTTATTGAAGGATTCTCCAAGATAGCCCGACCCATGACAGAACTACTCAAGAAAGAGAAGAAGTTCACCTGGACTGAGTCATGTGAGAGAAGCTTCCAGGAGTTAAAGAGAAGACTGACAACCGCCCCGGTATTAACCTTGCCGGATATTCAACGGGACTTTGTCATTTATTGTGATGCATCCCGTCAAGGATTAGGATGTGTCCTTATGCAAGATGGAAAAGTAGTGGCATATGCTTCCCGACAACTAAAGCCTCATGAGCAGAATTACCCAACCCATGATTTGGAGTTTGCAGCCGTAGTACATGCCCTCAAGATTTGGAGATACTATCTGATTGGGAATAAGTGTGAGATCTACACAGACCATAAGAGCTTGAAGTACATCTTCACCCAGCCAGATTTGAACTTAAAGCAAAGAAGGTGGTTAGAACTAGTTAAGGATTATAATGTGGAAATTCATTACCACCCTGGTAAAGCAAACGTGGTAGCAGATGCCTTAAGCTAAAAATCTTATGGACCTAAGGATGCCCACCTACAAGAAGAAATGGCATGATTAAATGTGCACATCACCCCCCATGGTTCCAGTCACAAGTTGAGTGTTCAACCCACTCTGGAGGATAAGATCAGAAAAGGCCCAAGGTTCAGACAAGGACTTGATGAAAATCCGCATGCATACTGGAGAAAACAAGGCACCGGATTTTAGAGTGGATGACAAAGGAACCTTATGGTACAAAGATAGAATTTGCGTACCCAAGGAAGGAGACTTCCGGCAGACTATTATGGATGAGGCCCACAACTCAGCATATTCCATCCACCCAGGATCCACCAAGATGTATGTGGATATAAGATAAAATTATTGGTGGAGTGGTATGAAAGCGGACATTGCACGGTTCGTCGCCCATTGTGATACTTGTCAAAGAATCAAGGCCAAACATCAGAAGCCTGCAAGATTACTGCAACCTTTACCCATCCTGGTTTGGAAATGGGATGAGGTAGGAATGGATTTTGTAGTGGGTTTACCCAAGACACCGAAAGGACATGACTCCATATGGGTGATAGCGGACCGGCTCATAAAAGTCGCTCACTTCCTACCCGTACGGACCAATTATGGTGGAGAAAAGCTAGCCCGGCTCTATGTGGACAACATAGTAAAGCTGCATGGTGTGCCTAGCAGAATTGTTTCGGATAGAGGAACCCAATTCACCTCTAGGTTTTGGAAAAGTTTGCATAAGGCCATGGGCACCAAGTTGGATTTCAGTTCAGCTTATCACCCGCAGACCGATGGTCAAACAGAAAGGGTGAACCAGATTGTAGAAGATATGCTAAGAGCATGTGTCCTTACTTATGGCAAGGATTGGGAACAAAGTTTACCCTATGCTGAGTTTTCGTACAACAACGGTTATCAAGCAAGCTTGGGCATGTCACCCTTTGAAGCTCTCTATGGGAGAAAGTGCAGAACCCCCCTGATCTGGTCACAAGTTGGAGAGCGTGCCCTAGTTGGACCCGTACTCATAAAGGAAACGGAAGAAAGAGTGGCTGAAATTAGAGAAAAACTGAAGGCCGCCCAATCTCGACAGAAGAGTTACTCAAACAAGAAGAGATGAGAAATAAGCTTCAATCCAGGAGACTTCGTCTATCTCAAGGTTTCACCTATTTGAGGGACTCGAAGATTTCAGGTACATGGGAAACTAGCCCCTCGGTACATTGGACCGTACCGAGTACAGAAGAAAATTGGAGCCGTAGCATACCGTCTGGAGCTACCAGAAGGAATGGCTGACATACACCTAGTATTCCATGTATCCCAACTTAGAAGATGTCTGAGGGTACCCAAGAAAGAGCGTGTGCCGGAAGAAGAAATAGATTTACAGACAGATCTTCAGTACCAGGAAGTACCTATCAAGATTTTGGACACTGTCACAAAAAGGACAAGAAACTTCAAAGTACGGATTTGCAGAGTTCAGTGGAGCAGACACGGAGTGGAAGAAGCTACATGGGAATGTGAAGATGCCCTAAAGAAAGAGTTTCCCCATCTATTTAGGAGCCAGCAGAATCTCGAGGATGGAATTCATTTTAAGTGGGGTAGGATCGTAACGCCCGCATTTTTATCTTATTTAAATTGCATTACCAATCACTCGCTTAAACATCTTTTAAACCTTTTCCGCCGCTCGAGCTCCCAAAGTGTGACATTCAGGTACTTAGGATTAAAACATACTAGATTCTAGTATAAAGTGTGTATGTTTGATCTTTTGTATGTGTGCGAAAACTTTAATGCAAAAGCAAAAGGATCTTTTTATAATTCTGGAAAATCTAGGTCCTTTGGTGCAAAATGGGTGAGAATGCGAGGTAAAATCAAAACATATGAAGGTTGTTTTGCAAAAAGTCAAGAACTTACTTTTAAACCGCAAATAGAGGTGAAACTACCCAAAAGATGCAAGTGTAGTGTAGATTTTAAATAGGATTTCTTTAAAGTTTAAAACTTTGCCAAGTTTTAGGTTAAATTCAAATTCTTAACTCTTTTGAAACTGAACCTTAAAGCAAAGTTGTAGATCTTGTTGAACTCTACACTTTTACTTTTGGGCACATTTCCATTTGAGCTATGGTTTGAAAGTTAACTAGGCTTTACAGTTGAGTCCCTGCATTTTTGGAAAATCACGGATTAGTCCCTATCTTCAACCTCCAGCTCCCCCTGCTCTGTTTCTGCTCGCACCCGTGATTCCACCGCTGCCGGCCGTTTCCCGAGCTGCTCGCTGACCCCGCGCCGCTCTCCTCAACCCCACGTGGCTCCTTGCTAGCCCGCCCGCCGCTCGCGCAGCTCCTGCTGGCTCTCCCCCACCTCGCCACGTTGGGCCGCCGGTGCCAAGGCCACCACGCGGCCGAGGGTGCTCGACGGGGCATGGCGACGGCGCCGTTGGTCTGTGGTTGGCCGCGCGCCTACTCTCTCCCTCTCTGCCGCACGACACCACTCTATAAAACCTCGGCCGAAGCTTCCCTCGCTCACCTCCCCTTTCTTCTTCCTCACGAGCGCCAAGCCGAGCGCCGAGCCGTCCGTCGGATTTCATCGCTGCCCCGCCCTACCCCTTCTCAATTCCAGCACCCCAAAGCTTCCTCACCACCCCTGCTTGCCCCTCGACCCACCCTAGCTGAGCTTTGTCCTCTCCTTAATCGGAATCGGGTGAATCCCGTGCCGCCTTTGCCGCCGGCGAAACCCGAGCCACCTCCACGCCGACGACCCCCTTCCGCTCCACCTCCAGCCAAAATAGGTACCGAAATCGCATCCCCACGACTCCATGATGCTTGTGCACACTCCATCTTTCTACGTTCACCGGCCCCTCACCGGGAACACGGGCGCGCCGCCACGGCCGCTGAAATTCTTCGCCGTCAACCATGCTTCGCTGCTTTTCTTTGTGCCCACCACCCACCAATGTGTGCACCTCGTCCTATAGATCGTGTAGGACCAGTTTCCCCTCGGCCAAAACCTCGCTGCCGGCGAGAACACGCCGGTCAGGCCGCCACAGCCGCCATCTTGGCCTGGCTAGGGCCACAATGCAATTTAAGTTTTAATTCTAGGGTCCCCTATGCAAAACCCGAGGGCCTCTCTGCAAGTTTCTCTTTTAGTCTTGTTTGCAAAAGCTGCCAACTTGTAAAATTGATATAAATTTGTAAAACAATCCAAAAATTGTGAAACCAATTTTTTTATACTCCTGAAGTTTACTTCAACAACTTTGATTAATAGAGTATGGTTTGAAACCCAATGCTTGTTAAGTTATTCTAAAGTTTAGAAAAAGGGTGTATTATGTGTAACTTTTGCATATTAGCTTCTTTTCAGGTGATTTTTGGGGTGCAGCATGTTTTAAGTGTATGCAAGTTTAAGTAAAAATTTCACCTTAATCTCTGCACTCTATCTTAAACTAATTTGAACTTAGGTAAATCAAGCTTAAAATGATTTAAATTTATTCAAGCATGTTACTAAGGTTTTCAGGCTTAGATCTTTTTACCATGTGATGTTCTGTAATAGAATAGTTCATAATAAATCTTTCAAAAATTTATAACACTGTTTTGCTTAAGATTTGAATTTAAACTTGACATTTGAATTAAATTCAAATGCTTTAGTGTTTGTTTTTAGAAAATTATGAAAAAAATTCATAGTAAGCTCATCCATTAGGAATAAGCTTACTCACAAAAATATAAGACCATAGCCTTTATGGATTTGAAGATAAAAATCGAACTTGTTAACTTAATTCAATTAATCAATTAATTTGATAATTGAATCAAAGTATAAATGGTTTGTTTGAATTCAAACTTCCTGCTTTATGAAAATATGTTTATCAATTAGTTGGATTGTAACTTTATTGTGAAGTAAAATTCTTAACTCAAGAACCATCTAAATTAAATCATTGCATATCATGTAGAGTCAACGACACTCGACGATAGAGACTACGAGTTAGTCCTGGAACACGAGCAAGAATTTTCTAAAGATCCTGCGAATGTCGCCGAGGTTATAACTGAAGCCCCGAACCAAGGTTTGAAAGTTATTGACATCCCTGACCCCAACCACACTCAAGAAGGCAAGCCCCGATGCATAACCCAGTATTTTAAATAACTACACTTATACAGTTTTATCCTTATATGTCTATATTATGCATTAAGTCCAGGAGTTAAAATGGAGCCCTAGATGCATAAATCCTAGGAACCTTTGTATTATGCCTGAGTCCGTATCGAATAGATACTTTGCTAATAGGACCGGCAGAAGTCGGGTGATTTCCTTTCACTCGCGCGATATAGGAATTGAATGTTTACTATACTGCAATCACTATAAGGATGATGGATGGGGTCATGTGCAGTATCATGACCTGGAAGGTTACCCCATCTGTGTTGATAAAAGTTGATAAGGTCGCAGTGTGTGGTAGCTGTGGTTAAGCGTTTGAACGTACTAGCCACATGCCGCGAAATATGGAAAGCGGTAAGCCTAGTAACCAATCGGCCCGAGGAGTGGACATACCTCCCACCACTCGTAATTTAGTTTTTCACACGCACCGAAGTGCGGGAGTACGTTCCACGCTGCGGACAGGAGTACGGTCATGTAGTCGCGCTACAGACGTATGTCCTGCACAGTGGTGTGCATATGGTCCTACAGTCGCTTGTGGTGGCCCTGATCCATGAGTCGGAATGAAAGGCAAACGGTTGCTCCGGAACGATAATTGGATGTTCCAAGTGTGT
The DNA here is from genome assembly GCF_002211085.1 of Panicum hallii. Lineage (NCBI taxonomy): Eukaryota > Viridiplantae > Streptophyta > Magnoliopsida > Poales > Poaceae > Panicum > Panicum hallii. The sequence goes on along the minus strand of NC_038050.1, from coordinate 24,398,888 downwards.
GAGTTAGGTTTACGCTTGCAAGGTTATGAAACTCGATTCAAAATCGTCCGTTTCTCGCAGAGATTGAGACTGCTTATTCCTTCTGCCACATAGACTAAGAACAGTAACTCTCATTGGAATAATCTTGATGGATGCTAATCTCTACCTTGCTTGTCTAGTATAGGTTCTTACCTAGAATAGTTAATGCAACTAGAAGCTGAAAGCTAAAACATGAAAGTTAGATCATTCTCTTTGTTGCTTTTCAGCTGAAATTAAACCCCGAACCATTACAAGCCATCATAAGTCTAGTTACATGGCTAAGTATACCATGAAACGGGTAAGTCTTGATGAGTATTAGCATACTAATTCTTGCTAGTCTATTTTTCAGGTATGACCGGTGTGAACCAAATGGATAGTCCAGCCTGGCCATTTTCTGTTCCGTTTGGCTGGTCCGTGGAGTGGGATCCATCCCCGGCTAGCAATGACCCTCCGGAATGACGCCATATTTAGGGCGAAGCATGGTGCCAACTTTTGCGACATGTAGTCGCGATGTTAATAACTTTCTTCCGCTATGACTCTGGACAAGCTATTTAGCTTGTTGTTTTAAAACAATATCTGTATAAGTTACTTTAAGTTTCGAAACAGTTTGTAATAATGTTTAATTATCCTGTGGACTAAAAGTTTGTAAGCTGTAGTGTGATGGTAAACTCGCCTTCATGCGAGGTAAACCTACTTCGATCCTGTTGAACCGTGGTTGTATCAAGCGGAGACCCGATAGACCAATGGGTTGTTCCGTTTGAAGTGCGTTGAGTTAGTATCACCTGGATTGCGATGACTAGCGCACTTGAGCCGGAATAATTCAGGCGGTTCTGCCACAGCTGATATCAGAGCTGTAGGTTTACTTTTACAATTGACACTAAAACTGTAGCAGCTTTTAAAAATGTTTTTAGGATAAAATTAGCTTAACCAAAGAATTTGCAAAGTGCGTTGGATTCGTTAAGGTTGGTGCTTAGATCATAAAGCCCTAGGGGTTCATATGGGAATAATCAGGTGGCTACTAGTATACATGTATGTATAGTTCAGCTCTAACTTGCAGCACTACTTTCTGTCAAAACTTATTTTCGAGCACAACCAACCCTAGATATCTATTTGTATTGTCTGTTCTTCAACGTTGAAACAAGAAGGTAAGAAGATAAGGATCCTCAGCCAACTGAGGGAGATTGGCCTTCCCGTCGGTGATGTGAACCGAACGCTGTTTCTCAAGTAGTGGCTTACTTGAGATGCTGCCAATATATCAACGATTAGTTGATTATATTGGGAGTATATGGTTCGGCACAAGGTATAGTGATCGCTGTTCATACCCCCTCCACTTTTCCTTCTTATGCAGTCCGCAACCCTCCACCTTCCTCTCTCAAATATTTAATCAAAGCTCCTTCTATCTCTTTATTTCATTACAAATAGGTTCTCGTCCTTTTAAACTACTCCCTAAATGACCTTTAACTCATCAGTTTATGTGACATTTTGTTCCGAATCGATTCCAAACTCCACCACGCATCATCTCCATATATTTTCTTCAAATCTTAGGATCCACATCTGACAAATATAATAGTCTTCTCTATTTTTTAATCGAAGCCCCCTATTTCCATCTTTTTTTAAGCTCATCGGTGTACTTTGTTTTTATTTTGTGATTGTTTATGTGTCATAGCCAATGGTGTGAGCGAGGAGGAGCAGTACCGCGAGCCAGAGCCCAAAGACCCATACCTGGAGGAGGAGCTTCCAGAAGGCTTTGAGGACGGCAAGTCCAATCCCATCCTTTGATGGATATTTATCCTAGTTTTATAAACACAACCTATTGGCCTGTTTTATAAAATGCATTGTTTTCTTGCAAGACACGGTTGGATAGCCACCCCTTGATTGCTATGACTAATCCTTGATGACCTAGGTTAATGTCTATATAGGATTTGCTCTGTTAGACGTTAACTACTGCTAGAGATGCTTAGAACCTTTTATTCCCATTATTATATTTTAATCATGACCACAACGCGCTTTATCAAAAATAGAGGTGTGAGTGTTTTAAAGGATAAAACGGGATTTTGGGAAAATAAAAGAAAGACATAACCTGATGAGACGGATGGTGTTTCCTGTGTGAAATGCCACTAGTGAGCTTGTACCTTTATGGTTGAACATGGTTGGGAGATGTCCGTCTTGTCAATGTAAGGATGAATTGAGGTGTCATCTTGCCTAACCCACTTATCGTACAAGCAGTCGACCGTTATGTGGGCAACGGCTTAGCATAAACCCCACTAGTTGTTCTGCTAGCCAAAAGGAGAGCTGGTGAGCAACGGGAGATCATGGAGAAGGAATACAATCTGTGTGAGTTATGTCCCGGTTATGACTTTGTTGATAGGTCATTAACCCCATGGTTGCTTCCGTGTTGGCTAGTTAGATTCAGCTAAGGTGGGTAATGGCTTTGTTAGGATCTGCAGCGACACTAAGGTGTTCGTAGTGCGGTACCCTACTTGTGGGTAAAGTGTACAACCACTGAAGAGTGTAAAATCTATTCGAATAGCCGTGTCCGCTGTGACAGTTCGTGTACTTGTAATGCTAGGCAAATATTTTGTTAGTGTGAAGTATGTGTTTGTTTGTGTAAAGCTTGTGTGTGTATATGTGAAACTTTTAAAAATTTAAAGTGCAAGTGAAAAGGGGTATTTTTGTAATTATAGAAAAACCTAGGGTTGTTTTTGCAAAAAGTAATTGGATTAGGGTAATTTCAAAATAAGTGAAAGGTGGTTTTGGTAAACATGTTTTTCTTATGTTATCCCTTGTAAAAATGTATGTTTATTTGAAAGTTTCATTTGAAATGTGTATGTTGAAGTGTGTAAAAATTTTGGGTAAAGTGGTGAAAATAAGGGTGTTTATGTAATTTTATAAAAGTACAAGTCCTTTTATGCAAATGTTTGATTTACAAAAGTAACTTTCAAATTTACTCAGGACTAAAGTGTAAAAGTGCAAGTCATCATGACATATCTATCCAATCATTATGACGTGTCTATCCCGTCATTATGACATGTCATAAATGCTTGCATTTAGGTCCTGAATTTTATAAAGTTTCATTCTTTAGGATAAAGTAATTCAAATCCAATTTTTGTTCAAAACTTCACGCATAAAGATATAAGTTTTGAGTTTTTAAACTTGGGCCCTAAAGCAATGTTGTACAGTTTGAAAAACTCTCCAACTTTCGTTTTGGGCATTTCTTCATTCGGGCTTTAAATCAATGGGAAAATTTGCTTTACAAACAAGTCCCTGTAATTTTCTGATTTTGCGCTTAAGTCCTTGGGAAGTTCTAATTCCCTTTCTTCTCTATTTTTCTTCTCTCTCTGCCTTATCTCTTCCCTGGCGTCTCCTTTCTTCCTTCTCCACCAAGCAGAGCTCCTTTTCCCTGTCTCCCTCCCTTTGCTGTTCTGGGCCAGCACGGAGCAGAGGCAGCAGCTCTGGGCGGCGCGCGCTGGCGTGGCGCGCAGGCAGCCGCGGGAGCAGGCGGCTCCAGGCGAGCGGCGGCGGCTCGGTGCAGTGGTGGCTGACGCGAGCCGAGTGGGCGGGCCTAGGGGCGGCGCGCGGCGCAGGCAGGCCCGGGCGGAGGCGAGCGGGGCTCAGGCGCAGGCGAGCCCGAGCGGTAGGCGGCTCCAGCCGTGGCGCGGGCCGACGGCGCGCGGAGCGCAGAGAGGCTCCGGCACGTGTGAGCTGGCGGCGGCTGGGCGAGTGGCGCCAGAACGGGGCGCGCGGGAGCGGGCGCGTGACCGCGGCCCAAGCGAGCGGAACGAGCGCAGGGTGGCGGCCAGGCGAGTGAGCGGGCAGCGGGAGGAGCGGAGCGCAAGGGTGCAGACCATGCAGGCGAAGCCACGGCGCAGGCAGCAAGCAGGACACTGGCGTGGGGAGGCGCGCAGCGCGTGCGCAGGGCGGCGGCTCAGGGCTGGAGCGAGCGGCTCGGTGCGAGGGCGGCGCAGGGGCCCGAGCGGCGGGCGACTCCAGGCGGCGCCAGAGCACCGCGCAGAGCTGGGTAAGTGGCGGGCGGCTCTGGCTGCGGGCGCTGACGCAGGGTGGCACGGCGTGCGAGCCCAGGAGGCGCTGGCTCAGGCGACAGCAGTGAACGGGCGTGCGGAAGCTGGTGGCGTGTGCAGGTGTCGGGCGGCCGGAGCAGAAGTGTGGGCGCGCGGGATTGGCGTGCGCGGCAGGTGCTGGAGTGGGCGCAGCAGGCTGCGAATGGAGCACGCGGGTAGCACGGTGCTGAGCAGGCGTGTGTGTAGGCGCAGGACTTGGCAGCTCGAACTGGCGGCGTGAGTGGCACACGGGCGGTGCGTGTAGGGGCCGTGCGCCAGGAGAGGTGGCCGAGCAGGACGACGACGTACAGGCGTGCGTGTGCGGATGTGGGAATGCAGTGGCCCTATCGAGGATGCAGCCAAGGTGTTCGACGAAATGCTAGCCGCGGGAGAAGTGAAGCCAAGCCTGCGAAGTGGGAGCGGGTCAAGGATGCGTGCGGCTCGGACATGTACAGATGCGACGCGGCAAGGCCGAGGCGAGTGCGGGACCGGCAACAGGAGAAGGAGGAGCTGTGCAGGGCAACGGCGTGCAAGACGACAGCATCTAGCGCATAGCGGTGTCTTCGCTGGACGCGCTCAGGCCACGACCGAATTGGGGTACAGGAAGGTCGCACGCAATACAGGAGGTGCTACAGCGCGACGATTCGGGGCGGACCCGCCCAGGGGGCAGTAGAGTCACGCGTGGAGAACGTCGGAGGCCGTCAAGGAGAAGGCAACGGACGAAGTCCGGCGGCACTGCGGACTGCTCGTGAAGAGATTGGAGGTGGCCAGGTGCGAGCAGACCTTGATCCTAGCGGAGGCGGAGAAGCGCTTATGGCGTGGCAAGTCGGAAGGAGAAGTTGCGGAGCGAAGGCAGCGGTCGGGCGTGACGAGCTCGGAGGAACCTCGATGCAACCAAGCACGGCAGTCCTGCAGGAAGCTACGCGGGTGTGCCGGCCGTGTTTTAGTGGCACACGTGCGTGAGCAGAAGAAGTTCAACCCGTGAGCAGGAAAACCCTGAGGTTCGCGGAGGAGTCAGCATAGCAAACAAATCCGGCTCCATCGTCTCATCCCATAAGTCCACGACACCCAACAACTCCTATTCCTCGTCGATCGTCTGAGCAAGACCACAACACCTCAAGAAAGCTTGTGAACCCTCTCATCGAGCTCTTCTCATCGCCAATCCTGTTCATCGCGGGAATTCACTTTCCGCGTGTTCTCCTTCATAACCAAGGCTACCCCAAGGTTTGCCCTGATTCACTGAATCTTCTTAATGCCGACGACTCCTTTGCCGGAATATCGTCGTTAACTTCCTGTTATCTATTTTCCCGAACCAGGGACTTGATTGCTTTGATTTAGAAAGTTCTAGGGTGTTCTCTATAAAATTTCTAGAACTTCCTTTATTTTAACTCAGTGAACTTCTATATTTCATAGATTTTCGTAAGAAGTTCATAAAAATACAAGATCAGTTTTGTTTGAATCTTTAGGTCAAAATCTACAAATTTTGTGTTGTGCTCCTGAGTTGAAAGTCCTTGATTTGTGGTAGGTTGAATATTAGGGAATGAGTGCTTTATTTGTACCTTATATTGTATGCATGTGATATAGCTGAAAAGTAATCATAGGATGTATGTTTTAAATAGAGATGTGTGACAGTTAGTTAATCCTATCACCCTAGTGCTCATATCCCTACCATCAAGACATTGTCCCCATCTTGATTGCTGTTTCCTTAAGTTCCTTGTTGTATATAGATCCTTGTTAGTCCGTGTGCATCTATTGCTTAGCTAATACATCACTGTAGCTATACTTCAGTGGCGGCTATTAGCTCAGCCGCTAAACATCCGTTTCCTTGAGTCTGTGATGTTTCTGTGTAACAGCTGTCAGCCGATGCATTTCTTTTGATATGCTTCTACCATCGGCTGACTAGCCAATCCGGTTGTTACCCTTCTAATATCGGCTACTGCCGATACAATTCTTTTGTCCTGTCCTACGTCGGCTGCATATAGTCGATGTATCGGAGATACACACATAATCTTAAGGTTCTTGCTATCGGCCGATCCAAGCCGATTCTAGTTGTTTTCCATAGCGGTTAAAGGTAACCGATCAATCTTTTCCATCCTTATCCACACCCTTCTATCAGCCGATTTATCGGCTGAGCAATCGGCTATCTACCTATCGGTCACACACCCGTAACCACACTACAATCGGCTGTACGCCACTCAATTGTTGGGCTGGCGTAATTGAGCCGATACAACCACACCTAGTTACCTAGGATAACACTTAAGTACATCTCAGTCAAGACACAACTGTTTTAGGAATCATCCCTCTGCTAAAGTGATCGGTGTTTTCATCGATCAATCAGGAAACCGGTGTACCTGTCAATCGACTACCCAGACCAAAGTACACAACCCTCGATCAGTAAGATCGCACAGTAGACACGCCTCTATTAGACACGACCAAAGCCTATCTATCGGCTATACCTCCGCTGTTTCCAGTCGGCTCTGTTGTAATCTTCAACAAGTAGCCGATCCTAATTAGTTGTCCTCTTAAAACTCTATCTAAGTTTAGTTTCAGATCTTTTTGGTTGTTATGTAAGTAATATGTTAAATGAGTGTTGAATTACAACTTTGTTGGGAAGTAAAATAGTTTTGTGTGCACACTTGAATGTAATGTTGCATTACATGTAGATACGACTACTTCCGCAGATGGTACCCACAAGATCTCCCAGGAGTCTGCAGAGGATGCTCCTGAAGACCGAGTGAATGTCACCAAAGGATTAACTGAAGCCCCGAACCAAAGTTCGGAAGATATTGACATTTCTGACTACCAGTAAAGGCAAGCCCCGGACATAACCCACTATTTTACTACACTGCAATCTATATCTATTTACGTATTCTATGCATTAAGTTCTTAGGAATTGCTTGAAACCCTAGATGCATGAATCCTAGGAACCAATGTATTGCACTTGAAGTCATATCGAATAGATGCTCTGCTAATAGGACCGGTAGAAGTCGGGTGATTTCCTGTCACTCGCGCGATATAGGAGTTGTAATGTTTACACTCCTGCAATCACTATAAGGATGACGGACGGGAAGAATGTAAGGTATCATGGTTGAGGTGATACCCGTCTGTGTTGATGAATTTGATAAGGTCGCAGTGTGTGGTGATCGGGGTTAAGCGTTTGAAAGTACTAACCACATGGCGTGAGTTTTGGGTAAGCGGCAAGCCTAGTAACCAATCGGCCCGAGGAGTGGACATACCTCCCACCACTCGTATTTTTGTTCTTCTGGTTACTTGATTCGACGTGTAGGAATACATGTTGCAAAGGCAACCAGGAGTACGGGTTTTGTAGTCGCGCTACAGACGTACGTCCTGCACTTTGGAAGTGCGTATGGTCCTGCAGTCGCTTGTGGTGGATCTGATCCACGAGTCGGAATGAAAGGCAAACGGTTGCTTCGGAACGACCCTTTGGTGTTCCAAGCGTGTGAGTTAAGTTTACCTTGCAAGGTTAAATTCGATTCAGAATCGTCCGCTTCTCACGAAGATTGAGACTGCTTAATCCCTTTGTCACATTGAGTAACAAGAGCAATCATATGATTATCAAAGATGATGTTTGACCAAAGTTTATACCATGCTTGCTTAGTTATAAGTGCTTATCTAGAATGGATAAACATCTAGAATTTGAAAGCTAAAAGTTGACATTAAGGATCTACCCTTTATCGCTTTTCAGCTGAAATTAAACCCAGAACCATTTCAAACTTTCATGAGTCTAGTTATGGGCTAAAGTATACCCAATCCGGGTAAGCCTTGCTGAGTATTAGTATACTCAGCCTTACTAGTTTTATGTTTTTCAGGTAAAGCCTTTGAAGACCCTACTCTTCCCCTGTCATGGCCCTGTGCTCTTCCAGAAGGTTGGTTCGTGGAATGGGATCCGTCCCCGGCCAACACTGCTGATCCCGAGAGATGTCGTGCCAGGGCTTAGCATGACATCCGTCTTGACGACGTGCTGTAGATCATCGCGTATGATTTCCGCTGCTAAAAACCATACCTTTAACAGTTTGTAATGTTTTCTCTAAATTTGGATCTTTGTACTACTTTTGAAAACTCTTGTAATGTATTTCCCTGTGATGTAAAATATGATGGTGACTGTATCTCTGGACTCACCTTCGTGTGAGGTAACCTTATTTGATCCTGTGTATCGGTGGTTTATCGGGACGTTACCCGACAGGCCAAGGGATTATACCGTTTGAAGCACGTTGGAGCCCTCAGGAATGGACTCGCGTACTTGAGTCGGTATAATTCAGGTTGGTTCTGCCACATCCACGGTATTGGATGAGTTACGGCATGGTCACTTCAATAGACATTTTGGGATGGTTGGTTTTGTGGCGTGAGTTGTTTTGAAAGTGTTCGGCAGTTGTGCCGTGAGCTACTGTGGATGTGGAGTCCGGTAGCATTAAAACTTGGATCCTTTGTATAGGATCAACCCCACTTACTATTCGATTACTACAAAAATGTTTTGAGAAAACTCTTTTATTAAATGAACCCTTGCATGTGTAAAACCTTGCTTTATCCAAATGAACCCTAGCCTTATCCTTGATATATCATGTGCATGATCTTTATTATCCCCCTCCGTGTGTGTGGTTGGACTTGTTGAGTACGTATGTACTCACTCTTGCCTAGTTTTTACAGAGGTAGATCCGAACTTCGTTCCTGAAGACGTCTAGTAGGTCGCCGTCCTGCACCCAACCTTGCCTGTGGTTCAGGGTCTCCACAGGAAGCTTACCATGGCGCAAGACTCTGATGTTATCTTAGATTTTATTGGCACTTTAGTTTGGCTTTTAGTCCTTATGTTGTCCCTCTTGATAGTGGCGCTTCAGTTCCCGCTACCTCGACGGTTTGTACGGTAATGGACCATCTGATGTAATAAATGTGCTAGCAGCCTCCTAGGACTGATATTTGTATCACATTTGGTCACCTTTGATGAGGGGACACTTCACCCGCCCTACCAAGATTGGCGTTGTTGATGAAGTCCGAGTAGTCCCGGGGGGGGGGGGGTGGGGGGATGGGAGCATTTCGATGGATGTTGGCTAGTCCTTCTCCGACTTGTGGTAGACGATCTGAATCCTCCTCCGACTTGATGTAAGCAATCCCAATCCTCCTCTAACTTGTCGTAGTTGATCCAAATCCTCCTCCAACTTATCGTAGTCGATCCGAATCCTCCTCCGACTTGTAGTAGGCGATCCAAATCCTCCTCCGACTTGTCATAGATGATCCAAATCCTCCTCCGACTTGTAGTAGAGGAGCTCTGACCGAGGGGGATTCGGTTCAAGGGGTTCCAAGTTGTTGCTCGAGTCGTCGATTGCACTGTTGATTTCCATGCGGGTCGTACAGTTGCTTCATGGTGCTTCTAGTCGGGAAAATTGAATTCTATCGAAACCGTTGGCAAAGTTGTGCGGGAGCAAGGCTCCTTCAGTAAACTACGCGTAATACTAGTTGGAAACTAGTAAACAGAGTGTTACCAGTAGTTTGGGAGCGAGGCCTCTTAAGTAACGCAGCAAACTAGTCAGGAACTAGTAATCTGTGCGTTACTAGAAGTGTTTGATAGATAATCACATAGGTGCTTTATTTGGCTGATTAAGGGTTCCACTAGTCATTGCCAAATGAGGCAACCACTCTTGGCAGTCGCATGGTTCGGCTGTGACAGGGTTGCTTGATTTTAGCGAGGGAGTCGTGATTAACCCGAGTAAATGAACATAAATAGCAACCCTCACTAAGTGGTAAAAAGGGGTGATTTTAGGTGTACGAAACCTCCTGTTTCGAGATAAGGTCCCAAAACAATGGTTTAAACAAACGAAACACCAAAAAGACCCTCAAAAAACCTCCTTGAGCCGGGTACTTAATTTATGAGTCAATCATTAGTTGGGTAGTCCAGTCGCCTTTCGTCGTGGACTTGGCGGAGTTCCAAGGGCCCTCCGAATGGGCTTGACATTCAAAAGTAGAATGCTTGCTCATCGGGTGGCACAGGCATTGCCCGTGGAGGGCTTCCTCGAGTCGTTTCTTTAAACTGGGGGTCTTTTTTCTGCAGGTGGATTATTCCACGGCTTCTGGCTTGCACTTCCGAGTAGTCTTCAAGTAGTCGAGAGGGAGTTGATAGCGGGTGGGGCTGTAGGCTTCCACTTCTTGGTGCTCCTGCTGCCCTCAGTGATGACATTGTGGGCGTCTCTGCTAGCATTGATGATGGCAAGAAGGTCGCCCGTGGAGTAGTCATGGAGGTTACCGCTCCCCTGCTGGTTTGTCTTGACTGCGCGGTGCTGGCGTTCAGCGTGCTTCGCATTGATGAGCCTGCGGTGTTCCTTTTGGATGTCATCTGCGTCGTCCACCTTGATGTTGGATGAGGATTCCCTATCCATTGTTACGTCCATGTCTTCGTCGAGTGGATCAAGGAGGTAGTCGTTGTAGTCATCTAGCTGGACCCGCTCTAGGCCTTCACAGTCCTTGTCGGCATGAATCATGAGTACTTCTCGATTGGAGGCAAAGCGCTTGGCACTTCGCACCGCCTGGCCCTCATCTTCGTCATCAGATGGGGGGAGGGTCTGGCTTCTTGAAAAGGGAGTTCCCCAGGTGTGGCAATGAATCGTGGTGGACTTGATTTGATGGACCTGGAGGGTTTCATGCCCTTCCGATGCCCAAACCTGCCCAACCAATCTGATCGCCTTACCAGACCACGGGTCACATGAGTAGCTGAATCCGAGTTGTTATCGGAAATGATAGCCCCCCAACGAGCGGTGGCTTCTCCTTCTCCGAGTGTTGGAGGATGATCAAGATCCTCTTCCAATGTGGAGAGGATCCTGGGTTGAACCATCTCAAACCAATCTTGATCCATGAGCGATTTGCCGATGGAGCCGACTATTTAGTCGAGATGAGTTGTTGAAGTTGCCGTTAGCGCTGCCGATTTGTCGAAGCAGTCCTGACTGCGGTGCAAGTCGAGTAGTCGAGGTCGTCGCTGTGGCACATCGATGTTGAGCGGAGTAGTCGAAATCTTTTGGCTCCCTGGGGTGGATAAGCCGAAGGGTGGATTCTGCTACAAGGCGGGAATTGTATTCAAGTAACTCGGAGGGCTCTAGACTCTTCCTGTACATGAAGCATCCTTGCGGTGTAGATGTTATGATTAAGCCTAGATGATTACCCGAAAATGACTCGGACAAATCATTAGGTTGCGAGTGGATAACGAGAACTGGGGCCTCCCGACAAGAGCTGGCTCCTTCATCCTCGAGTCCTCCTCGGCCTGGACTTGTAGTTGACGGGGAGCCCCAGGCGCACAGTGGCTCCCTCATCTCGTATCTTGATGAGGCGATCCAAGTCCTCCTCCAAGTCAGAGAGGGACTTGGATCATGAAGCCTCCTCAGATCGGTTTGAATCTGATCCGAGTAATCCTAGTGCAGCATGACTTGAAGTCGCGTCGAAAATGGACGTCTTTTCGATCTGCCTGGGCAGATCGCGGAGCAGCAACTCGTCGAGATCGTCGATGAAGGAGTCAAGGTTGCTGTGTCAGGTTGCTGCAGCGGCCTCCGGCTTCCTGGAATCGACTAGGTGGCTGATGAAGCCACCCAAGCCGTTGGCGACGCAGATCCAGGAGCCGAAGATGAAGATTGTACCCTCATCAAGCACATTGCTGGTGAAGCTAAGAGATGCCATCGAGTTCTCCACTGGATGCTCGATGAACACCCCTACCTGGCACTCCAGTTGTCGATGTTTTACCGCCACGCCCAACGAGGGATACCCCCAGGTGGTAAGTTTGTAGGTAGGGTGTCGCTGAGATTAGGAACTCAAAGGTGCAAGGAACACAAGGTTTAGACAGGTTCGGGTCGCTGAAAGCATAATACCTTATGTCATGTGTGATTTGTATTGCCTTTGATGGTGATCGGGTGATCTCCTGGGTGATTCCCCTTGGAGGGGGTCCCCTGTCCGCCTTTATATAGTCTGGGGGGATAGGTTTACATGGATGTCGTAGTCGGATACATGTCTTAGAGTCTTACCCGAGTACTTTTCTAGTAGTTCCCTACTATATCCGACTAGTTTTACTACTGTAGGAGCAGTTCTACTAGGCTACGAGTAGTTACAACAGATGTAGGGCATAGGCCATGTCCCATCCCTTATCCTAGGAAAAGTACAGCACGTGCATAGTCCCGTGTGCCCAGGTCTGACAGTCACGACACCGACGCACTGCAGCGACAACCTCGACTACTCAACTAGGGCCACAGTTATGACTGCTACGACAAAACGGCTGCGCCAACAACAACTTCAATAAACTCATCTCGACTAGAAACTAGTTGGGAATGAGCCGCAAACTACTCTGCGACTAGCTTCGCACGGTCAACAACCAGTGAGAACCAGCTCCGACCTGTCGGTTTCGTCGACAAAAAGCCCACGGATCAAAGCTATGCTTTACTGCCTACTTTTTGTGCAACGCACACTCTCTCCATCGACAAACTTGAAACCCCCAAACCATCTCCAGATTGGTTTGAGGCAGTTCAACCCAGAACCCTCTCCGTATTGGAAGAGGATCTTGATCATCTTCCACCACTCGGAGAAGGAGAAGCCACCGCTTTTTCGGGGGGCTATGGTCTCCGACATCTACTTGGATCCAGCTACTCATGTCACCTAGGGTCTGATAAGGGGATCAGAATGGTCGGGCAGGTTTGTCACACCCGATTTATAAGAACATAAATCGAGCAATCATATATGCGCCAGGATCAAGTCACGCATATATACAACAGAATCATCAAGATATCACAACACGTATCTCGAAATAAAAAAAGGTATAAATTAATAATGAATATCTTTATTACAACTGAATCAAGAACTGCTCTGGAGCTGGAAGAACTGCTCCGGGGTCAGAGGTGGAGGCATCGGCAGCGGCTGGTCGGTACTCTGGTTGTTCTACCCCTACTGGCCAGAACCGGTGCCGGTGCTCCTGGTGTTAACCATCTGTTTGCAGCAGAGCGAAATCTATAAGAGATAGATATTGTACAACTTCTGGAAAGAAAACTCTGACAGGATAAAATAGAGAAAAAAGGGTGTACGGTTTTACCCCCAACGTTCTAACTCAATTTTTTTTTAATTCAAGTCTGCATTAAAGTCGATTGGCATGAATAAGTTTAACTACTAGACTATGCAATCAACCAAAGATCCAAATCAAACATTTGCACAATCACAAACATTCAATATTCACATCTTAGCCGAGTTTATCACACTACTCGACTAACACACTCGTTCTAGCGCACTTTCATCGGGACAGCCTAAACTTATGGGGTTAGACGGTTTCAGGCCAACGTCTACAGAAAAGATCAAACTAATTCTCAGAAAGGACAAGAAAGAGCGAGCAGATCAAGATTTTAAAGACTCAAGGAATAGAGGCAGAAATGATTGTGTGAGTTTTGCGGAAGCAAGGCAAGGAGAAGTGTCCTAACTTCGACCAGTTCTATCTAGGCTTCGTTCTACAGTCGACATGGCTCTGATACCAATTCTGTCACACCTGATTTATAAGAACATAAATCGAGCAATCATATATGTGCCAGGATCAAGTCACGCATATATACAACAGAATCATCAAGATATCACAACACGTATCTTAAAATAAAAAATGTATAAATTAATAATGAATATCTTTATTACAACTGAATCAAGAATCAGTTCAAGGAATGCGGAAGCGTAAAATGAATACATGAAAAGCAGGGCGCCACAGGGACGTCGGCTGGGAGACAACGCCTAGAAATCGTCGAGTCCGCTGATGTAGTCCTCCACGTCGCCAGGTACTGAGCAGCAGTCGAAGATACCCCAGAGAGAACAGAGGAGTAGAGAAGGCAAGTATGAGTACACAACTTGTACTCAACAAGTATAACATGAATTATGAGGCTCTAGGGTTAGCTGACTCAACTGCATTAGCTTTTAATCTTGGCAAATTTTATTAAAGCTAATTACTACAAGTGAATGAATTACCACAACCCAAGTTACATAATAATTAATTAAGATTAACCATGAATCTACTGAGAACCAAACCAAACCACAAAGATAAATCCCACTAATCAGACGGAGGATCTGGGCCGCTCATGACTGTGAGCACAGCTGATATATCAGTTTTACACTCTCGAGAGGTTGCACAACTTTACCCATAAGTCGTGAGCTACGCTAGTTGTTCATCGCACTGCCTTAGGTGAGATGGCTAGCAAGCACACTACGAGACCGTTACAAAGGATCACATTGGTAAGGTGTAACCGCTAAGGTTTCTGGATCAGCTACGATGGAGCCCACCTCACGGGGGTACAAGCACACAGCACAAACCAAGCCGGAGGAGTAGGGACCATTGAAGCTTACCACCCCTCTTGCCCACACAGGTAAGTTACTCCCAAACCAAAATGACCTAATTAGTAAGTCAAGACCGTCCCATTCCAGTCTTGTGGTTGCGCGGTTGTCCCAGGTTGTCACTCTATGAACCGGTCCTTATGGAGAGTGGCCAACCAAGCACTAAGCACCGTGCTGGCCCTCTAAACCATGTTTCTAACAAAACATATTTTAAGGAGACATGAGCCGCTCAAGCACACAGCACAGAGGGCCACTCTCAGAGTTAAGTTGCATATAACCATTATTCAAATTTAATTAAAAAGGACCATAATATGTGAGAGCGCAACACCTAGCACAACTAACCAAAATGCAACCCAAGGTATTTATATAAAGGATAAAAGTGGCTATGAAATCCTTATAGGCATACAGTATTAAAATGCAGTATGGAGTTGTATTTAAAAGTGATAGGATGTTCATGTTATACTTGCCTTCCTCGAAGTTCTCCTACTGCTGCTCAAACTGCTCTGCAGAAAGGGGCTCCTGGTACTCGTCCAAAGGCTCAGCGTCTACTCATGATCGCAACGCCAAAACATGGTCCAATACATACACATACATACAAACAAAGACAAAAGATTAGAAACAGTACATCATTACATAAAAAAGCACACAAAACTATGGTAGAACTATTCTACGCGTTACAACGATCGCGTGAGCGCGAAAACCGCCTAAAACGGAGCTAAGACGCGAAATCTAGGGTTAAAACAAGGTCCAGGGGCTTTTCTGCAAGAAAACAGGAAGTTCTAAGGGGTTCTGCGCAAAAACCGAGGGTCTAAACGTAATTAAACTATAGACACAGGGGCTAACTTGCTAAAAACCATAGGACTGGACGGCGGGTTCTATTTCTAAAGAACTCAGGGGCCTAAACAAATAAAACTGGACCTAACTGCAAATACTTTTGGGTGGACCGCGGGTTGATTTCTCAAAAGGGCAGGGGCTCTTTAGCAAGAAACCAGGCTGAACTGGTACGCTCTAATTAGGGCCGTTGGATCGGGATCTATCGGTACGAACGAAAGGGGGTTGGGGATCAGGGGCCGGCGGCGGCGATTGCTTGCCGGAGGTCACCCCCGTGGCGGCGGCTCGCCGGAGATGGCCTGTCTCGGCCATCTGGGCCCCATCTTGCAAGAGGTCAAGCCCTGGAGGTAGAGCACGACGCGCTGAACACATCTAGGCGCTCAAGAGAGCAAATTAGGGCTCGGGTCGGGGCTGCCCACGGCGGGGGCGGCGCTGGCTCACGGCATCGAGGGAAAGAAGGAGGGAGAAGGGGCACGGTGCGATCCTTACCACCCTAGGGTGCTACGACGGCGGTTAGAGGCCGAAGATCCGTGGTCCCGGGGTCGAATCGCGGCGGCGCAAGGTGGATCGGCGGCGGCGCACTCCCGGCTCCGAGCGATGGCACGGCGGCGCGAGGGTACGGGAAAAGCTGGGCGATGCAGTGGCGGCTGAGGGACAGCGCGAGGGACGGCTGCGGCCAAGAAAAAAGGGTAAGGCAGCCTTGGCGTGCGGGTCGTTCGCGCAACGGACCCCGCGCTTCCCACGGATTTCGTTGCGGCTCGATCCAAACCAAGCGCGGGCGCGCTTCTAGAAGAGCCCAGGCGTGGGGACCAGGCCAGCGTGTGGCTCGGCTGGGTGCGGCGCAGGGGAAAGGGGGCTCGGGGTGCGGCGGAGCGGGCCACGGCCAGTGACCGAGCGGCTGGACCGGCGGGAAGAAAAAATAGAGGAGGGGGTCGGGCACTGGAAGGAAGAAGAAAGGGGGAAGGAGGCGCTGACGTGCGGGGCCACGCTGCCAGAGAGAGAAAGGAGGGAGCGGGTGCGGCTCGGACGGAAAAAAGAGGCGCCGACAGGGGGGGCCCGGTTGGCAGTGGAGGAAAAAGAGGGGGCCGCTCGGGGGGAGCTGGGCTGGCTGCTAGGCCGAGCCGGCCCACGCGGGAACGAGGCAGGAGGGAGGAAGGAAGTGGGCTGCTGGGGTGAGGGCCGGCCCAAGAGGTTTTGGGCTGCTTTCTTTTCTTTCCTCTTCTTTCCTTTTTCTTTTCTATACTCAAACCATTCAAACAAATTTATTTGAATTCAAATAAATTTGAATTCGAACCCTATACACTCAACACAAATAAAACAATGCTCCAGCATGAATGCACAAACATGTTGGCCTTATAATAAATTTTATTTTCTTGTGCTATAAAATTACTTTAAATGCAAGATAAATCAAGAAAAATCTTAGAAATTTTTATTTAAGCCCAAATAAATTCATTAAAATTTGAGAAATTTACCTTAGGGTGTTACAAGGTTTGAGCATTGGAAGGGCATGAAACCCTCCAGGTCCCTCAAATCAAGTCTACCATGATTCATTGACACACCCGGGGAACTCCCTTTTCAAGAAGGCAGACCCCTCCCCCCCTCCGTTGACGAAGACGAGGGCCAGGCGGTGCGGAGTGCCAACTGCTTCACCCCCAATCGAGAAGTGTTCATGATTCACGCCGACGAGGACTGTGAAGGCCTAGAGTGGGTCCATCTATATGACTACAATGACTACCTCCTTGATCCACTCGACGAAGACATAGACGCAACAATGCATAGTGTATCCCTAGCTAGCATCATGGCAGAAGACACAGATGACATCCAGAAGCAACACCATAGGCTCATCAATGCGAAGCGCGCCCAACACAGGCACCGCGTGGTTGAGACGAACCAGCAGGGGAGCGGCAACCTCCATGACTCCTCCACAGGTGACCTTCGTGCCATCATCAACGCTGGCAGGGATGCCCGCAATGTCATCATTGCCAAGCAACAGGAGTGCGAAGAAGTGGAAGCCTACAGCCCGACCCGCTATCAACTCCCTCTCGACTACTTGGAGACAACTCGGAAGCGCAAGCCAGAAGCTGGGGAACAATCCACTTGCAGAAAGAAGACTCTCAATTCAAAGGAACGATTCGAGGCAGCCCTCCATTGGCAATGACCATGGCACCCGAAGAGCAAGCATTCCGTGTTTGAATGTCAAACCCATCGGAGAGCCCTGGGAGCTCCATCCAAACTACAAAGAAAGGCAACAGGACTACCCGAATAATAATTTACTCATAAATTAAGTACCCGATTCAAGGAGGTTTTCTGAGGGACTTTTAGGTGTTGCATTCGCTTAAACCATTGTTTTGAGATTATATCTCGAAACAAGGGGTTCCGTATGCCTAAAAGCACCCCTTTTTACCACTTAGTCAGGGTTGCTATTTATGTTCATTATTAGGGTTAATCACGACTCCCTTGCTAAACTTAGGGAACCCTGTCACAGCCAAACCTTGCAACTGCTAAAAGTGGTTGCCTAGTTTGGCAATGACTAGTGGAACCCGTTAATTAGTCAGATAAAGCACCTACGGGATTGTCTATCAAATACTTCTAGTAATGCTCAGATTACTAGTTCCCGACTAGTTTCCTATGTTACTGAAGGGACCTCGCCCCCCAAACTACCAGTAACCCCTAGATTACTAGTTCCCGACTAGTTTTCTATGTTACAGAAGGGGTCTTGCTCCAAACTTCCAATAACACTCCGTTTACTAGCTTCTGACTAGTATTATGCGTAGTTTACTGAAGGGGCCTTGCTCACATACGACCTCGCCAACAGTCTCCATGAAATTCAATTTTTCCTGACCTGAAGCAGCCTGAAGCAACCATACCACCCGCATGGACGTCAACTGTGCAATCAACGACTCGATCGACAACCCGGAACCCCTCGAACTGAATATGCCTCAGTTGGAGGTCCTGTACCACAAGTTCTTCGCCAAGTCGGAGGAGGATTTGGATCATCTACGACAAGTTGGAGGAGGATTTGGATCGTCTATCACAAGTCGGAGGAGGATTTGGATCGACTACTATAGGCCGGAGGAGGATTTAGATCATCTACTACAAGTCGGAGGAGGACTAGCTAGCATCAATCGAAGGGCTCCCATCCCCGCCGACTACTCGGACTTCATCAACGATGCACTACCCTTATCAAACGGCCATCGTGGCCTGATGGCGCATCCATCTTGGTCGGGTGGACCTGAGCATTGGAAGGGCACGAGTCCTCCAAGCTACCCAGCTCATCCCACCCTTCTACGCCTCCAACTTGGTCGGGTGGGCCCGGGCATTGGAAGGGCACTAGTCCTCCAAGCTACCTGGCTCAGCCCACCTCTCTGCGTTTTCAACTAGGTCAGGTGGGCCCCGGCATTGGAAGGGCACAAGTCCTCCAAGCTACCCGGCTTAGCCACCTTTCTGCATTTTCAACTTGGTCGAGCGGGCTTGGGCATCGGATGGGCACGGAGTCCTCCAAGCTACCCGATCCCACCCCACTTTTATGCACCACCAACCCTGACAACCTGTTGGGCCTAGAACAATTCCAAGAAGGCAGGACCCTCGATTCCTTGACGACTCCATTGTCCTTGCGAGGGCACTCGGCGACCCGCTGACGACTATTTCGGTGACCCGCTGATGACTACTTCGACTACACAACTAGTTGGGAGCAAGATTCACACCACCAGTGACTAGTTGGGATTGATCCCAACAAGTCAGGTTTTATCAACAAACCGGCGTGGCTTCATCAATGAGCGACACAGCTTCATCAGCAATCTCCCACGAATCATGATCGACAACTATCCATGCTCGTCTAGTTTCTACGCTCTTAGGCTGGGCGCAACAAGGCAGCTGTCCACGTGAAGACTGAGACCAGATTCAAGGAGGTTTTGTGGAGATCTTTAGGGAACTTATTTAACCATTGTCTTGAGTTTTATCTTGACACAAGGGGCTTTTTCCCAAAGAATTTGTCCAACCACTCGGTCAGGGGATTAAGGAGTTTACCAAAAATAGGGCTTATTCTTTCATCTATATTTCAGTGCCGTACGACCTGTCTTGGCCTGCCCAAGGAATTCCTTCGGGCTAACCGAGACATCTTCGCATGGCAACATAAGACTTGTTTTGGCCCGCCCAAGGAGTTCCTTCGGGCTAACCAAGGCATCATTGCATGGCAACATACGACTTGTTTTGGTCTGCCCAAGGAGTTCCTTTGGGCTAGCCGAGTCATCTTTGCACAACGACTACTTTTGTAACAATGCATGTACAGGATTGTGTTGTCACTTCCTTTGGGCCAACCAAACATCTTTGCATGGCAACATACGGCTTGTCTTGGCCCGTCCAAGGAACTAATCAAGATCAAGTACTACGGGACCTTGTCATCACCTCCTTCGGCACCTATGTAATGAATACTAGAACTGGAGTTCGAGTAGATGCTCTACTAATAGGTTCGGTAAAAGTCGAGTGATTTCCTATCACTCGCGAGAATTATAGGAGTGGAATGATTTACCGCATACTACAAATATAAGGTCGACGGTTGGGGCTGTGGTACGATGCTCATGGTTGAGGCCCCGTCTGAGTAGAGAAAAATGCCAAGGCCGCAGTGTGTGGTAATGGTGGTTAAGCGTTTGAGCGTACTAACCACATGTCAAAAATATGGTACTCGATAAGCTTAAGTACCTGATTGGCCTAGCAAGTGGACTTTACTTTCACCCTACTTGAGCGAAGTTCAGATGCATATACACATGCAAGTGTAGAGTGTGGCTCTATAGTTAGGGAGGGTGACCCTGATCCACAACACAGAAAGAAAGGGGAAAAGTCGCTTGGGGTGACCCTTCGGTGCTCCAGGCGTGTGTGTTAGGTTTACCTTGCAACGTTAAGAAATTTGATTCGAAACATCGGTTTCTCATGGTAATTGAGTGATAGAGCGAAAGTGCCCGATCTTTCGGTGAGTGGAAATAATTTCGATTTGATGGAAGTAGACCCTCACGATCCGACTACGACGAGCGAATCCGAAGCACCAATGCAATCGCTGAACCAACTTCCTGTGGTTACCGACCTTGTTGGTATAAGATCAGCCTGATCACGACGATCAATTCCTGTTTGCAATCGAAGAACGAACAAGAACAAGAGGCGAGCAATCTATATATCACTCGAAGGTGGAGTTCTGCAATATACGAGGACAGCGCTCATTTGCGCGTGTTTAGGGGTAGCTAAAGCTAGATGTAAAACAAAACTCAAGTCTGAAAATAAAAGAGTAGTCTATCTAAATAGGGGACGCAGCCCCTGGCGGCGGCTAGGAGGGGCGGTGCGCTACAGTACCCATGGGTACTGTTCACGCCTAGGGTTGCGAAAGGTTGGGCCTCCTGTTGGGCCAACTGCTATTCTTCTGGGCCTTCGTTCTTCAATAGCATGATGTAGTTCAATTCCCTCGCATGGGCCCGAGTAATTGGCCCAAATGTAGGGGATGGTGCCTGGGCCTGGAGTGGAGGTGCGCCTGGTGGTGTAGGTGGCGCCTGGAATGCTTCTAGTGCTGCTGATGTAGATGTTCTTGTATTGTAGTTGATGTCCTCATCATCCTCCCCTTCTTGAACCGAAGTTGCCCTCGACGGCAACTCCTCATCTTCTCCCGTGTACAGTTTCAAATCTGCTACATTAAAACTAGTGGAAATACCAAACTCCGCAGGCAGGTCAAGGATATAAGCATTATCATTAATCTTGGTTAGTACCTTGAAAGGACCAGCAGCACGAGGCATCAATTTAGAACGGTGCAAAGTAGGAAAACGATCCTTTCTCAAATGCAACCAAACCATATCACCAGGTTCAAAAGTAACAAGTTTTCTACCTTTACTACCAGCAACCTGATATTTAGCATTAGCAGCAGCAATGTTTTGGTGAGTCTGTTCATGCAAATGAATCATGTGTTCAGCATGGGCAACAGCATCTATGTGTGGGGCGTCCGCAGCATCAAGCGAAAACAAATCAATAGGTGCCCGAGGAATATAACCATAAACAATCTGAAAAGGGCACATCTTTGTAGAAGAATGTGTTGCATGATTATAAGCAAACTCAACATGAGGCAGGCAATCTTCCCAACGTTTCAAATTTTTGTCTAAAACAGCCCTAAGCATGGTTGACAAAGTTCTATTAACCACCTCAGTTTGTCCATCAGTCTGAGGGTGACAAGTCGTGCTAAACAGCAATTTAGTTCCCAATTTATTCCAAAGTGATCTCCAAAAATGACTGAGAAACTTAGCATCACGATCAGAGACTATTGTATTCGGAATACCATGCAAAAGTTTGATCTCTCGAAAGAACAATTCAGCAACACTGCTAGCATCATCAGTCTTATGACATGGTATAAAATGAGCCATTTTGGAGAATCTATCAACAACCACAAAAATGCTATCCCTCCCCTTCTTAGTTCTAGGCAATCCCAAAACAAAGTCCATAGAAATATCAAGCCAAGGGGAAGTAAGGACAGGCAAAGGCATATACAAACCATGGTTGTTTAGTCATGACTTAGCTTTCTGACAAGTAGTGTAGCGGGCGACAAGGCGCTCGACATCACGGCGCATCCGGGGCCAAAAGAAGTGGGCAGCCAGCACCTCATGCGTCTTGTAGACGCCAAAGTGTCCCATGAGACCGCCTCCGTGTGCTTCCTGTAACAACAAAAGACGAACCGAGCTTGCTGGAACACACAGCTTGTTAGCGCGAAACAGGAAACCATCCTGCATGTGAAATTTGCCCAATGGTTTGCCATTCATACAATGAGCTAAGATATCTTTAAAATCAGCATCATCGACATATTGATCTTTCACAGTTTGCAAGCCAAAGATTTTAAAATCTAACTGGGACAGCATGGTATATCGACGAGACAAAGCATCAGCAATGACATTTTCCTTCCCATTCTTGTGTTTAATAATGTAAGGGAAAGACTCAATGAATTATACCCAATTAGCATGACGATGGTTCAGATTTGTTTGGGTACGAATATGTTTCAAAGCCTCATGATCAAAATGGATTATAAACTCGCGATGCCAAAGATAGTGCCGCCATGTTTGCAAAGTGCGAACTAAAGCATAAAGCTCCTTATCATAAGTAGAATATCTCAGGCTAGCACCGTTTAATTTCTCACTAAAATAAGCAACCGGTTTTCCTTCTTGTAACAAAACAGCACCTAGCCCAATACCGCTAGCATCACATTCAAGCTCAAACACTTTATTAAAATCAGGCAATTGCAAGAGGGGAGCATGTGTTAGCTTATCTTTCAAAGTGTTGAATGCTACCTCCTGCGAGTCGCCCCAAGCGAATGGCGCACCTTTCTTTGTAAGCTCATGCAAAGGGGCTGCAATGGAGCTGAAATCACGGACGAACCAATGGTAGAATCCTGCAAGTCCAAGAAAGCTCTGAATCTGTGTGACCGTCGTCGATGTAGGCCATTCCCGAATGGCATCGATCTTGCTGCTGTCCACCTCAATTCCCTGTGGAGTAACAACATAGCCAAGAAACGAGACACGTTGTGTGCAAAAGATGCATTTTTCTATGTTGCCAAACAAGTGAGCAGCACGCAATGCATCCAAAACGGCACGCAAATGTTCTAAATGATCTTGCATAGACTTGCTGTAAAGCAGAATATCATCAAAATAGACAACAACGAACAATCCTATGAAAGGCCTTAGAACTTCATTCATTAAGCGCATAAAGGTACCGGGAGCGTTAGTCAATCCAAACAGCATAACCAACCATTCATATAACCCAAATTTCGTTTTAAAGGCCGTTTTCCATTCATCACCTAGTTTCATTCTAATCTAGTGGTAACCACTACGCAAATCAATCTTAGTGAAAATAATGGCACCACTAAGCTCATCTAGCATATCATCAAGGCGTGGTATAGGATATCGATAACGAATGGTGATATTATTAATAGCACGACAGTCTACACACATACGCCATGATCCATCTTTCTTTGGAACAAGTAACACAGGCACGGAGCAAGGGCTAAGAGACTCACGGATGTACCCCTTGTCAAGCAACACCTGCACCTGGCGCTGGATCTCCTTCGTCTCATCCGGATTTGTACGGTATGGTGCGCGGTTCGGAAGCTGTGCGCCAAGGATGAGATCGATCTGATGCTCAATACCACGGAGCGGTGGGAGACCCGGTGGCAAGTCTTTGGGAAAGACATCAGCGTACTCCTGCAAAAGGTTAGCAACCACAGGGGGAATATCCAAAGACGGTGCATCATCAAGTGAAACGAGTATACTAGAGCATACAAGTGCATCGCAGGGCAAATGAGCATCGCAGAGATCATCAAAATCAGCACATGTAGCATGTAAAACAGGAGCATTCAACTTGATTTCAGAATTAGAGGTCGATGCTGATGGTTCAAGTTGTTTAGCATTCCTAGCAGCTCGAGCAAGATCATCTTTAACAATTTGTTCAGGTGTCATTGGATGTATAATTATTTTCTGACCCTTAAACATGAAAGAATAATGATTCGAACGACCATGATGCAAGCTATCAGTATCATATTGCCAAGGTCTACCAAGTAACAAAGAGCATGCTTCCATGGGAATAACATCACAATCAACAAAATCAGAATAAGCACCCATGGAGAAAGGGACACGCACCGACCGTGTTACTCTAATTTTTCCACCATCATTAAGCCAATGAATGTGATATGGATTCGGATGCTTACGAGTGGGTAATGACAACTTCTCGACCAGCACGGTACTCGCCAAGTTGTTGCAGCTGCTGCTGTTGATGATGATGCGAATCGACCGCTCCTGCACAACGCCCTTTGTATGGAACAGAGTGTGTCGCTGATTCTTCTCGAGCGGGATGACCTGTGTACTAAGAACACGCTGCGCAACAAGACTTTCATACCTATCGGCGTCGCCCGGATTGACATGTACCTCCACCTTAGCTGCATGGTTAGTGGCAAACATAGCATGTTGAGTGTCCTCAGAATCACTAGTGGAAGAGTACTCACCATTGTCACGAATGAGCAAAGTGCGCTTGTTAGGACAATCCCGAATCACGTGTCCAAATCCTCTGCAACGATGACACTGAATATCCCGTGTACGGCCTGTGGCAAGAGCTGCGCCTGTGGACGGTGGTGCTGCAGGTTTGGCCGGCCGCTCGCGCAGCGTAGTGCTAGTCGTGGATGGCGCAGGCAGGGCAGGCACTGAGCTGGTTGCCGGGCTTCTTCCTGCAAAAGAGTTAGAATATGTCTTCGAGCGGCGACCCTGCACTTCACGTTCAGCTTTGCAAGCATATGCAAACAATGTGGTCATATCATTATATTCCTTATAATCAAGTATGTCCTGAATTTCGCGGTTCAAACCACCGCGAAAACGTGCCATAGCAGCGTCGTCTGTCTCAAACAAACCACAACGAATCATACCTTTTTGTAACTCCTGATAGTAGTCCTCAACAGATTGTTGACCTTGTCGAAAGCACTGCATTTTTTCAAGCAAATCTCGTGCATAATATGAAGGGACAAATCTGTGTCGCATGGCAGCTTTTAATTGAGGCCAAGTGGTGGGAGGGGGATGTTTTTGCTTATATTCACGCCACCAAATTAAAGTAAAATCAGTAAATTCACTAATAGCAGCTTTAACTTGAGAACTAGCAGGAATATCATGGCATGAAAATTTCTGGTCGACCTCTAGTTCCCAATCAAGATAAGCAGCAGGATCATATTTGCCATTAAAAGATGGAATTTTAAATTTAATCTTAGCAAAAGAGTCATTATGTTGATGACGTACCACACGGCGGGCACGACCGCTGCGAGTTCCCTCTTCCTGATCCGTGTCACCGCCATAATCCTTCTGCAACTCCATGATCGTCGTGTTCAACGCATCGAGGCGTGACACGATGGCGTCGAGCGTGGTCTTAGTGGCCGTCTGAGTGAGGTCTAGCTGGTCGAACCGCTCGTTCGACGACGTGATCGTCGAGTCAAGCCGTTCATGCATCATCTTCATGTCCGCGGCAAGTCCGTCAACCCGTATCCGCATGTTCTGTAGCTGGTCATTCGTCGTGCCTTCGTCTCCTGCCATAGTGAGTGCAAACACAAAAACAAAGCCTACGACAACAAGGGTGTAAGCTGCTCACAAGGCGCTCACAGTAGTGCTGTTATCAAATTCTTATCCGTTCTTACCAAGCATACAGGGTGAGCTGCAACCAACAGGTAGAACCGGCGCAAGATTGGAGGAGCGATTGCCTGGAGAAACAAGGTCTGCTCGTCGAAGAACTATGTGGAATTCTGGGTAGGCTGCACTCAATGCAAGGATTAGCACAATCAAACAATAATGCAAGGTTGAATTATAGTGCCAAACACGTCACAAAGCTGCTGGAAACAAAGTGCAAAAGGTGGAGCAAGGTTAGGGAAAAAAAAGAACACAGAAAAAGAAGTGCAGCAGGGACCGCACACGGCTTGCGCGCAGCCAGAACCGAGCCTGCCCCCAAACAAACAGATTGCCCACCTCCTTGCTGTTTCCTTCTTTTGTTTTTTTTCTTTTTTTCCTTTTTTTCCGGAGAAACTCACAAACTGATTATATGAACAAAGGGAAACAAAAGAGCAAGTTACCACACACACTTTTTCAGGAATTGTAGGGGTATTCCGGTAACAAGATCCGGACGTCCCTTTTTTTTGTGATTGCTTTCCAAAGTAAACAAACAGGAGGGCGCGATCGGGAAAGCGCGATCGGGGAATCGGCGCTCTCAGGGTAAGGCGATCTCAGGGGAAATCGGTTTCCTCTTTTTTTTTGACTTGGCACACAAGGCAGGGGAGGGTGGGTCGGCGCAAAAGGGGGGGGGAAGATCGCGAGTGGAGGAAGAGAGAAAAGAAATGAGAGACACAATGCAACCAGCAACAATTTAACGCGTAAGCACACAAATTCAACAATGCAAATTATTGAAAGAAAGTGCAAGGCTCAAAAGGTTGCTGGGACAATGATCTAACTTGAAATATTTTTTTTTGTTTTTGTGGACTGTAGGAAGGGGAACAATACTAGATAAACTCACCGATCAACCTGGAATCTCTGATACCACTTGATAGAGCCAAAGTGCCCGATCTTTCGGTGAGTGGAAATAATTTCGATTTGATGGAAGTAGACCCTCATGATCCGAATACGACGAGCGAACCCAAAGCGCCAATGCAATCGCTGAACCAACTTCCTGTGGTTACCGACCTTGTTGGTATAAGATCAGCCTGATCACGAAGATCAATTCCTGTTTGCAATCGAAGAACGAACAAGAACAAGAGGCGAACAATCTATATATCACTCGAAGGTGGAGTTCTGCAATACACGAGGACAGCGCTGATTTGCACGTGTTCAGGGGTAGCAAAAGCTAGATGTAAAACAAAACTCAAGTCTGAAAATAAAAGAGTAGTCTATCTAAATAGGGGACGCAGCCCCTGGCGGCGGCCAGGAGGGGCGGCGCGCTACAGTACCCGCGGGTACTGTTCACGCCTAGGGTTGCGAAAGGTTGGGCCTCCTGTTGGGCCAACTGCTATTCTTTTGGGCCTTCGTTCTTCAATAGCATGATGTAGTTCAATTCCCTCGCACGGGCCCGAGTAATTGGCCCAAGTGTAGGGGATGGTGCCTGGGCCTGGAGTGGAGGTGTGCCTGGTGGTGTAGGTGGCGCCTGGAATGCCTCTGGTGCTGCTGATGTAGATGTTCTTATATTGTAGTTGATGTCCTCATCATTGAGACTGCTTAATACTTCTGCCAGATCGAGTAATAAGAGGAACCATGGCTATGATAAAACTTGTTGGATGATTAATTGTTTTCCACCATGTTTGGTTAGAGCTAGATGCTCACTTAGAATGGTTAAATTAACTAGAATATTGAAAGCTAAAATATGAAATTAAGGACTTACTCTTTGTTGCTTTTCAGCAAAAAGAAAACCTAGAGCTTTAGAGCCATGCATGCTTAGGAGTCGGTTATTTACATACCAATAGTTGGGTAAACCTTCCTGAGTATTAGTATACTCAGCGTTGCCTGTGGTATTGTTTTCAGGTGTGTCTTTTGAAGAAATAATACTTGGTTTGACTTGGCCTTGTACCTTGCTGACTGGTTGGTCCATGGAGTGGGATCCGTCCCCAGCCAATGATAACTGTGCTGAGTGATGCCACGTACGGGCTTCATCGTGGTATCCCAATCGACGATAGATGATCGTGTTTTCTTTCTGCTGCTTTTAAACTCTGAATAAAGTTTTTATGTTTGAACTCTGAAGTACTTGTTTTATGAACTCAGCTTGTAATAAATAATTGTCAGACTTGTGAGGTAAAAGCTACAGAATGTTGTAATCTCTGGACTTGCCTTCGTGCGAGTACGCTTTGTTTCGATCGAAATATTCAGTGGTCGCATCGGGAATTACCCGATAGACTGTCGGATAACTCCATTTGAAGTGCATGGTAGCCGTTTCGCATTTATGGATGATGGTTAGTGCACTTGAGCTGGTTTAATTTAGACGGTTCTGCCACAACAGGTTTATATGGTCCTAGTCGGGTACAAGCCCAGGAGTCCTACCCGAGTACTTCTCGGGTAGTTTCCTACTGTGTCCGACTGGTTTTACTACTGTACGAGTAGTCCTGCTGCACTACGAGTAGTTACAACAAATGTAGGGTGTGGGCCATGTCCCATCCCGTATCCTAGGAGAAGTATGCTATGTGTACAATCCTGTGTGCCTAGGTCTGACAAGCCCCCAAGCTCTTTGTAGCCAAGTACTGTAGATGTTCGAGTACTTCTAAAGGCGTCTTCGAGTTCTCCCGAACTTCATCTTGAAGGTGTCCTCCGAGTACTTCCTTGGCTGCGTTGAGGCTATGAGGTGCTCATGCCCTGAGTAGTTGTCAAGTCTTGATTCTTCTGTCCTTATCTTCCAACAGATTTGAAAAATAAGTCGCTGATGACATGTGTCCCGCAGCCCTGAACCTTGAATCAAAATCCCCAAGATTTGGAATGAAGGATCCAAAGAATCGTGGCATCCAATATATGGCGGCAAAGATTTGATGGTGAACATGGGCAAATCGGTTTAGTGAGTTTAAAAACCTCTTCTTTCGCAATGAGTTCCCTGAAAAAATGGTTAAACAAATAACTTCGCCAACAAACGCCCCAAATTACCTCCCAAATCAATCTTTGTTCACTAAGTCAATGACTGAATAAGACCTCTGGGTGATAATCTGAAAAAACCCTTATTTCGGAAAGAAATCCCAGAAATAATGGTTAACAAACATCTACCCAAGATAAATCTTAAAAAGTCTCTTGGATCAGGTATTGTTGAGTAGTTTTACAGCGTCCATCGTGTGGCAGAACCAACCTGAATTACACTGGCTCAAGTGCACTGATCCTTTCTCGGAAGGCAGTAAGGACTCAACTGCACTTCAAACGGTGTAACCCCGTGGTCTGTCGGGTAAAGTCCCGATAAAGCCACCTAACTCAGGATCAAAACAAGATACCTCGCACAAAGGCGAGTCCGGAGATACAATCACCAACAATTTTACATATAGGCATAATATTACATTAGTATTCAAACATATATGGTAGCAAGACCTAACTAGTACGAATTTATACAAAACTGTTCAAAGTTAGAGTATCTACAGCAGAAAATAAAACACGACACTACCAGATGTCGCGGAATGGATATTGAGCTAAGCCCAACCTCGACATCACTCGGAGGGACCTGTGTTGGCCGGGGACGGATCCCACTCCATAGACCAACCATCGGGAAGAGCATAGGGCCAGGGTACAGGCAGAACAGAGTTCTCAGGGGGATTACCAGAAATCAAGGTCACATTGCAAGGCTGAGTGTTCTAATACTCAGCAACGCTTACCCGTTTCGTGGTATACTTAGCCATGTAGCTAGAATATGAAGGCTCATAATGGTTCTGTGTATAGTTTCAACTGAAAAGCAACAAAGAGTAGATCCTTAATTTCAACTTTTAGCTTTCAAGTTCTAGTTGGTTATCCATTCTAAGTAAGCAACTATAGCTACTCAGGCATGGTAGAACTTTTTAAACAAACATCATCTTTGATCATCATCAGGTTGCTCTTATTACTCTAAGTGGCAAAGGGATCAAGCAGTCTCAATCTCCGCGAGGAACGGACGATTCTGAATCGAATTTCAAACCTTGCAAGGGTAAACCTAACTCACACGCTTGGAACATCCAACGATCGTTCCGAAGCAACTGTTTGCCTTTCATTCCGACTCATGGATCAGTGCCACCACAAGCGACTATAGGACCATACGCACATCCAATGTGCAGGACGTACGCCTGTAGCGTGACTACATGACCGTACTCCTATCCGCTGTGCCAAACGTACTCCTGCACGTCGGTGCATGTGCGAAAAGCCAAATTACGAGTGGTGGGGGGTATGTCCATTCCTTGGGCCGATCGGTTACTAGGCTTACTGCTTACCATATTTTGCGGCATGTGGCTAGTACTTTCAAACGCTTAACCATCGCTACCACACACTGCGATCTTATCAAATTTTCATCAACACAGACGGGGTTTTTGCCAAAGTCATGAATTATAATCACAACCCTGTCCGTCATCCTTATAGTGGTTGCATGAATATAAACATTGCAACTTCTATAAAGCTCGCAAGTGACCGGAAATTACTCGACTTCTACCGGTCCTATTAGCTTAGCAGCTAGTCGGACTCAGGTTTTAGTATTCAATACATAGGTTCCTAGGAATATGCAACTAAGGTTTCAATACAATTCTTGGAAACTTAAATGCACAAGTAGATATACATGAATATATAAATTGCAGTGTAGTAAACATAGCGGTTTATGTCTGGGGCTTGCCTTCACTGGTGGGGCTAGGGTCAGAGACGTTAATAAAATCCTCCGAATTGGGGTTCGGAGCTTCAGTTAAATCTCCGATGACATTCCCGGGGTCTTCAGAAATATCCCCTTCTGGTTCCGGGATCAGTTGGTAATCTCCGTCAGCGAGAGTTGTCAAGTCTATATGATATGCAAACATCACAGTTGAGGAAATGTATACACTTCCATTTCATTTCACGATAAAGTTGCAATCTAACAAGTTAATTAAACTTCTTCTACGGGCAGTCATTTATCGAGTATTAAATTACATTACCTAATTTCATCAGATAACCTACCTAGTTACTCTAAACAATCAAACTAATGACATTAAACACATGGAAAAGATTCTAATCTATTCATTAAACATCATTAGTTGATTTAATTAACTAAATTACTCATTCAATAAGAGTTGGGGTTATTATTTTAATTCTTGGTCAAATAATAAGACCCTAAGTTAGGAGTGATTACTAATGCTATAAAAAATTAGTATAAATAGGTCTAATTGAATAAGCTTATCATAAAATTTTTAGAATATTTCATGCAGCATAGCAATCAGAATAATTCAGTCAAACAATATTTAGATCATGAACTATTTTTCTAGTTTGATCTACTGCAAACCTAAGGATAAAGTTGATCTGAATCTAAGCTACTGTGATTTTATCAAAATTTTTATCCTTATAGCAATTATGCTATACAATAAACAAAAACAACATTGTAATATTAAGATCCATTTATATCAGGAATTCTACACAAGATCTTGTGCTGAAATTTTGTGAGCATATTACACTACTCAAAATTAGAAATCTAATTTAATTTCATAAATTTTCATAAACCATAACTATTATTCATGAATTATCTTTGAATCTAAGCCGAAATTCATAACTCAAGCTACTCTATGCTACTGATATTCACAATTTTATCATGGATTGCACATACTAAGAGAAAGTTAGAGTAAAATTTTCAACCACAACCATTAACAGATTCACCCTTGAATAAATCTTAAAGCTTTCATCAATATAAAACAAAGACACTTAAACATCATAGCTAGGAAATAGTTCTGAGTCCACAAATTTTACATAAAGCTATACATGAGACACACATCCTATGTTTCAAATTTCATCAACAGCATAGCTATGGATCAAGAGATCTAATTAGCACACCTATTTCCTAATATTTATTCTAATTCAAAATATTCATTCATTTAGCTCAAGGCTATAACACAAAAGTTATAGAGTTTACTTCAAGGATTCAAACAAAACTAGTTTGACATTTTTCTAAATTTCCTACAAATTCTTACAAATCTCTAAAGATCACTGATTTGAATTGAAGGGAGGGATTGAAATCTTGCCGATGGGACCCTGCATGTGACACCCTAGGTGTCAATTTGTGTCACATTAGGTATGAAATGTAATGCATGTGTTGATTTGTATAAGGTTGGATGTATTTGTAGAAGTAAGACCTTGTGTGTAATTTTATAAAAATATGAGTCCTTTTGTGCAAAATGCATAAGTTACAAAAGTAATTTTCAAAAGTTACTAGGGGCCAAATTATAAGAATGCAAGAAATCATGACAGTTCTGAAAACT
Organism: Panicum hallii; assembly: GCF_002211085.1. Classification (NCBI taxonomy): domain Eukaryota; kingdom Viridiplantae; phylum Streptophyta; class Magnoliopsida; order Poales; family Poaceae; genus Panicum; species Panicum hallii. The sequence goes on along the minus strand of NC_038050.1, from coordinate 24,367,202 downwards.
TGCATCTAGGCCCAATTTGTGTGTAAAATATGTAACAAGGACAAAATCTTTATAAAATTTAAAGTTCGTCCAAAGTTTCAAAATAAAGTTGCATACTTTGAGTTTTTGAATTCAAACCCTAAAGCAATGTTGTAGAGCTTGAAAAGTTACACATTTTCTATTTTGGTCATTTCTTCATTTGAACCCTGTAACAGTGGGTAATTTTGGCTTTACTTTCAGGCCCTTGAAGTTTTTGTAATTAGCAAATGGGTCCTTGGCGCTCTCCCACCCTTCTTCTTCCTCTGGCTGCTTCCCCTGTTCCTCTGTTCTCTCTGTTCCACGCCGCCGCCGCCGTTTTTCTTTAATCCCGACCAGGCAGTGCACCCCTCCTGCCCCCCCCCCCCTCATTCCTAGGCGCCGCTCTAGCCCTGCTCCTTGCCCTAGCCCGCCCCCGTGGCATCTCCTCGCGCCCCCACGCGCTCAGCGCCGCCGCCGGCATTGCCACCTCCACGCCGCCGTGGCGCCCGGCCATGCGCCGCTCCCCTCCCTTCTCTTCTCTATAAATAGCAGCCCCGGGACCTCTGGAAGCTGTTCCCCCACTCCTTTGCGCCTCTCCCACACCGCAGCCCGGTTCCCGCGTGCCACCATTCCGCCGCCGTACTGTCCACCGCCGGCGATCCCCTTCCCGGCCTCTCCAAGTCCGGCCAAGGTTTCAAAAGGTTGCGCCCGGATGCCCTCTTCCTCCCCACCCCCTTCCCCTTGCTAATTAACCATCCCATCACCGGAATTGGTGATGGAACCGAGCTCCTCCGGCCATCCATGGCAGAGGGGCCTATCTGTGAAGTTCCAATTCTTTCCGAGGACCTGTATGAAAGTTTCCAACCCTTTCTTCCTTTTCAATGTGCTGAACTTTGAAAATTCCTATAAAATCGTAGAAAATTCAAAAAAATGTAAAACTAGTTGGACTTGAATCTTTATTTCAAACTCTATCACTTTTGTTTTATGACCATGTTATGAAAATAGATGGTTTGTGCTGTATTTAAAATAGAAGTAAGTGAGTGCTTGTTATTTCATGTGAGTGGTATTTTTGGCTTGTAAATTCAATAGAAAATTGTAGAAAATTCCAAAAATTACAAAACCAGTTTTGTTTGAAATTAGATTTTGAACTCTACAACTTCTATTAAATGAGTTTGATATGAAACCAAATAGTTTTGAATCTATGTTAAATCTAAGATAAGAAAGTGTAATATCCATATCTCCTGCATGGTAACTGTGTTGATCTTGATTTTTGGTATGCAATTCCTATGGATTAAGCATGAATTGATATGGAATTTTCAAATCTAAGTTTGTTTTGTAATTTAAATTCTTTTAAGTTGATCAATTCAATTTGTTTTATAGTAGAATTAGCTAAATCTAGTCTATTCGGTAAAGCTTATCTAATTAGATCTTTTAGTTAGAATCTGTTAAGTATGCGATTGATCTGTGTTTAAATTTTCAAAACTTTATAACCTTAATTGTCCAAGCTTCACATTCAAATTTGAATTTAATTTAAATTGAGTATTTTAATTCTTGTTTTCAATTAAATCAATGCTATAGTCATGTTAGTCATGAGTTGAATGTTTAGGATTCAAAGCTTAGGTTTCCCTTATGTATCGTGAGTTCTTGAGTGTTAACCTTCTGGATTGCAGTTTATCGTAAAATAAAGTAAGAAGACTATACATTCTTTAATTTTATATTCTTGCATATCATATAGATCCGACTGCTTTTGCCGACGGTGTTTACGAGCTGATCGTGGATCGAGAAGTGGAAATTCCTACAGATCCCGGAACCAGAAGAAGGTTGTTTTGAAGACCCTAAGGACTTCGTCAGGGAATTCTCGGAAGGCTCGAACTAAAGTTCGTACGTTATTAACTTAACTAACCCCAGCCCCACCAGTAAAGGCAAGCCCCGGACATAACCCACTATTTTAATTACACTGCACTTTATATCTATTTACGTATTCTATGCATTAAGTTCTTAGGAATTGCTTGAAACCCTAGTTGCATTCTCCTAGGAACCAATGTGATGGATACTAGTACTTGAGTCCGACTAGCTGCTATGCTAATAGGGCCGGTAGAAGTCGGGTGATTTCCTGTCACTCGCGCGATATAGGAGTTGTAATGTTTACATTCCTGTTATCACTATAAGGATGCCGGACGGGAGTTTTGTGAGGTATCATGGTTGAGGTGATACCCCGTCTGTGTTGTTGAATTGGATAAGGCCGCAGGGTGTGTTAGCGGTGGTTAAGCATTTGAAAGTACTAACCACATGCCGCGAAATATGGTAAGCCGTAAGCCTAGTAGCCAATCGGCCCGAGGAGTGGACATACCTCCCACCACTTGTCTTGCTTCTTCTGGTTACTTATGTTCGACTGAGGAAATACGTGTTGCAAGGGCAACCAGGAATACAGGTTTTGTAGTCGCGCTACAGACGTATGTCCTGCACGAGTGATGTGCGTATGTTCCTGCAGTCGCTTGTGGTGGCTCTGATCCATGAGTCGGAATGAAAGGTAAACGGTTGCTTCGAAACGACCCTGTGGTGTTCCAAGCGTGTGAGTTAGGTTTACCTTGCAAGGTTAAATTCGATTCAGAATCGTCCGCCTCTCACGAAGATTGAGACTGCGTGATCCCTTTATCACATAGAGTAACAAGAGCAATATTATGGTTATCAAAGATGATGCTTGACCAAAGATTACACCATGCTTGCTTAGTTATAGGTGCTTACCTAGAATGGATAATTAACTAGAATCTGAAAGCTAAAACTTGAAGTTAAGGATCAACTCTTTGTTGCTTTTCAGCTGAAACTAAACCCAGAACCATTATAAGCTTTCATAAGTCTAGTTATGGGCTAAGTATACCCAATCCCGGGTAAGCCTTGCTGAGTATTAGTATACTCAGCCTTGCTAGTTATATGTTTTGCAGATGATGTCTGGAAGACCCTACTCTTCCCTTGCCTTGGCACTATGCTCTCCCAGAAGATTGGTCCGTGGAATGGGATCTGTCCTCGGCCAACATTGATGATATCGAGCGATGTCGTGCTCGGGCTTAGCATGACATCCGTCTTAACGACATGTTGTAATCATCGCGTATGTTTTCTGCTGCTAAAAAACCATAGTTTTAACAGTTTGTAATCCTTTCTCTGAATTTGAAACTTCGTACCTCTTTTGGAAACCCTTGTAATATAATTCTCTGTGATGTAACATGTGTTGGTGATTGTATCTCTGGACTCACCTTCGTGTGAGGTAACCTTATTTGATCCTGTGTATCGGTGGTTTATCGGGACGTTACCCGACAGGCCAAGGGATTATACTGTTTGAAGCACGTTGGAGCCCTCGGAAGTGGACTCGCGTACTTGAGCCGGTATAATTCAGGTTGGTTCTGCCAAAGCTGGTATCAGAGCTATAAGGTTACCCTGGAGATACATGTTACCTTAAAAATGCTTTCAGTATAAAAGTTTGACCAACAAAGTATTTGGCAAAACTACGTTGGATTCGTTAAGGATCGAGCTTAGTACGCAAAGCCCTAGGGTAATGTTTATGAGGGAAATAGAGGTGGCTGTATATATATATATATATAACCCTAACTACCAGCATTACTTTTCTGTCAAAACTTAAATTCATGCACAACTCAATTTTACTTTCTGTAATGACACCTTTGATCATGAGGTAAGAAGGTAAGGATCCTCAGCCAACTGAGGGAGCTTGGCCTTTCTGTCGGTGATGCGAACCGAACGCTGTTTCTCAAGCAGTGGCCTACTTGAGATGCTGCCAATGTACCAACTTCGGTTGATTACATTGGGAGTATATAGTTAGGTACAGGGTATGAACAGCAATACCCCTGCATTTTGCGGTACCCCCGTGAATACGTTATCTCGATAACGTATGTTAACGTTGTCTGTACGGCGGTAATTGTACAGATGCTGTTTCTATAGTGAGCAGTAATGAATGGGAACGCTTTCATGACATGCTGGCATGAAAGGTTCATTGAATATATATTGTGGTTTTCTGCAGGTACGCTAACCACGATTTGGTAGGTTTGACGGATAGGGTTTATCGACTAGTTAATAGTGAGAGACGTATGTATAATGCCATCGAGATTAACTACATAAGTCCGAAGATATTCGGCAGTTATTTTTGGTTGTGAGGTCGCATAGTACGTGCATGCATAATACACTAAACAACAAAATGGGTGTTTAATTTTGTTGTTTTCCTAAGGATAGGTGACATGTTGGTTATTCCTAGCAGGGTCTCAATAGAATCTTTAGTTGGGTATCTTATGTATCTCTCTGATTTCCAGCCTTTGCTGTTATCAGAATCAGTTGTCTTGTTCCATTTACCTTGTAAATTTTCAGCAGGGTAAATAAATTTCGTCATCTAAACCCTTGTTTCAGACGGTTGGAGCCACACGTGGAACCCCGGAAGGTTTTCGGGCAGATCAGTCCAGCAATTCCCAACAACCATCCCTATCACTTTCACATCTAGCCGAGGTTATGGCTCGGCAAACTGAACTTCTCAACCTATTGGTACAAGCACAACAGAATCAACAACACAAGCAGTCACAAGGTCGTGATGAACCTCTGGTAGCAACCTATCAAGATTTCCTCAGTACTCAGCCCCCGCTGTTCAGCAAAGCAGAGGAGCCCTTGGATGCCGATGCTTGGCTCCGCACCATTGAATCTAAGTTTGCTCTTCTTATGATTCCATGTGCGGACTCCAACAAGGCTCATTTTGCTGCCCAACAATTGCACGGAGCTGCCCGTATTTGGTGGGATAATTATTGTGCTATGCAAACGGATGGCCATGTTATCTCCTGGGAAGAATTCCGGAATGCCTTTAGGGCACATCATGAACCTGAAGGGCTGATGGAACGGAAACTGACTGAGTTCTTAGCACTTACTCAAGGCACCCGCACCGTACTGCAGTATGCACAGACTTTTAATCACCTGTGTCAGTATGCGGGCTATCATGCTGATAATGATGCCAAGAAGCAAGATCGTTTTCGTCGAGGTTTGAATACTAAGCTTAAAGAACATCTGAATCTTATCAAGGCGAATACTTTCAGCGAGCTGGTCAACATGGCACTGACTCAGGAGGATTGTATTACGGCACACCGTGCCGAAAAGAAGCAAATGATTTCCACTGGACCCGCGGGCGTTCAATCCTCGCAATACCAGTTTGTTCAGAATGCACTGCCTAGAGCACCCCAATGGAATGTTCCGTGTGGTAGACTGGTTTATAGGCCGTCTCAACAGCAAGGAGCGTATCAACCTCCTGTATCTCGGCAACAACCACAACAATTTGGTCCACGGCCAAATGTTCAACCAGTTCGACAAGAAGCAGCACCTATCACAGTTTCAATTGCGGAAGCGCGGATCACTTTATCAGAGATTGTCCGCAGCCCAAGAAGTCTAATCAAGGGCAGAGTTCCAGTCAGAATGATCATAACAAGGGCAAGAGGCCGATGATGCGAGTCCGGCAGGGGCAAATTAACTTCACTACCCTTGCAGAACTTCCGGATGGAGCTCCTATCATGTCGGGTACATTCTCGATATATCACAAACCAGTTGTTACATTATTTGATTCAGGAGCAACTCATAGTTTCATCGGTAACAACTGCAGTACCCGAATAAGACTTAATCCTTGTCTTACCCAAGGATCATATATGATTTCTACTCCTGGAGGGAAGATTACTTCTAATCAAATGATTAGAAGCGTACCAATTCAGTTAGGCAGTAAAATAATCAAAACTGATTTGGTCTTGCTAGATTTAGAGGGTATTGACATTATACTTGGGTCGAATTGGATGACAGAACATAGAGTATTACTGGATATTTCTTCCCGAGTCATTGAAATTGATTCACCATATCACGGAGCCACTACCCTCTATCTGCCTCAGCAAGAATATCTAACTTCTTGCGCTTATGTTATTACAGACCTTAAAGTAAAAGATATTCCAGTGATCTGTGAGTATCCCGATGTCTTTCCAGATGATTTGCCTGGAATGCCACCAGATAGAGACATCGAGTTCATTATTGAGCTCCAACCTGGTACTGCTCCTATTTCAAAGAGGCCATATCGCATGCCTCCAAATGAATTGGCCGAGCTAAAAATTCAACTCCAAGATCTTCTTGATAAAGGTTTTATACGCCCAAGTGCGTCACCTTGGGGTTGTCCCGCTCTCTTCGTCAAAAAGAAGGACAATAGCCTAAGGCTATGTGTTGATTATCGTCCACTCAATGCGGTTACCATCAAAAATAAGTACCCACTTCCCCGCATTGATATTTTGTTCGATCAGTTAGCTGGAGCTAAGGTCTTCTCAAAAATTGACTTACGCTCTGGCTATCATCAGATCAAGATTAGGCCTTGCGACATTCCAAAAACGGCCTTCTCAACCAGATATGGACTTTATGAATATCTGGTTATGTCATTTGGGCTTACTAATGCACCGGCATATTTCATGTATCTCATGAATTCAGTATTTATACCGGAACTCGACAAGTTCGTTGTGGTCTTCATTGATGATATTCTGATATACTCCAAGACTAAAGAAGATCATATCAATCATTTACGTGTCGTGCTTCAACGACTACGTGATCATCGCCTTTATGCCAAATTCTCAAAATGTGAATTTTGGCTAGATAGTGTGAAATTTTTGGGACACACTATCTCTAGTGAAGGCATATCGGTTGACCCAACCAAAGTCCAGGAAGTTATGGATTGGAAGCCTCCAACTTCGGTTCATCAAATCCGAAGTTTCCTTGGATTGGCGGGATATTATCGCCGATTCATCCCGGATTTCTCTAAGATAGCCAAACCTATGACTGAGCTACTAAAGAAAGAAGTTAAGTTCTGTTGGGATACTAAGTGTGATGAAGCATTCCACACTTTGAGAAGACTTCTGACAACTGCCCCAGTACTAGCTCAGCCGGATATTACTCAGCCTTTTGATGTCTATTGCGATGCCTCTGGAACTGGCCTTGGTTGTGTTCTTATGCAAAACAACCGAGTCATTGCTTATGCATCCAGAGCACTTCGAAATCATGAGCAAAATTATCCAACTCATGATCTTGAATTGGCAGCTGTTATTCATGCTCTCAAGATCTGGAGACATCATCTTATGGGTGCTAAGTGTAACATCTACACTGACCATAAGAGCCTCAAGTATATCTTCACCCAAGCTGACTTAAATATGAGGCAAAGGCGTTGGTTAGAACTGATTAAAGACTACGATCTTGAGGTACATTACCATCCTGGCAAGGCCAATGTGGTTGCAGATGCCCTTAGCCGCAAGGCACGTTGTCACTGTTTGTCCATAACAACCATCGGTGACACTCTTTGCAATCAGATGAGGAAACTCAACTTAGAAATCATTCCTCAAGGTAGTCTGAATCATTTATCCATCGAGAATACCCTTCGAGATAAAATTATCAAGTCTCAACTACATAATGAGGGTATCAAAATTATCAAATCAAAGTTATCTCAGGGAGAAGTTAAATATAAGTGTTTTCACACTGATCATCAAGGAACTTTATGGTTCAACAATCGAATTGTTGTACCTAAAGATCATCAGCTTCGCAAGCAAATCCTTGATGAGGCACATCTATCCAAGTTCTCTATTCATCCTGGTAGTACCAAAATGTATCAAGATCTACGACAGAATTTTTGGTGGACCAGAATGAAAAGAAAAATTGCTAAATATGTATCCAAATGTGATACGTGCCAGAGAGTCAAAGCCAGTCATCTCAAGGCATCTGGTACACTTCAGCCACTACCCATTCCGACATGGAAATGGGAAGATATCAGTATGGATTTCATTGTTGGTCTTCCCAATACCCCTCAAAAGCATGACTCCATATGGGTAATTATTGATAGACTTACTAAAACCGCTCATTTTCTTCCCGTGCGTACCATCTACACCACTAAGAAGTATGCCGAAGTCTATCTAGATCAAATTGTTCGGTTGCATGGTGTCCCTAAGACCATTATTTCTGATCGAGGGCCCCAATTTATTGCACGCTTCTGGGAACAGTTGCAGTCTGCTCTTGGAACTAAACTAATTCGAAGCTCTGCATATCATCCCCAGACTGATGGACAGACGGAGCGAGTCAACCAAATTCTTGAAGACATGCTCCGAGCTTGTGTTATTCACTATGGTACAAGCTGGGACAAGTGTCTTGCTTTGGCTGAATTCTCTTACAACAACAGTTATCAATCTAGCCTTCAGATGGCTCCATTTGAAGCGTTATACGGTCGCAGATGTCGAACTCCTTTGAATTGGTCTCAGACCGGTGAACGCAAAATCTTCGGACCCGATCTGGTTGTAGAAGCCGAAGATAAGGTCAAGATTATTCAAGCCAATCTCAAAACAGCTCAGTCTAGACAGAAAAGCTATGCAGATAAAAGAAGGAAACCTCTGCAGTTTCAAGCAGGAGATTTTGTCTATCTCCGAGTATCTCCTACCAAGGGTGTTCAACGTTTCGGCATAAAAGGGAAATTAGCACCACGGTATGTTGGACCCTTTGAGATTCTTAAGGTCTATGGCCCAGTGGCTTACAAAATTCGCCTTCCATCTCAATTGGCTGCCATTCACGATGTCTTCCATATCTCTCAACTCAAGAAATGCATTAAAGTACCTATGGAGATCATTGAAACCACCGCCATTGAGATTGAGCCTGATCTGTCTTACACCGAGCAACCTATTCAAATCTTGGATACCAAGGAAAGAGTCACCAGAAGAAAGACGATTAAGATGTACAAGATTTTATGGGATCACCACACCGAAGAGGAAGCAACTTGGGAAACAGAGTCTTATCTCCAACAAAATTTCCCAAACTTCCTTCAAGCCAATCCCTAAATCTAATCGTCTGATTCCTTCTGCCTTCGAATCTCGGGACGAGATTCTTTTTAGGGGGGAGGGCTGTGACACCCTAGGTGTCAATTTGTGTCACATTAGGTATGAAATGTAATGCATGTGTTGATTTGTATAAGGTTGGATGTATTTGTAGAAGTAAGACCTTGTGTGTAATTTTATAAAAATATGAGTCCTTTTGTGCAAAATGCATAAGTTACAAAAGTAATTTTCAAAAGTTACTAGGGGCCAAATTATAAGAATGCAAGAAATCATGACAGTTCTGAAAACTTGCATCTAGGCCCAATTTGTGTGTAAAATATGTAACAAGGACAAAATCTTTATAAAATTTAAAGTTCATCCAAAGTTTCAAAATAAAGTTGCATACTTTGAGTTTTTGAATTCAAACCCTAAAGCAATGTTGTAGAGCTTGAAAAGTTACACATTTTCTATTTTGGTCATTTCTTCATTTGAACCCTGTAACAGTGGGTAATTTTGGCTTTACTTTCAGGCCCTTGAAGTTTTTGTAATTAGCAAATGGGTCCTTGGCGCTCTCCCACCCTTCTTCTTCCTCTGGCTGCTTCCCCTGTTCCTCTGTTCTCTCTATTCCACGCCGCCGCCGCCGTTTTTCTTTAATCCCGGCCAGGCAGTGCACCCCTCCTGCCCCCCCTCATTCCTAGGCGCCGCTCTAGCCCTGCTCCTTGCCCTAGCCCGCCCCCGTGGCATCTCCTCGCGCCCCCACGCGCTCAGCGCCGCCGCCGGCACTGCCACCTCCACGCCGCCATGGCGCCCGGCCATGCGCCGCTCCCCTCCCTTCTCTTCTCTATAAATAGCAGCCCCGGGACCTCTGGAAGCTGTTCCCCCACTCCTTTGCGCCTCTCCCACGCCGCAGCCCGGTTCCCGCGCGCCACCATTCCGCCGCCGTACTGTCCACCGCCGGCGATCCCCTTCCCGGCCTCTCCAAGTCCGGCCAAGGTTTCAAAAGGGTGCGCCCGGATGCCCTCTTCCTCCCCACCCCCTTCCCCTTGCTAATTAACCATCCCATCGCCGGAATTGGTGATGGAACCGAGCTCCTCCGGCCATCCATGGCAGAGGGGCCTATCTGTGAAGTTCCAATTCTTTCCGAGGACCTGTATGAAAGTTTCCAACCCTTTCTTCCTTTTCAATGTGCTGAACTTTGAAAATTCCTAGAAAATCGTAGAAAATTCAAAAAAATGTAAAACCAGTTGGACTTGAATTTTTATTTCAAACTCTATCACTTTTGTTTTATGACCATGTTATGAAAATAGATGGTTTGTGCTGTATTTAAAATAGAAGTAAGTGAGTGCTTGTTATTTCATGTGAGTGGTATTTTTGGCTTGTAAATTCAATAGAAAATTGTAGAAAATTCCACAAATTGCAAAACCAGTTTTGTTTGAAATTAGATTTTGAACTCTACAACTTCTATTAAATGAGTTTGATATGAAACCAAATAGTTTTGAATCTATGTTAAATCTAAGATAAGAAAGTGTAATATCCATATCTCCTGCATGGTAACTGTGTTGATCTTGATTTTTGGTATGCAATCCCTATGGATTAAGCATGAATTGATATGGAATTTTCAAATCTAAGTTTGTTTTGTAATTTAAATTCTTTTAAGTTGATCAATTCAATTTGTTTTATAGTAGAATTAGCTAAATCTAGTCTATTCGGTAAAGCTTATCTAATTAGATCTTTTAGTTAGAATCTGTTAAGTATGCGATTGATCTGTGTTTAAATGTTCAAAACTTTATAACCTTAATTGTCCAAGATTCACATTCAAATTTGAATTTAATTTAAATTGAGTATTTTAATTCTTGTTTTCAATTAAATCAATGCTATAGTCATGTTAGTCATGAGTTGAATGTTTAGGATTCAAAGCTTAGGTTTCCCTCTTGTATCGTGAGTTCTTGAGTGTTAACCTTCTGGATTGCAGTTTATCGTAAAATAAAGTAAGAAGACTATACATTCTTTAATTTTATATTCTTGCATATCATATAGATCCGACTGCTTTTGCCGACGGTGTTTACGAGCTGATCGTGGATCGAGCCGTGGAAATTCCTACAGATCCCGGAACCAGAAGAAGGTTGTTTTGAAGACCCTAAGGACTTCATCAGGGAATTCTCGGAAGGCCCGAACTAAAGTTCGGACGTTATTAACTTAACTATCCCCAGCCCCACCAGTAAAGGCAAGCCCCGGACATAACCCACTATTTTAATTACACTGCACTTTATATCTATTTACGTATTCTATGCATTAAGTTCTTAGGAATTGCTTGAAACCCTAGTTGCATTCTCCTAGGAACCAATGTGATGGATACTAGTACTTGAGTCCGACTAGCTGCTATGCTAATAGGGCCGGTAGAAGTCGGGTGATTTCCTGTCACTCGCGCGATATAGGAGTTGTAATGTTTACATTCCTGTTATCACTATAAGGATGCCGGACGGGAGTTTTGTGAGGTATCATGGTTGAGGTGATACCCCGTCTGTGTTGTTGAATTGGATAAGGCTGCAGGGTGTGTTAGCGGTGGTTAAGCATTTGAAAGTACTAACCACATGCCGCGAAATATGGTAAGCGGTAAGTCTAGTAGCCAATCGGCCCGAGGAGTGGACATACCTCCCACCACTTGTCTTGCTTCTTCTGGTTACTTATGTTCGACTGAGGAAATACGTGTTGCAAGGGCAACCAGGAATACGGGTTTTGTAGTCGCGCTACAGACGTATGTCCTGCACGAGTGATGTGCGTATGTTCCTGCAGTTGCTTGTGGTGGCTCTGATCCATGAGTCGGAATGAAAGGTAAACGGTTGCTTCGGAACGACCTTGTGGTGTTCCAAGCGTGTGAGTTAGGTTTACCTTGCAAGGTTAAATTCGATTCAGAATCGTCCGCCTCTCACGAAGATTGAGACTGCTTGATCCCTTTATCACATAGAGTAACAAGAGCAATATTATGGTTATCAAAGATGATGCTTGACCAAAGATTACACCATGCTTGCTTAGTTATAGGTGCTTACCTAGAATGGATAATTAACTAGAATCTGAAAGCTAAAACTTGAAGTTAAGGATCAACTCTTTGTTGCTTTTCAGCTGAAACTAAACCCAGAACCATTATAAGCTTTCATAAGTCTAGTTATGGGCTAAGTATACCCAATCCCGGGTAAGCCTTGTTGAGTATTAGTATAATCAGCCTTGCTAGTTATATGTTTTGCAGATGATGTCTGGAAGACCCTACTCTTCCCTTGCCTTCGCACTATGCTCTCCCAGAAGATTGGTTCGTGGAATGGGATCCGTCCTCGGCCAACATTGATGATATCGAGCGATGTCGTGCTCGGGCTTAGCATGACATCCGTCTTAACGACGTGTTGTAATCATCGCGTATGTTTTCCGCTGCTAAAAACCATAGTTTTAACAGTTTGTAATCCTTTCTCTGAATTTGAAACTTCGTACCTCTTTTGGAAACCCTTGTAATGTAATTCTCTGTGATGTAACATGTGTTGGTGATTGTATCTCTGGACTCACCTTCGTGTGAGGTAACCTTATTTGATCCTGTGTATCGGTGGTTTATCGGGACGTTACCCGACAGGCCAAGGGATTATACCGTTTGAAGCACGTTGGAGCCCTCGGAAGTGGACTCGCGTACTTGAGCCGGTATAATTCAGGTTGGTTCTGCCACACTGCAAAGATTAAAATCTTTGCAATTGGGTCCCTGGCCGGCTAAGACAGAGGCCGAGCTGTTACGACGGCGGTGTTCCAGCATGGGGGCTCACCGGCGGCGGTCCAGAGGTTGGGGAGAAGCTCGAGGGGAGCAAGGCGGTTCGATTGAGCACCTTGGCTAGGGTTGGGGTAGTCGGAAAGGTAGATCCCCACGGCAGACCGAGGCGGCGGCGGACGGCAACGGCGATGCTCCAGCGATCAACGTCGGCGAAGGCCCTGCGCACGAGCATCGATGAGCCATGGGTGATGCATTGCTGCATTCAATTGAGGCTAAAGGCTATGGAGGAGGGGTGACCGACGGTGATCGTAACGGCGGTGGAGGAGAAGAACACCGGCGAGCATCGGGAAGGCCAACTGAAGCTTGAAAGAAGTCGATTGAAGGGTGGGCGAGCTTCACAGGGTCGAGGTGAAGCAATGGGAGGGGCTGTCGTGGATCAGGAGGGGCTGGGGTGGTCTGCCCACGTTGGCCCGAAGCGGCGGCAATGGAGCTCGACTGCGAGTTGGATGTGGTGCTCAAGGGTGGTGATGGAGGGGCTGGCGAGCTTCATGGAATCACGACGAAGCTGCTAGAGGTGATGGTGTGGCTCGAGAAGGGGCGAGGGGAGCTGTCCACGGTGGACAGGGGGTTCGCCGGGGAAGAACACGGGCGGCGACGGCGTTCAGCAGCTCGGGGTGAAATGAGAATGCAAGAGAGAGCATAATGGAGGGAGGGGGAGCTATTGAAGGTCTTGGACCAGAAAAGAAAGGTGAGAGGGCATGCACGGGTGCTAGCCATGATGGCGGCGAGGTGGCGGCCGGGCGGTGCTCGAGCAGAGGCTTGGCGGCGTGGCACGAGTGGGAGAAGGCCAGAGGAGAGGGGCTAGGGCAGCGGCAAGCTCGGGGGTGATGCGTGGGAGCTGCCAGAGGCAGGAGGTGGCGCCGGTAGAGCTGCACCGGCGGTGAGCGGCGGCGGCCTGCGATGGCAGAGAGAGCAGAGGGAAAAGAAAGGGGAGGGGGCGCCAGGGGCTGATGTGCAAACTTCAAAAATTCCAGGGTCCTTGATGTAAAACAAGATTTTCTAACTGTTTTATATCTCAAATGAGAAAATGGTCAAAACAAGATTATAGAACTTTTCAAAACCTACAACTTTTATTTAGTGTTCAAATTCAAAAACTCAAAGGATAGAGCTTTATTTTAAAATCTTGGAATTAATTCAAACTTTATAAAATTTTTGTCCTTATTAGGGTAAATTTCATGTATTTTTGGACTTAATTGCAAGTTTTATGTAATGCAATGATTACTAACACTCTTACACTTTGATCCCTAGTAAAATTTAAGGGTTACCTTTGTAATTCAAATATTTTGCATAAAAGGACTCATATTTTTTGAAAAATTACACATAAGTCCTTATTTCCACACATTCACTCAATTCAATACATACATTACACATTCTTTCCTAATGGGTTAAAATTTTGACACCTAGGGTGTCACAACCTTCCCCCCAAAAAGGAATCTCATCCCGAGATTATAGGAATGATACATTGGAAAGTAGATACCTAAGGAATCTTAAGAAAATCGGGAAAGTTTTTCCGAAGATAATCTTCAGTTTCCCAGGTGGCTTCTTCAATGGTATGGTGGTCCCATAAGATCTTATACATCTTAAGCTTCTTTCTTCTAGTAACTCTCTCCTTGGTATCTAGAATTTGAAGGGGTTGTTCAACATAAGATAGATCAGGCTCGATCTCGATGGTTTGGGATTCAAGGACCTCAGTAGGCACTTTGATGCACTTCTTGAGTTGGGATATATGAAAGACATCATGAATGGCGGCCAACTGAGAAGGAAGATGAATTCTGTAAGCCACTAGGCCACAGGCTTCAGTGATCTCAAAAGGTCCGATATACCGAGGTGCTAACTTTCCTTTTATGCCGAAATGTTGAACACCCTTAGTAGGAGACACTCGAAGATAGAAATAATCTCCTACTTGGAATTGTAATGGATTTCTCCTTTGGTCTGCACAAATTTTCTGTCTAGACTGGGCTGCCTTAAAGTTGGCTTTGATAAGCTTGACTTTATTTTCAACTTCGGTAACTAAGTCTGGTCCGAAGATTTTGCGTTCACCGGTCTGAGACCAACTCAAAGGAGTTCGACATCTTCGACCGTATAATGCCTCAAATGGAGCTATTTGAAGACTGTACTGATAGCTATTGTTATAAGAAAATTCGGCCAAGGCTAAACATTTGTCCCAGTTCGTACCATAGTGAATGATACAAGCTCGGAGCATGTCTTCAAGGATTTGATTAACTCGCTTAGTCTATCCATCAGTTTGCGGATGATAAGTAGAGCTTTGAATTAGCTTGGTTCCGAGAGAAGACTGCAATTGCTCCCAGAAGCATGCAATAAACTGTGCCCCTCGATCAGAAATGATTGTCTTAGGGACACCATGCAGTCGAATAATTTGCTCCAGATAGATTTCGGCATACTTTTTAGCAGTGTAAATCATATGCACGGGGATAAAGTGGGCCGTTTTGGTGAGTCTATCAATGATTACCCAAATGGAATCATGCTTCTGAGATGTTTGGGGAAGACCAACAATAAAATCCATGCTGATGTCTTCCCACTTCCAAGATGGAATAGGCAGTGGTTGGAGTGTACCTGATACCTTCAGATGACTGGCTTTAACTCTCTGACAGGTATCACATTCAGACACGTATCTAGCAATTTTCCTTTTCATCCAGGTCCACCAAAAGTTTCGCCTAAGGTCTTGATATATTTTAGTACTACCAGGATGAATAGAAAACTTGGACAGATGTGCTTCATCAAGGATTTGTTTACGTAGTTGATGGTTTTTAGGTACAACAATACAATTGTTGAACCATAGAACCCCTTGATTATCAGTGTGGAAACATCTATATTTTGCATCTCCCTGAGATAGTTTCTGTTTGATAATTTTGATACCTTCATCATGCAATTGCGATATGATGATATTATCTTGAAGAGTAGATTCAATAGATATGAGATTCAAGCTACCTTGAGGAATAATTTCCAGATTGAGTTTCCTCATATGATAACAGATAGTTTCACTGAAGATTTTTATGGATAAGCAATGACAATGTGCTTTGCGGCTTAGTGCATCCGCAACGACATTAGCCTTGCCGGGATGGTAGTGTACTTCAAGATCATAGTCCTTGATCAGTTCTAACCAGCACCTTTGCCTCATATTTAAGTCGGCTTGAGTGAAGATATATTTGAGGCTCTTATGGTTAGTGCAAATGTTACACTTAGTTCCCATAAGATGATGTCTCCAAATCTTGAGAGCATGAATAACGGCTGCTAACTCAAGATCATGGGTTGGATAATTTTTTTCATGATTCCGGAGTGCTCTGGAAGCATAAGCAATGACCCGGTTGTTTTGCATAAGCACACAACCAAGTCCGGTTCCGAAAGCATCGCAATAGACATCAAAAGGCTTGGTATTATCTGGCTGAGCTAGTACTGGAGCAGTGGTTAGAAGTTTTCTCAGTGTATGAAATGCTTCTTCGCACTTATCATTCCAATGGAATTTACTCTCCTTCTTGAGTAGCTCAGTCATAGGCTTGGCTATCTTGGAGAAGTCTGGAATGAATCATCAATAATATCCTACCAATCCAAGGAAGCTACAGATTTGATGAACTGAGGTTGGAGGCTTCCAATCCATAACTTCTTGAACTTTAGTTGGATCAACCGATATGCCTTTACTGGAGATAGTATGTCCCAGAAATTTCACACTATCAAACCAGAATTCGCATTTAGAGAATTCAGCATAAAGGTGGTGATCACGTAGTCGTTGAAGAACGACACGTAAATGATCAGCATGATCTTCTTCAGTCTTAGAGTATATCAGAATATCGTCGATGAAAACTACGATGAATTTATCAAGCTCCAGCATGAAGACTGAATTCATAAGATATATGAAGTATGCCGGTGCATTAGTGAGTCCAAAAGACATAACCAGATATTCATAAAGTATATATCTGGTCGAAAAACCCGTTTTGGAATATCACCAGGCTTGATTTTGATCTGATGATAACCAGAGCGTAGATCAATCTTAGAGAAGACTTTGACTCCAGCTAGTTAGTCAAACAAGATGTCAATACGGGGAAGATGGTACTTATTTTTGATAGTGACCGCATTGAGTGGATGATAATCGACACATAGTCTTAAGCTATTGTCCTTTTTCTTTACAAATAGGGCGGGGCATCCCCAAGGTGAAGCACTTGGGCGTATGAAACCCTTGTCAAGAAGATCTTGAAGCTGTATCTTTAGCTCGGCTAGTTCATTAGCGGCATACGGTACGATCTCTTGGAAATAGGGGCTGTACCAGGTTGGAGCTCAATAATGAACTCGATATCCCAATCTAGTGGCATTCCAGGCAAATTGTCTAGAAAAACATCGGGATACTCGCAGACTATAGGAATGTCTTCTAATTTGATGTCTGTGGTTACATAAACACAAGAGTAGAAGTACTCTTATTGGGGTAGATAGAGGGTAGTGGCTCCGTTATATGGTGAGTCAATCTCAATAACTCGGGAAGAGATATCTAACAACCTCTATCTCAATAGATTGCCACTCAAGGGTAGGATGCGGGGGAATAGTTGTGACATTCAAGTAATTAGAAATATAGACACTAGGTTTTAGTGCGAAAAGTGTATGTTTGCTATGGTGTATGTGTATAGCACAAAGGAATAGGGGTATAATTGTAATTCTGTAAAGTATAGGTCCTTAAGTGTCAATTGGGTAAAATGGGAGATAGCATCAAAACCTAGGAAAAATATAACACTAGGTGTCAAATTTATATCACCATAGGAAAGAAAATGCAAAAGATAGATTAAATTCTAAGAAAACTAGGTAGATTAAATTCTAAGAAAACTAGGTCTTTATGTCAAAGCAGGGACCTAAATATAATTAATGCAAAAATATGGGTCCTCTTATGCAAATTACTGAAGTATAAGAGTAACTTTCAGAGTTTACTTAAGGACTAAAATGCAAGAATACAAGTTATCATGACATTCCTTGAAAACTTACAAATGTATCCAAAATTTCATCAAATCCATCTTGGTAAGGACAAAAGTAATTCAAATTCTACTTTTGTTCAAAATTTAACATATAAAGCTATAAACTTTGAGTTTTTGAACTTGAACCTTAAAGAAATATTGTAGAGTTTAAAAAACTCTCCAACTTTCATTTTGGGCATTTCCTCATTAGACCCCTACATCAGTGGAAAATCTTTCTTTACCGTGGGGTCCCTGAAATTCTTAGAATTTCCAAACAGGTCCCCCGGACCTCTCCCCTCTCTTCTTCTTCCTCGAGCACGTGCTCCTCTGCTCTGTTTCCCCTCCTGCCGCCGGTAGTGCTTCACCCCTGGCCGCCGCTCTGCCGCCGCCGCCGCGCCACCTCCTGCCGGAGCGACCTCCCCTGCTGCCCTCCCGTGCGCGTGCCACGCATTCCCGAGCCGTCCGCCGGCCTCCATGCCCTCGCTGCTGTTGCCAGCTCCTGCTTGCACCGTAGCATCGCTCCTAGCCTTAACACGTGCTCAACAACCACTCTATGGTCTTGTTTACTCATTGCCGTAGTTCCTTTCCACAGCATTTTCCTTTCCCCGAGCTTACTCCCTCACCGGACCTCCGCCGCCCCTCCTGGCCACCGTCGACAGCCGCCGCTGCCTTCACTCCGCCCCAATCCAGTGCTCCCACAGCACCGCCGTGACCCACTAGTGCTCTCCAGCTCGATCAATTTCATCCTCCCGCACCCGAGCCCCGTCTTCCACAGCTCCGGCCAGCACGAGCTCCACCGCCGCCTTCTGCTCACCGTGGGCAGCCTACTCCGAACCCTCCCGCACCACGACAACACCTCAGGTAGACTCCTCTCGATCCCGTGAAGCTTTGCGACCTCCCAATTGAATCCCTAGTGCACCACACCGGCTCCCCGACGAGTGCTGGCGATCTCCACCCGCCGCCGCTTTCTGTTCATTGTGGAGCACCTTTCTCCGGCCCCCCACGACCCCAACTGGTCCCACACCGAGCTTCTCCACACTGTCTAGAAGCTCCCCGACCTCTTCCACCACCCCCGACCACCGAAGCACCATTCCCGCCGTTCACCTCCACCGCCGGCCGCATTGTCCTCGCCGCGCCGCCGTTACCAGCTACCCCGGCCCGATCCCGACCGCCCTCAGACGCGCGAGAACTCAGTGATGCTTCCCCACCCCTCCACCCTCGCCGCCGGCGATCGCCGTCGCCGGAACAGGTCGATCAAATCCCTGTCTCCCCCTCTGACCACAACTAAGGATCACGGGTTGAAAGACTCAAAAACTCAGGGGGCTGTCTGCAAAGCCAAGACACATATGAATAGTGCCAGAAGGACCCCCTTGTGTTAGTTGTGCTGTCAACTTTGAAATTTCATATCAATTCAAGGAAAAACCATAAAAATGCAAACTAAAATTTGTTGGAATCCTCATTTTCAGACCTACAACTTTCCTTATAGATTGACTTTCAATTTCTGAGTGGTTTGTACTATAATTTAAATGCTAAGTTTAAATAGTTGTAGGTTAAGAAAATACATAGCAAATAGCAAAAAAATAGTAAAAATGTGAAACAATTGTGTTAATTATGTTTTGACATGTAGTGCTTAGGAAAAATAATTAACCTCCTGCTTGTATAATATTTACATAATGTGTGAGTTTAATTATGAATAATATCTATTTAACCTTGAATATTTAATATCTGTGGATTTAAATGTTCAAAAATCATGAAAATATTTTGAGGTATTTTTCTTAAGTAGTGTAACTTGTCCCTAAATTCTCAACCTAAGATCAGGTGTAAAACAACCAGAACAAAAAGAACATACTATAATAATGTTATATCTAAATAAAATAAGTCCATAGTTAAGTAATAACCTAGGGTTAGTATAAATGATTAGCAAAGCAAATAAATAAAGTTATTAAATATAATTAGTTTAAATAATTAAAACTAACTCAACATGCTACCTCATGCCATTAGTTTGATATTTAGGGTAACCAACCCTGTTACTTAATGTAACTAGGTAAAATGGTTAATACCCGATAAATGACTGCCCAGTAGAGAAGTAAATGATATGTGTAGTAAGTAAATTATATTTTCGTTGGATTGCAACTTTATCGTGAAATAAAATAAAGTATATGCATCTCTTAAATTATAACCTTGCATATCATGTAGACTCGACCACTCTCGCCGATGGTGACTACGAACTAATCCCAGAACAAGGAGTGGAATCAGCTGAAGACCCCGGGAACGCTGTTGGAGATCTAACTGAAGCTCCGAACCAAAGTTCGGAAAACTTTGACACTACTGCCCCCAACCCCACGCAAGAAGGCAAGCCCCGGACATAACCTCTACTTTATATTTACACTGCAACCTATATTATTTATATCTATCTATGCATTACGTTCATAGGAATTGTATGAGAAATCCTAGTTACATTTTCCTAGGAACCAATGTATTGAATACTAGCACTTGAGTTCAAATAGCCGCTCCGCTAATAGGACCGGTAGAAGTCGGGTGATTTCCTGTCACTCGCGTGATATAGGAGTTGCAATGTTTATATTCCTGTAATCACTATAAGGATGACGGACGGGATTTATGTGAGGTATCATGGTTGAGATGATACCCCATCTGTGTTGGTGAATTTGATAAGGTCGCAGTGTGTGGTAACGGTGGTTAAGCGTTTGAAAGTACTAGCCACATGCCGCGAAATATGGTAAGCGGTAAGCCTAGTAACCAATCGGCCCGAGGAGTGGACATACCTCCCACCACTCGTATTTGGTTTTTCCTGTTACTCGATTCGATGTGTGGGAATACGTGTTGCCGGGCAACCAGGAGTACGGTCGTGTAGTCGCTCTACAGACGTACGTCCTGCACATTGGATGTGCGTATGGTCCTGCAGTCACTTGTGGTGGATCTGATCCACGAGTCGGAATGAAAGGCAAACAGTTGCTTTGGAACAATCGTTGAATGTTCCAAGCGTGTGAGTTAGGTTTACCCTTGCAAGGGAAATTCGATTCAGGAATCGTCCGTTTCTCGCGGAGATTGAGACGCTTGATCCCTTTACCACATAGAGTAACAAGAGCAACTTATGATTGTCAAAGATGATGTTTGGCTAATGATTCTACCATGCTTGAATAGTTATAGTGCTTATCCAGTATGATTATCCACCTAGAATTTGAAAGCTAAAACTTGAAAATAAGGATCTACTCTTTGTTGCTTTTCAGCTGCAAACTTTACCCACAACCCTTAAAGCCGTCATAAGTCTAGTTATATGGCTAAGTATACCATGAACGGGTAAGCTTGCTGAGTATTAGCATACTCAATCTTGCATTGCGACTTTTTGATCAGGTAATCCCCCTGACGACCCTGCTCTGCCTATGCCGTGGACTTACCCTCTGCCCGATGGTTGGTATGTGGAGTGGGACCCGTCCCCGGCCAACACTGATCCCTCCGAGTGATATCATGCCAGGGCTAGCATGATATCTGAACTAGCGACGTGTACAGTGCCCGTGTCTTAAACTCTGCTGCCATGACTTGAAACATAAACTATTTTGTAATAATTTCCATCAGTTGGGAACTGATGCTACTTTTAAACACTCATGTAATATAACTGCCTGTGATGTAAAATGTGATGGCATTTGTATCTCTGGACTCACCTTCGTACGGGGTACCTTGTTTGATCCTGCATTTGGTGGTTTATCGGGACGTTACTCGGCAGGCCAAGGGATTATACCATTTGAAGCACGTTGGAGCCCTCAAGAGTGGACTCGCGTACTTGAGCCGGTGTAATTTAGGTTGGTTCTGCCACAGCTGGTATCAGAGCTAACAAGTGTACACTGGAGATATGAAATGCCTTAAAAATATTTTTAGTATAAAATGACCAATCAAGTATTTTGCAAAACTACGTTGGAACCGTTAAGGCTGGTGCTTAGTACGTAAAGCCCTAGGGTAATGTTATTAAGGGAATTAGAGGTGGCTATAGTATATATATAACTCTAACTCCCAGCATTACTTTTCTGTCAAAACTTAAATTCATGCACAACCCAACTTTACTTTCTGTAACGACACCTTCGATAGTGAGGTAAGGAGGTAAGGATCCTCAGCTAACTGGGGAGTTAGCCTTCCCGTCGGTGCTGCGAACCGAACGCTATTTCTCAAGCAGTGGCCTACTTGAGATGCTACCAATATATCAACTTAGGTTGGTTATATTGGGAGTATATGGTTCGATGCAGGGTATGGCGATCGCTGTTCATACCCCCGCATTTTTGCGGTATCCCCATGAATACGTTGTCTTGATAACGTATGTTAACGTTGTCTGTACGGCGGTAATTGTACAGATGCTATTTCTATAGTGAACAGTAATGATTGGGAACGCTTTCATGACATGCTGGCATGAAAGGTTTATTGGATATATATATTGTGGTTTTCTGCAGGTACACTAACCACGATTACGAAATTAGGACGGATAGGACTTATCGACTAGTTATTAGTGAGAGACATATGTATTATGCCACTGAAATTAACCACGTAAGACCGGAGATATTCGGCAATTGTTTTGGTTGTGAGGTCGAATAGTACGTGCATGCATAATACATTAACCAACAAAACGAGTGCTTAAATTTGTTGTTTTTCTAAGGATAGGTAACATGTTGGTTATTTTTAGTTTGGGTTCAATAAAAATTTTTAGTTGAGTACCTTAAGTATCCATCTGATTTCCAGCCTTTGCTGTTATCAGAATCGATTGTCTCGTCCTATTTACCTTGTGAGTTCTTAGCAAGGTAAATATATCTTACCATTTGCATTCTTGTCACAGATGGCTGCTCCTTCGAATGTCTCCTAGGATCATGCAGGGCATCTTCATACTAATGCCTTGCATTGGGAAGGTTTTCCTCTTCTTCTATGAGAATCCTTAAGTCTATTCCATTACACCGAACCTCCTCAATATGATGGAGTGGAGTATCGAGAAGAAGGCGTTCCTCGATGCCGAGTTAGGATGACAATTCCTCAACATCCTTTCCGCTCCTAGTGGCATCCTATAGAAGTTGATGTGGTGGGGTATCGTCTTGTTGATACCATCGAGACTGCTGCTCTGGAGGCTATCAATATCTTCTGCAACCAGCATCCAATGGAGGTTGCTGCGTATCCCATTGGTCTGTTCCCTGCTATAGACTCCAGTGATCCGGAATGGAACTTCTGGATAGACCATCTTGGTCACTTGTTGGGAGATCTGGCTGAAGAAACAGTCCGTAGTGTCACCAGGTTCATGAATGTTCGGCACCATTATAAGATTTTGCTGCTTCGTAGCATGGGTCAGTTGACTGGAGTGGCTCAAGGTCACTATCGGAATGCTGACCGTCAAGTCACTCGGATAGTGGAACTTCAAGCCTTGGTGACTCAGAAGGATGAGATCATCGCAGCACGATATGAGACCATCCTTCATCGAGAAGATCAGATCAACGAGAGCGATGCCATCATCACTCAGCGCAATACAATTATTGAGTTCCTTCAGGAACAAATTCATGATCTGATCCTTGAGGCGGACGATGCCCAGGCTCACATTGAAGAACTGCAGTAGCAACCGGCACCTCCCGCTGCACCCCCAGCACCTGAAGGTGGAGAAGAAGATCCGGAAGAAATTGAGGGAGTCTCAGATCTTGACTCCGAGCATGGAGATCCTGAGCCCAATCCTCAGCCAGATTACTCTTCATCTGGCAGTCAGTCTTCTGTAGGCAATTTTGATGATTTCTAGTTGTTGAATCGTCGACTTCTCAGATGTAACTCATGTAAAGTGTAATAACTTATGTATTAAGTAGCTTATTTAGACCTTGTGCCATTTGTTGTAATATAGATGGCCTATGTATGGATCCTTCAGATGGGTGATGTTAAGGACAATCAAAATCTGGGATGTAATATAAGCCTTGTGTTTTATCATCTTGTCCAATATCTCTATTTTTTGAAATGAGATGATCGAATGGAATATATGCATTGCTTATCTTAGTGATGTACCTTCTAAAATTGGGAGTAAGGCTATATGGTTAATAATGGATATCTCCTTTGTTTCAGATGGTTGGAGCCACGCGCGGAACCCCGGAAGGCTTCCGGGCAGATCAGGCCAGCGGTTCGCAACAACCGCCACCGCCACCTCCAAACCTAGCCGAGGTTATAGCTCGGCAGACTGAACTTCTCAATCTGCTGGTACAAGCACAGCAAAACCAACAGCGCCAGCAAGCACGAGGAGGTCGTGATGAACCTCAGGTGGCAAACTACCAAGATTTCTTCAGTACCCAGCCCCCGCTATTCAGCAAAGTGGAGGAGCCTCTGGATGCCGATGCTTGGCTTCATACCATTGAATCCAAGTTTGCTCTTCTTACAATTCCGTGTGCGGATTCTAGCAAGGATCACTTTGCTGCCCAACAATTACGCGGAGCTGCCCATATCTGGTGGGATAACTATTGTGCCATGCAAGCTGATGGCCATGTTATCTCTTGGGAAGAATTCCGGAATGCTTTCAGAGCACATCATATACCTGAAGGGCTGATGGAGCGGAAACTGAATGAGTTCTTGGCACTTACCCAAGGCACCCGCATCGTACTACAATATGCGCAGGCTTTTAACCACCTGTGTTAGTATGCGGGTTATCATGCTGACAATGACGTCAAGAAGCAGGATCGTTTCCATCGGGGCTTGAGCACTAAACTCAAAGAACATTTGAACCTTATAAAGGCAAATACCTTCAGCGAGCTGGTTAACATGGCCCTGACTCAGGAGGATTGCATCACGGCACACCGTGCCGAAAAGAAGCGCAGGATTTCCACTGGACCCGCGGGCGTTCAACCCTTGCGGTATCGATTTGTTCAGAATACACCGCCTAGAGCACCACAACGGAATGCTCCGTTTGGCAGACTGGTTTTTAGGCCGCCTCAACAACAAGGAGGGTATAGACCTCCCGAACCTCCGCAACAATCACAACAATCTGGCCCACGCCCAAATGTCCAACAAGTCCAACAGGGAAGCAGCAATTATCACTGTTTCAATTGCGGGAGTGCGGATCATTTTATCAGAGATTGTCCACGGCCCAAGAAACCAAATCAAGGGCAGAGTTCCAATCAGGGTAACCAGAATAAGGGCAAGAGGCCGATGATGCAAGTTCGGCAGGGGCGAATTAACTTCACCACCCTTGCAGAACTTCCGGATGGAGCTCCTGTCATGTCAGGTACATTCTCTATTCACCACAAACCAGTTGTTACATTATTTGATTCAGGAGCAACTCATAGTTTTATTAGTAACAACTGTGGTACCCGAATAGGACTTGATCTTTGTCCTACCCGGGGATTATATATGATTTCTACCCCTGGAGGAAAGATTACCTCTAACCAAATGGTTAAAAGTGTGCCAATTCAGTTAGGTAGCCAAGTAATCAAAATTGATTTGGTTTTGCTAAACTTAGAGGGTATTGATGTTATACTTGGGACAAATTGGATGACTGAACATAGAGTACTGCTAGACATCTCTTCCCGAGTTATTAAGATTAACTCACCACATCAAAGAGTCATTACCCTCTATCTGCCTCAGCAAGAGTATCTTCACTCTTGTACTTATGCTATCACAGACATCAAAGTAAAAGATATTCCTGTAGTCTGTGAGTACCCCGATGTCTTTCCAGATGACTTACCTGGAATGCCACCAGACAGAGACATCGAGTTTATTATCGAACTTCAACCTGGCACCGCTCCTATTTCAAAGAGACCGTATCGCATGCCTCCAAATGAATTGGCCGAGCTAAAAATCCAACTCCAAGATCTTCTTGACAAAGGTTTCATATGCCCAAGTGCTTCACCTTGGGGTTGTCCGGCTCTCTTTGTGAAGAAGAAGGACAATAGCCTAAGGTTATGTGTCGATTATCGTCCACCCAATGCGGTTACTATCAAAAATAAGTACCCTCTTCCCCTCATTGACATCTTGTTCGATCAACTAGCTGGTGCTAAGGTCTTTTCTAAGATTGACTTGCGCTCTGGTTATCACCGGATTAAAATCAAGCCTTGCGACATTCCAAAAACGGCTTTCTCGACCAGATATGGATTATATGAATATCTGGTTATGTCCTTTGGGCTTACTAACGCACCGGCATATTTCATGTATCTCATGAATTAAGTCTTTATGCCGGAACTTGACAAATTCGTCGTGGTCTTCATCGACGATATTCTGATATATTCTAAGACTAAAGAAGACCATGCCAATTATATACGTGTCGTTCTTCAACGACTACGTGATCATCGCCTTTATGCCAAATTCTTAAAATGTGAATTCTGGCTGGATAGTGTGAAATTCCTAGGACATACTATCTCTAGTGAAGGCATATCGGTTGATCCAATCAAAGTCCAGTAAGTTATGGACTGGAAGCCTCCAACTTCAGTCCATCAAATCCGAAGTTTCCTTGGATTGGTGGGATACTATCGCCAATTCATTCCAGACTTCTCCAAGATAGCCAAACCCATGACTGAGCTATTGAAGAAAGAGGTTAAGTTCCGGTGGGACGATAAGTGTGATGAAGCGTTCCACACCTTGAGAAAACTTCTAACAACCGCTCCAGTGCTAGCTCAGCCAGATAATACCTAGCCTTTTGATGTCTATTGTGATGCTTCTGGGACTGGCCTTGGTTGTGTTCTTATGCAAAACAACCGGGTCATTGCTTATGCATCCCGAGCACTCCGAAATCACGAGCAAAACTACCCAACCAATGATCTTGAATTGGCAGCAGTTATTCATGCTCTCAAGATCTAGAGACATCATCTTATGGGCGCCAAGTGTAACATTTACACTGACCAAAAGAGCCTCAAATATATCTTCACTCAAGCTGATCTGAATATGAGGCAAAGGCGTTGGTTAGAACTGATCGAAGACTACGATCTTGAGGTACACTACCATCCTGGCAAAGCCAATGTGGTTGCAGATGCACTTAGCCGCAAGGCACATTGTCATTGCTTATCCATAGCAACTTTCAACAACACTCTCTGCAATTAGATGAGAAAACTCAATCTAGAGATCATCCCTCTAGTCTAAATCTATTATCTATCGAGTCTACTCTTCAAGATAGAATCATCATGTCGCAATTACATGATGAAGGTATCAAAATTATCAAATCAAAACTATCTCAGGGAGAAGATAAATATAAGTGTTTCGACACAGATCATCAAGGAGTTGATGAAGCATATCTATCTAAATTCTCTATTCATCCTGGTAGTACCAAAATGTATCAAGATCTTCGACAAAATTTCTGGTGGACCAAAATGAAAAGAGAAATTCCTAAATATGTATCCGAGTGTGATACGTGCCAGAGAGTCAAAGCCAGTCACCTAAAAGCATCTGGTACACTCCAACCCCTACCCATTCCGTCATGGAAGTGGGAAGACATTAGTATGGATTTCATTGTCGGTCTTCCTAACACGTCCCAAAAACATGACTCCATATGGGTAATTATTGATAGACTTACTAAAACTGCTCATTTTCTTCCTGTGCATACCACTTACTCAGCTAAAAAGTATGCCGAAGTTTATCTTGATCAAATTGTTCGGTTGCATGGTGTCCCTAAGACCATCATTTCTGATCGAGGGGCCCAATTCATTGCACGCTTCTGGGAACAATTGCAGTCTGCTCTTGGAACCAAACTAATTCGAAGTTCTGCATATCATCCCCAGACTGATGGACAGACTGAGCGAGTCAACCAAATTCTTGAAGACATGCTCCGAGCTTGTATTATTCACTATGGTACAAGCTGGGACAAGTGTCTTGCCTTGGCCGAATTCTCTTACAACAATAGCTATCAATCTAGTCTTCAAATGGCTCCCTTTGAAGCGTTATACGGTCGAAGATGTCGAACTCCTTTGAGTTGGTCTGAGACCGGCGAACGCAAAATTTTTGAACTAGACCTAGTCGTTGAAGCCGAAGATAAGGTCAAGGTTATTCAAGCCAACCTTAAAACAGCTCAGTCCAGACAGAAAAATTATGCAGATCGAAGAAGGAAACCTCTGCAGTTCCAAGTAGGAGATTTTGTCTATCTCCGAGTATCTCCTACCAAGGGTGTTCAGCGCTTCGGCATAAAAGGGAAGTTAGCACCCCGATATGTCGGACCCTTCGAGATTCTTAAAGTCTATGGCCCAGTAGCTTACAAAATTCTTCTTCCATCTCAATTGGCTGCAATTCACAATGTTTTCCATATCTCTCAACTTAAGAAGTGTATCAAAGTACCCACGAAGATCATTGAAACCCGTGCCATTGAGATTGAACCTGATCTATCTTACAAACAACCTATCCAAATCTTGGATACCAAAGAGAGAATCACCAGAAGTAAGAAGATCAAAATGTATAAGATCCTATGGGATCATCACACCGAAGAAGAAGCAACCTGGGAGACAGAATCCTATCTTCAACAAAATTTCCCAAACTTCCTTCAAGCCAATCCCCAAATCTAATCATCCAATGCCATTCTACTTCGGAATCTCGGGATGAGATTCTTTTTAGGGGTGAAGGCTGTGACATTCAGGTAATTAGAAATATAGACACTAGGTTTTAGTGCGAAAAGTGTATGTTTGCTATGGTGTATGTGTATAGCACAAAGGAATAGGGGTATAATTGTAATTCTGTAAAGTATAGGTCCTTAAGTGTTAATTGGGTAAAATGGGAGATAGCATCAAAACCTAGGAAAAATATAACACTAGGTGTCAAATTTATATCACCATAGAAAAGAAAATGCAAAAGATAGATTAAATTCTAATAAAAATCGGTCTTTATGTGAAAGCAGGGACCTAAATATAATTAATGCAAAAATATGGGTCCTCTTATGCAAATTACTGAAGTATAAGAGTAACTTTCAGAGTTTACTTAAGGACTAAAATGCAAGAATACAAGTCATCATGACATTCCATGAAAACTTACAAATGTATCCAAAATTTCATCAAATCCATCTTGGTAAGGACAAAAGTAATTCAAATTCTACTTTTGTTCAAAATTTAACATGTAAAGCTATAAACTTTGAGTTTTTGAACTTGAACCTTAAAGCAATATTGTAGAGTTTGAAAAACTCTCCAACTTTCATTTTGGGCATTTCCTCATTAGACCCCTACATCAGTGGGAAATCTTTCTTTACCATGAGGTCCCTGAAATTCTTGGAATTTCCAAACAGGTCCCCCGGACCTCTCCCCTCTCTTCTTCTTCCTCGAGCACGTGCTCCTCTGCTCTGTTTCCCCTCTTGCCGCCGGCAGTGCGTCGCCCCTGGCCGCCGCTCTGCCGCCGCCGTGCCACCTCCTGCTGGAGCGACCTCCACACGTCGTTCTCCCCCTACCCCGGCCCTGTTCCCCTCCCCTGCTGCCCTCCCGCGCGCACGCCACGCATTCCCGAGCCGCCCACTGGCCGCCACGCCCTCGCCGCTGTTGCCAGCTCCTGCTTGCACTGTAGCATCACTCCTGGCCTTAACACGCGCTCAACAACCACTCATTGCCGCACTTCCTTTCCACCGCATTTTCCTTTCCCCAAGCTTACTCCCTCACCGGACAACCACTCAAGCATGGTAGAACTTTTTAAAAAACATCATCTTTGATCATCATCAGGTTGCTCTTATTACTCTATGTTGCAAAGGGATCAAGCAGTCTCAATCTCTGCGAGAAACGGACGATTCTGAATCAAATTTCAAACCTTGCAAGGGTAAACCTAACTCACACGCTTGGAACATCCAACGATCGTTCCGAAGCAACCGTTTGCCTTTCATTCCGACTCGTGGATCAGTGCCACCACAAGCGACTGTAGGACCATACGCACATCCAATGTGCAGGACGTACGCCTGTAGCGTGACTACATGACCGTACTCCTGTCCGCTGTGCGGAACGTACTCCCGCACATCGGTGCATGTGCGAAAAACCAAATTATGAGTGGTGGGGGGTATGTCCACTCCTCGGGCCGATCGGTTACTAGGCTTACCGCTTACCATATTTCGCGGCATGTGGCTAGTACTTTCAAAAGCTTAACCACCGCTACCACATACTTGTGACGCTCAGGTAAGTAGTGTTGTCACACCCAAAATTTTAGTGTGATGTTATGTGCAATAGGTGGTAAAAGTGTGTTTAAAAATTTAAATACTAAGGGAAAAGGGTTCTTTATATAATTATATTTTAATAAAGGTCCTTTAGTGCTAAATGGGTAAGCATGGAGGGTAGAATTCAAATGTATGAGGGTTATTTTACAAAAGTCAAAAACTTGTGTTTAAATCGCAAAAGTAGGTGAAACTACCCATTGGATATATATGTAGTGTAGTTTTAAAATAGGATTTATGCAAAGTTTGGAAATCTTGTTAAGTTTCAAATTAATTGTAAATTCTTAGCTCTTCTACAAATGAGCCTTAAAGCAAAGTTGTAGATCTTGAAAAACCATACACTTTTGCTTCTTGGCCCATCTTCATTTGATCACTGGTTTAAAAGTTACTTATGCATTACAATAGGGTCCCTGGCTTTTCTGCTTTTTGCATTTGGGTCCCTCTTCATCTAACTCTCTCTCCCTCTCCTCTGTTCTCCTCTGCCGCGCGCCGCCGTCACTGCCCCGGCCATGTGCGCTGCCTCTGCCGCCTCAGTGCCGCTCTGTGCCGTCCACGTGCCCTTCCCCGCTCCACCGCCGCCTTCCCCAACCTCGCGCTGGCCACCCCCGGCCCTCGCCACGCCGCCCGCCGTCTGCCCGAGCTGCGCCTCACCGCCGCTCGCCATCGCAGCATCTCCCGCGCCACCTCCTGCCTTCCGACAATTCCACGCGTCACTCCCTTACCATGCCACCGCCCTCTCGGCCTTGCACTGTCCTGCCCTACGTCCTCCACGATGCACTGCCGTGCCCGAGCTCCGCCGCGATCGCCACGCGCGCTGCCTGCGCTAGCTCCTGCTTAGACGCGGCCACATCGTTTTTTGGACCCCGAGCTTCCTTTAGCTTCCCTAGCACACGCCCTGGCATTTGCACATCGCTTTTCCACTCCATTTTCCCTGCTCCGGCCACCATTCCTCACCGGACCTCTTCCGCGACTCCGGCTCACCGTCGGCAGCCCCCATCACCACTCCCCATCCTCGATCCGAAGCACGAACAGCACCCCACGATCCACCGCAGCTCATCGAGTGATCCAATCCCAGTTTCCTCCACCAGAACCGCCGGACCGCAACGCCGGCGAGCCCCTTTCCTCCGCCGCGCTCGGCCTCCCGTCGACCCACCGATACAGAACCTCTCCGCCCCGATCAACGGCACCATCAGCACCACATCATCCTCCTAAAGCGATCCCGCCCCTCCTTTACCGCCCTCCGTCACCCTAGCCTGCAGAACGCCGGCCGCCATTGCCACCGGTAAGAACCCGAGGTCCACCCCGCTGTCGATCACCCCTCTTCGACCTGCTTCTATCCAAATTGAGTTGGGGGAAAGCATCCCCG
This sequence comes from Panicum hallii, assembly GCF_002211085.1. NCBI lineage: Eukaryota > Viridiplantae > Streptophyta > Magnoliopsida > Poales > Poaceae > Panicum > Panicum hallii. The sequence goes on along the minus strand of NC_038050.1, from coordinate 24,336,127 downwards.
CACTCCCCCGGTGCTCGCGCGCGCTTTGTTTCCCCATGTTCGCTGGCCCCTCGCCGGGAACGACGACGCGCCGTCACGGCCGCCGCCATGGCTCGTCGCCGGCCGTGCTCCGCTACTGCTCTTCGAGCACATCACCCCCCATCGTGTTCAGTAGCCTCTGTAGGTTGTGTAGCATCGATCCCTCCCCACCCAGGACCTCGCCGCCGACGAGAACGCCGGAGACAAAGACGCCGGACGCCATCGAGAGCCGGCAAGGGCATATCTGTAATGTCTTTTTCGGTTCTAAGGACCTGAGTGCAAGAATCCGAGGACCCTAGTGTAAACCCATGTGTTATTTTATGTCAGCTAGGCTGCTGACTTGCAAAATTTGTAGGAAATGGTAGAAAAATCCAAATATTGCCAAACTAGTTTTGTTAGAAACTAGATTTCAAACTCTACAACTTTCATTAATGAAGTTTGGTTTGAGATTAAATACTTTTGAATCTATATTAAACTTAAGGTAAAAGGGTATAATATGCATAACTGCTACATACTAATTTTGTTTCTTGTGATTTTTGGTATGTAACTTCTATAGATCATGTATGAGCTTGTGTAAAAGTTTCAAACTTAGCACTATTTTGTAGTTTAAGTTCTTTTGAATCTGGGCAATTCAAATTTGAGATGATTTGAAATTAATTAAGCATGATCCTTAGACTTAATTAATTAGATCTTTTTGTCACAATCTAATGTGTTAATAATTAGTCTATAATTAAATTTTCAATACTTTATAATTCTATTTACCTAAGATTTGAATTTAAACTTGAAATTTGAATTCAAATTCAAATGTTTTAGTTTCTATTTTCAGTAAATCCAGTACTATAATCATAACTTAAATATAAATGATAATTCAAGACTAAACCCCCCCCTTGTTTCATGAGTTCATGTGTGTTAATTGTTGGATTACAACTTTATTGTGAAATACAACTCTTAAACTCAAGCACCATCTTATTTAAATCATTGCATATCATGTAGAATCGACGACGCTTGACGATGGAGACTACGAGCTAGTCTTGGGACAAGACCAAGGGTTTTCTGAAGACCCAACAAACGTCACCGAGAATCTAACTGAAGCCCCGAACCAAAGTTCGGAAGTCACTGACACTCCTGCCCCCAACCCCACTCAAGAAGGCAAGCCCCGATGCATACCCCAGTATTTCAATTTATTACAAATTCATTATTATGTTATATATCTTGCATTACGTCTAGGAGTTGAAATGAAACCCTAGTTGCATAAAATCTTAGGGATCCAATGTATTGTACCCGAGTTCTTATTGCGTAGACGCTCTGCTTAATAGGACCGGTAAAAGACGAGTGATTTCCTGTCACTCGCGTGACATAGGAGTTGCTTGTTTACTATTCTGCAGTCACTATAAGGATGATGGACAGGGTCATGTACGGTGTCATGACCTGAAGTTTTACCCTGTCTGTTTTGATCAAAGTTGTTAAGGTCGCAGCGTGTGGTAGTGGTAGCTAAGCGTTTGAAAGTACTAGCCACATGCCGCGAAATATGGTAAAGCGGTAAACCTAGTAACCAATCGGCCCGGCAAGTGGACATACCTCCCACCACTCGTAATTTGGTATTTCTCACACACCGACGTGCGGTAGTGTGTTCCGCACTGTAGACAGGAGTACGGTCATGTAGTCCCACTACAGATCTATATCATGCACAATTGGTGTGCATATGTCCTACAGTCGCTTGTGGTGGCCCTGTTCCATGACCCGGAATGAAAGGCAAACGGTTGCTTCGGAACAACCTATCGGTGTTCCAAGCGTGTGAGTTAGGTTTACCTTGCAAGGGTTGAAATTCGATTCAGAATCGTCCGTTTCTCACGGAGATTGAGACTGCTTATTCCTTCTGCCACGTAGAGTAAGAAGTGTAACTATTAATGGAATAATCTTGATGAATGATAATCTCTACCTTGCTTGCTTAGTGTATATGCTTACCTATAATGGATAATCAACTAGAATCTTGAAAGCTAAAATTTGAAAATAGATCATAGTCTTTGTTGCTTTTCAGCTGAAAATAAATCCAGAACCTTTACAATGCCTTCATAAGTCTAGTTACCTGGCTAAGTATACCACGAAGCGGGTAAGTCTTGCTGAGTATTAGTATACTTAGTCTTGCTAGTAAACTTTTCAGGTATGACCTTCGAGAATCCCACGGATAGTTCTGCATGGCCAACTTTCATTCCGTATGGCTGGACCGTGGAATGGGATCCGTCCCCGGCTGGCAGTGACCCTCCGGAGTGACACCAAGCATTGGGCTAAGCATGGTGTCAGCCTTCGCGACGTGTTTAGTCGCGTGTTTATTTTCCTTCCGCTGTAAACGTGACAAGCTGTTTAGCTTGTCGTTTAAAATACTGTTTGTATATGCTATATTAAGTTTGAGAAAGGCTTGTAATAATAACGTTTATGTGTCTATAAATTAAAAGTTGATGAGCTGTGCTGTGATTGCAAACTCGCCTTCGCGCAAGGTAAACCTGCCTCGGTCCTGTTGAACCGTGGTTGTATCGAGCGAAGACCCGACAGACCAATGGATTGTTCCGTTTGAAGTATGTTGAGTTAGTATCGGTTGGACAGCGATGACTAGCGCACTTGAGCCGAAATAATTCAGTCGGTTCTGCCACAGCTGGTATCAGAGCTGTAGGTTTACTCTTACAACAGCAGTAGCTCTTAAAAGGTGTTTTCAGGATAAAATTGGCCAACAAATGAGTTTACAACGTACGTTGGATCCGTTAAGGCTGTGCTTAGAACGTAAAGCCCTATGAATGTATATGGGTAATGTTAGGTGGCTGCTAGAATATGTATATATGTATAGATAGCTCTGACTTGCAGCACTACTTTCCGTGAAAACTTAAATTCATTCTCAACTCAACTTTACTTTGTGTAACGACCCCTATGGTTGTGAGGTAAGAAGGTAAGAATCCTCAGCTAACTGGGGAGTTAGCCTTCCCGTTGGTGATGCAAACCGAACGCTGTTTCTCAAGCAGTGGCCTACTTGAGAAGCTGCCAATATATCAACTTTGGTTGATTATATTGGGAGTATATGGTTCAGCGCAGGGTATGGCGATCGCTGTTCATACCCCCGTATTTTGCGGTATCCCCGTGAATACGTTGTTTCGATAACGTATGTTAACGTTGTCTATACGGCGGTAATTGTACAGATGCTGTTTCTATAGCAAACAGTACTGTTTGGGAACGCTTTCATATCATGCTGCCATGAAAGGTTCATATATATACATGTGGTCTGTTGCAGGTACACTAACCACGATTAATAGGTTAAGACGGATAGGACTTATCGGCTGGTTATTAGTAAGAGACGTATGGGTAATGCCACCGAAATTAACCGCGTAAGTCCGAAGATATTCGACAGTTGTTTTTGGTTGTGAGGACGAATAGTACGTGCATGCGTAATCCAATGTCAAACAAACGAATGTAATGTATGTTTAATTTTGTTAAGGATGAATAGTGTGTTGTTTGTCTCTAGAATGGGTTAATAGGACTTTTGTGGTAGTTTTAAGTTGAGTATCTTAAGTACCCTAGGCATCCATCTGATTTCCAGTCTTTGCTATTATCAGAATTGATTATCTTATTCCATTTATCTTGTAATTTCTCAGCAAGGTAAATAAGTCTCACCATTTGCATTCTTGTTGCAGATGGCAGCCCCTTCCAACGTCTTTTGGGATCCTGCAGGGCATCTTCAGACAAATGCCTTGCACTGGGATGGTTTCCCTAGTCTTCTCTGGGAGTCACTGCGTTCGCTCCTTTATACCGAGCCTCCATAGTATGATGCAGTAGAATATCAGGAGGAGGGTGTTCGCCGATGTCGAGTCAGGATGACTATTCCCCAACATGCCTTCCGCTCCCAATGGCAGCCCATTGAAGTTGATGTGGTGGGTCATCGTATAGTTGATACGATTGAGGGGGCAGCTCTGGAAGCTATCTATCTGTTCTGCAACCAGCATCCAAGGGAAGTTGCAGGACAGCCTATCGGACTATTTTCTACCGCAGATCCTAACGATCCTGAGTGGAATGTCAGGGTAGTCCCTGAAGGTCACAGGTTGGAAGGCTCGACAGAAGAAGCACTTCAGGGTACTATGCGGTTCATGAATGTTCAACATCACTATCAGCTTTTACTACATCGCGGTATGGGTCAATTGATTAGTATCGCAAGGTCACTTTAGGAATGCTGACCGACAAGTCACCCAAATACAGTAGCTCCAAGCTTCGGTGACAGAGAAGGAAGAAATCGTCGCTGCACGTGAAGAGACATTCATCACCGGGAAGACCAGATCAATGAGAGTGATGCGATAATCACCCAACGCAACACAATCATTGAGTTTCTCCAAGAACAGATCCACGACCTCATTCTCGAGGTTGATGATGCCCAAACCCAGATCAATGAACTCCAACAGCAGCCAGCACCTCCTGTTGTACCAGCTCCTGAAGAAGAAGAAGATCCTGAAGAAATCGAAGGAGCCTCCGAGATCGATTCTGAGCACGGAGATCCTGTTATCAGTCCCCATCATTCTTCTTCAGGCAGTCAGTCATCAGTGGGCAATTTTGATGACTTTTAGTTCAGTTTGAGTTGGTGACATCCTAGTTGTAGTTAGTGTAGAAAAATGTGACATAGGTAGTGTGTAGTTTACCTAGATCTAGAGCCACTTGTTGTGTTATATGTGGCATGTGTACTTAGGCAATGGCTTGTAGTAGTTAAAGTGCTCTGATGTAAGATATAAGGACCATTAGTGTTTGAGTAGTAATCTAAACCTTGTGCTTTATTATCTTGATCAATATCCTTGTATCTGAAACGAGTGGATTGAATGGAGCTTACGAATTATATTCTGGCAATTGTATATCATCTGAAATTGGAATAAGGATATGATTGATAATGTATATCTCCTTTGTTTCAGATGGTTGGAGCTACTCACGGAACCCCAGAAGGATTCCGGGCAGATCAGGACGGCGGTTCTCAGCAACCGCCACCGCCACCTCCAAACCTGGCCGAGGTCGTGGCCCGACAAACAGAACTCCTCAACTAGCTTGTGCAGGCTCAGATGGGCCGCTTCCATCAGCAATCCCGAGGCCGAGATGAACCCTTATCAGCCAGTTATCAAGACTTCCTCAGTACCCAACCTCCACTATTCCATAAGGCGGACGAGCCTCTTGATGCTGATGCTTTGCTCCGTACCATCGAGTCCAAGTTCGCCTTATTGTCTGCCCCATGTTCGGATGAGAACAAGGCGCTTTTTGCAGCCCAACAACTCCGTGGCATAGCTCGCCTATGGTGGGATCACTATCATGCTACGGAGCCTGCCGATTATATTGTCACCTGGGATGAGTTTCGGACTGCGTTTCGAGCGCACCACATACCTGAAGGACTCATCGAGCGAAAGCTCAATGAATTTCTGAACCTGACTCAGGGAACCCGCACCGTCATGCAATACGCACAAGTTTTCAATCACTTGTGCCAATATGCGGGATACCATGCGGACAGTGATGCCCGCAAACGAGACCGTTTTCGCCGAGGCCTGAACACCAAACTTAAAGAACGACTGAATTTGGTAAGGGCCGACAATTTCAATGAGCTGGTCAATATGGCCATCACTCAGGAAGACTGCATCTCAGCCCAAAGAGCAGAAAAGAAAAGGAAGACACCCACAGGGCCCTCAACTACACAACCGTCAAGGTATCGGTTGGTTCCGAGCACTGCCCCTCGAGCCCCACCCTGAAGTAACTTGCCTGGCAGATGGGTAGCCAGACCACCCCAGCAGGCACGATTCAATCGACCACCAACACCACCAGTTCAGCAGCAACAACAACAAGGCCCACGGCCGAGCTTTCCGCCCGTCAATCAAGGCAACTATCGTTGTTTCAATTGCGGAAGCCCGTCCCACTTTATCAAAGATTGCCCTCAACCTAGGAAATCTTTCCAAGGGCAAACCTCCAACCCAACCAGCAAGGGTAAGGGCAAGAAGCAAGTGGTCCAGGTCCGCCAAGGAAGAGTGAACCTCACCACTCTGTCCGAAATTCCCGAGGGAACACCAATAATGACGGGTACTTTTTCTATCAACCATCACCCCGTAATTATTCTTTTTGACTCTGGTGCCACCTATAGCTTTGTCAGTGCAAAGTATGGGACTAAAATAGGCTTGGATATCTATCCTACTAATGGAGATTATAAGATAACAACTCCTGGTGGAAAAATCTTATCAAATCAAATCTGTAGGAAGGTACCACTTCAGCTGGGTAGTCAATTGATAAAAACGGACTTGGTTCTACTAGACCTAGAAGGAATGAATGTCCTCTTAGGTATGAATTTGATGACCCAGCACCATGTGTCATTAGATATTTCTTCCCGAACTGTGGAGATAAATTCACCTGAGCACGAACCTACCATTCTCTATCTTCCACAACAAAAGTACCTTAACTCTTGCACCTATGCTACAACTGGGATCAAGCTAAAGGATATCCCTATCGTTTGTGAATACCCAGATGTCTTTCCAGACGATTTGCCTGGAATGCCCCCAGATAGAGGTATCGAGTTTATTATCGAACTCCAACCTGGTACAGCCCCTATTTCTAAGAGATCCTACCATATGCCTCCTAACGAGTTGGCCGAGTTAAAAATCCAACTCCAAGACCTCGTGGATAAAGGTTTCATTCGTCCAAGTGCATCACCATGGGGTTGTCCAGCCTTATTTGTGAAAAGAAAGACAATAGCTTAAGGCTATGTGTGGACTACCGTCCTCTCAATGCTGTGACTATCAAAAACAAATATCCCCTACCCCGCATTGATATTCTCTTCGATCAGTTAGCCGGAGCTAAGGTATTCTCCAAGATTGATCTTCGCTCCGGCTATCATCAAATTAAGATCCGACCTAGTGACGTTCCAAAAACGGCCTTTTCTACTCGATATGGTCTGTATGAATACCTGGTCATGTCGTTTGGTCTTACTAATACCCCAGCATATTTCATGTATCTCATGAATTCTGTCTTCATGCAAGAGCTCGATAAATTTGTTGTGGTCTTCATTGATGACATCCTGATCTATTCCAATAACTCAGAAGATCATGCCAAACATCTTCATGTCATTCTTCAGCGATTAAGAGACCACCATTTATACGCCAAATTCTCCAAGTGCGAGTTTTGGCTAGATACTGTGAAATTTCTGGGCCATACTATCTCTGGTGACGGTATATCCGTTGATTCCAGTAAAGTACAAGAAGTGATGGATTGGAAACCTCCCTCGTCAGCCATCAAATCCGTAGTTTTCTTGGTCTAGCTGGCTATTATCGTCGCTTCATTCCTGACTTCTCTAGAATAGCCAAACCTATGACCGAACTACTAAAGAAAGGTATTAAATTCTCTTGGGATCAAAAATGCAATGATGCATTCCACACTCAGAGATCATCTTACTACTGCTCCAGTCTTAGCTCAACCAGATGTGTCAAAACCCTTTGACATCTATTGTGATGCATCAGGAACCGGACTTGGTTGCATGCTTATGCAAGACAATCGAGTAATTGCATATGCATCACGAGCACTTAGGGTTCATGAACAGAACTACCCTACCCATGATCTCGAACTCGCAGCTGTCATCCATGCCTTGAAGATCTGGAGACATCATTTGATGGGTACAAAATGTCAGATTTATACTGACCACAAAAGCCTCAAGTACATCTTTACACAGGCAGACCTAAATATGAGGCAAAGACGCTGGCTAGAGCTTATTAAAGACTACAATTTGGAAGTACACTATCATCCAGGCAAGGCCAATGTCATTGCGGATGCACTTAGTCGCAAGGCACATTGCTCTTGCTTGTCTGTAGAAGCTTTCAATGAGACTCTCTGCTGGGAAATGAGAAAGCTTAATCTAGAAATCGTTCCCCAAGAAGGTGACTTAAACCATCTTTCAATTGAAGCCACGCTTGAGGATGGCATTGTTCTAGCTCAGCAGCGCAATAAAGGAGTTAGAATCATTAAGAAGAAGATAACACGAGGAGAAGGAAAGTATAAATGTTTCCGAGTAGATCCAGAAGGAGTTTTATGGTTCAATGAATGTATCGTTGTACCTAAGGACCATAAACTCCATAAACAGATATTGGATGAAGCCCACCTATCCAAATTCTCTATGCACCCCAGCAGTACAAAGATGTACCAGGATTTGAAGCAAAACTTTTGGTGGACTCGTATGAGACGAGAAATTGCCAAGTACGTCTCAGAATGTGATATCTGTCAAAGAGTCAAAGCCAGTCATTTGAAAACTGCTGGTATTCTTCAACCTCTACCTATTCCCTCTTGGAAGTGGGAGGATATCAGTATGGACTTTATTATTGGCTTGCCCAATACTTCTCTAAGGCATGACTCTATTTGGGTAATCGTTGATCGATTGACCATGATGGCACATTTCCTTCCTGTGCATACTACATATAATGCCAAGTATGCCGAGATTTACTTGGATCAAATTGTTCGTCTTCATGGAATACCTAAGACAATATTTTCTGATCATGGAGCACAATTCATCGCTCATTTCTGGGAGCAACTTCAAGATGCTCTTGGAACTAAGTTAATTCGAAGCTCCGCATATCATCCTCAAACTGATGGACAAACTGAAAGGGTAAATCAAATTTTGGAAGATATGCTTAGAGCCTGTGTCCTTCAGTATGACAAGACTTGGGATAAATGCTTGCCACTGGCAGAATTCTCGTACAACAACAGTTATCAAACTAGTCTCAAGATGGCCCCGTTTGAAGCATTGTACGGTCGCCGGTGTCGAACTCTTTTGAGCTGGTCACAAACAGGCGAGCGTAAGATCTTTGGACCGGACCTCGTCATAGAAGCAGAAGATAAAGTGAAAGTTATACAAACTAATCTAAAAGCAGCCCAATCTCAGCAGAAAAGCTACACTGATATACGTAGAAGACCATTACAGTTTCAAGTCGGAGACTTCGTATATCTTCGAGTATCTCCTACTCGAGATATTCAAAGGTTCGGCGTAAAAGGGAAACTTGCTCCTCGATATATCGGACCCTTTGAAATCCTTGAAATCTGTGGACCTGTAGCTTACCGTCTTCAACTTCCTTCTCAATTAGCGGCCATCCATAACATCTTCCATGTATCCCAACTTAGGAAGTGTGTTAAGATTCCTACCGAGATCATCGATTCCCAAGCCATCGAAATCGAACTTGATCTGACCTACACAGAACATCCACTTAGAGTGCTAGACACTAAAGAGAGAAGCACTAGAAGAGAAACCGTTAGAATGCTCAAAATTCAGTGGAACCATCATACGGAAGAAGAAGCAACATGGGAAACTAAATCCTATCTTCAACACAATTTCCCAGACTTCCTTCAAGCCAACCTCCGGACTTGATCATTCGAATCTATCCTGTTCCGGAATCTCGGGACGAGATTTTTTTTAGGGGGGAAGGCTGTGACACTCAGGTAATTAGTGTTGTCACACCCTAAATTTTAGTGTGATGTTATGTGCAATAGGTGGTAAAAGTGTGTTTAAAAATTTAAATACTCAGTGAAAAGGGTTATTTATATAATTATATTTTAATAAAGGTCCTTTAGTGCTAAATGGGTAAGCATGGAGGGTAGACTTCAAATGTATGAGGGTTATTTTGCAAAAGTCAAAAACTTGTGTTTAAATCACAAAAGTAGGTGAAACTACCCATTGGATATATATGTAGTGTAGTTTTAAAATAGGAGTTATGCAAAGTTTGGAAATCTTGTTAAGTTTCAAATTAATTGCAAATCCTTAGCTCTTCTAGGCCCATCTTCATTTGAGCACTGGTTTAAAAGTTACTTATGCATTACAGTAGGGTCCCTGGCTTTTCTGCTTTTTGCATTTGGGTCCCTCTTCGTCTACCTCTCTCTCCCTCTCCTCTATTCTCCATTGCCGCGTGCCGCCGTCACTGCCCCGGCCATGTGCACCGCCTCTGCCGCCTCAGTGCCGCTCTGTGCCCTCCATGTGCCCTTCCTGCTCCACCGCCGCCTTCCCCGACCTCGCGCTGGCCACCCCCGGCCCTCGCCACGTCGCCCGCCGTCTGCCCGAGCTGCGCCTCACCGCCGCTCGCCGTCGTAGCATCTCCCGCGCCACCTCCTGCCTTCCGACGATTCCACGCATCACTCCCTTACCGTGCCGCCGCCCTCTCGGCCTTGCGCTGTCCTGCCCTACGTCCTCCACGACGCACTGCCGTGCCCGAGCTCCGCCGCGATTGGCACGCGCGCCGCCTGCACCAGCTCCTGCTTAGACGCAGCCACATCCTTTTCTGGACCCCGAGCTTCCTTTAGCTTCCCTAGCACACGCCCTGGCATTTGCACATCGCTTTTCCACTCCATTTTCCCCGCTCCGGCCACCATTGCTCACCAGACCTCTTCCGCGACTCCGGCTCACCGTCGGCAGCCCCCATCACCGCTCCCCATCCTCGATCCGAAGCACGAACAGCACCCCACGATCTACTGCAGCTCATCGAGTGATCCAATCCCAGTTTCCTCCACCAGAACCGCCGGACCGCAACGCCGGCGAGCCCCTTTCCTCCGCCGTCGCTCGGCCTCCCATCGACCCACCGATACAGAACCTCTCCGCCCCGATCAACGGCACCCTCAGCACCACATCATCCTCCTAAAGCGATCTCGCCCCTCCTTTACCGCCCTCCGTCGCCCTAGCCTGCAGAACGCCGGCTGCCATTGCCGTCGGTAAGAACCCGAGGTCCACCCCGCCGTCGATCACCCCTCTTCGACCTGCTTCTGTCCAAATTGAGTTGGGGGAAAGCATCCCTGCACTCCCCCAGTGCTCGCGCGCGCCTTGTTTCCCCATGTTCACCGGCCCCTCACCGGGAACGATGACGCGCCATCACGGCCGCCGCCATTGCCCGTCGCCAGCCGTGCTCCGCTACTGCTCTTCGAGCACATCACCCCCCATCGTGTTCAGTAGCCTCTGTAGGTTGTGTAGCATCGATCCCTCCCCACCTAGGACCTCACCGCCGGCGAGAACGCCGGAGACAGAGACGCCGGACGCCGTCGAGAGCCGGCAAGGGCATATCTGTAATGTCTTTTTCGGTTCTAAGGACCTGAGTGCAAGAATCCGAGGACCCCAGTGTAAACCCATGTGTTATTTTATGTGAGCTAGGCTGCTGACTTGTAAAATTCGTAGGAAATTGTAGAAAAATCTAAATATTGCCAAACTAGTTTTGTTAGAAACTAGATTTCAAACTCTACCACTTTGATTAATGAAGTTTGGTTTGAAGTTAAATACTTTTGAATCTATTTTAAACTTAAGGTAAAAGGGTATAATATGCATAACTTCTACATACTAATTTTGTTTCTTGTGATTTTTGGTATGTAACTTCTATAGATCATGTATGAGTTTGTGTAAAAGTTTCAAACTTAGCACTGTTGTGTAGTTTAAGTTCTTTTGAATCTGGGCAATTCAAATTTGAGATGATTTGAAATTAATTAAGCATGATCCTTAGACTTAATTAATTAGATCTTTTTCTCATAATCTAATGTGTTAATAATTAGTATATAATTAAATTTTCAAGACTTTATAATTCTATTTACCTAAGATTTGAATTTAAACTTGAAATTTGAATTCAAATTCAAATGTTTTAGTTTCTGTTTTCAGTAAATCCAGTACTACAATCATAACTTAAATATAAATGATAATTCAAGACTAAACCCCCCCTTGTTTCATGGGTTCATGTGTGTTAATTGTTGGATTGCAACTTTATTGTGAAATACAACTCTTAAACTCAAGCACCATCTTATTTAAATCATTGCATATCATGTAGAATCGACGATGCTCGACGATGGAGACTACGAGCTAGTCTTGGGACAAGACCAAGGGTTTTCTGAAGACCCAACAAACATCGCCGACAATCTAACTGAAGCCCCTAACCAAAGTTCGGAAGTCTCTGACACTCCTGCCCCCAACCCCACTCAAGAAGGCAAGCCCCGATGCATACCCCAGTATTTCAATTTATTAAAAATTCATTATTATGTTATATATCTTGCATTACGTCTAGGATTTGAAATGAAACCCTAGTTGCATAAAATCTTAGGGATCCAATGTATTGTACCCGAGTCCTTATTGCGTAGACGCTCTGCTTAATAGGACCGGTAAAAGACGAGTGATTTCCTGTCACTTGCGCGACATAGGAGTTGCGTGTTTACTATTCTGCAGTCACTATAAGGATGATGGACAGGGTCATGTACGGTGTCATGACCTGAAGTTTTACCCTGTCTGTTTTGAACAAAGTTGTTAAGGTCGCAGCATGTGGTAGTGGTGGCTAAGCGTTTGAAAGTACTAGCCACATGCCGCGTAATATGGTAAAGCGGTAAACCTAGTAACCAATCGGCCCGGCAAGTGGACATACCTCCCACCACTCGTAATTTGGTTTTTCTCACGCACCGACGTGCGGGAGTGCGTTCCGCACTACGGACAGGAGTACGGTCATGTAGTCGCGCTACAGACGTATGTCCTGCACAATTGGTGTGCGTACGGTCCTACAGTCGCTTGTGGTGGCCCTGTTCCACGACCCGGAATGAAAAGCAAACGGTTGCTTCGGAACAACCTATCGGTGTTCCAAGTGTGTGAGTTAGGTTTACCTTGCAAGGGTTGAAATTCGATTCAGAATCGTCCGTTTCTCGCGGAGATTGAGACTGCTTATTCCTTCTTCCACATAGAGTACGAAGTGTAACTATTAATGGAATAATCTTGATGAATGATAATCTCTACCTTGCTTGCTTAGTGTAGATGCTTACCTAGAATGGATAATCAACTAGAATCTTGAAAGCTAAAATTTGAAAATAGATCATACTCTTTGTTGCTTTTCAGCTGAAAATAAACCCAGAACCTTTACAATGCCTTCATAAGTCTAGTTACCTGGCTGAGTATACCACGAAGCGGGTAAGTCTTGCTGAGTATTAGTATACTCAGTCTTGCTAGTAAACTTTTCAGGTATGACCTTCGAGAATCCCACGGATAGTTCTGCATGGCCAACTTCCATTCCGTATGGCTGGACCGTGGAATGGGATCCGTCCCCGGCAGGCAGTGACCCTCCGGAGTGACACCAGGCATTGGGCTGAGCATGGTGTCAGTCTTCGCGACGTGTTTAGTCGCGTGTTTATTTTCCTTCCGCTGTAAACGTGACAAGCTGTTTAGCTTGTCGTTTAAAATACTATTTGTATAAGCTATATTAAGTTTGAGAAAGGCTTGTAATAATAATGTTTATGTATCTGTAAATTAAAAGTTGATGAGCTGTGCTGTGATTGCAAACTCGCCTTCGCGCGAGGTAAACCTGCCTCGGTCCTGTTGAACCGTGGTTGTATCGGGCGGAGACCCGACAGACCAATGGATTGTTCTGTTTGAAGTACGCATAGTTAGTATCGGCTGGACAGCGATGACTAGCGCACTTGAGCCGGAATAATTCAGGGGGTTCTGCCACAACACTGCGCTCTTATCAAATTTTCATCAACACAGACGTGGTTTTTCCCAAAGTCATGAATTATAATCACAACCCCATCCGTCATCCTTATAGTGGTTGCAGGAATGTAAACATTGCAACTCCTATAAAGCTCACGAGTGACCGGGAATCACTCGACTTCTATCGGTCCTATTAGCTTAGCAGCTAGTCGGACTCAGGTTTTAGTATTCAGTCCATAGGTTCCTAGGAATATGCAACTAAGGTTTCAATACAATTCCTGGAAACTTAAATGCACAAGTAGATATACATTAATATATAAATTGCAGCATAGTAAACATAGCGGTTTATGTCTAGGGCTTGCCTTCGCTGGTGGGGCTAGGGTCAGAGACGTTAATAAAATCCTCCGAATTGGGGTTCGGAGCTTCAGTTAAATCTCCGATGACGTTCCTGGGGTCTTTAGAAATATCCCCTTCTGATTCCGGGATCAGCTGGTAATCTCCGTCAGCGAGAGTTGTCGAGCCTATATGATATGCAAACATCACAGTTGAGGAAATGTATACACTTCCATTTCATTTCACGATAAAGTTGCAATCTAACAAGTTAATTAAACTTCTTCTACGGGCAGTCATTTATCGAGTATTAAATTACATTACCTAATTTCATCAGATAACCTACCTAGTTACTCTAAACAATCAAACTAATGACATTGAACACATGGAAAAGACTATAATCTATTCATTAAATATCATTAGTTGATTTAATTAAATAAATTACTCATTCAATAAGAGTTGGGGTTATTATTTTAATTCTTGGTCAAATAATAAGACCCCAAGTTAGGAGTGATTACTAATGCTATAAAAAATTAGTATAAATAGGTTTAATTGAATAAGCTTATCATAAAAATTTTGGAACATTTCATGCAGCATAGCAATCTGAATAATTCAATCAAACAATATTTAGATCATGAACTATTTTTCTAGTTTGATCTACTACAAACCTAAGGATAAAAATTTTATTCAAAAAAAAAGTTGATCTGAATCTAATCTACTGTGATTTTATCAAGATTTTTATCCTTATAGAAATTATGCTATACAATAAACAAAAATAGCATTGTAATATTAAGATCTATTTATATCAGGAGTTCTACACAAGATCTTGTGCTGAAATTTTGTGAACATATTACATTACTCAAAAGTAGCACTCTAATTTAATTTCATAAATTTTCATAAACCATAACTATTATTCATGAATTATCTTTGAATCTAAGCCTAAATTTATAACTCTAGCTACGCTATGGTACTGATATTCAAAATTTTATCATGGATTACACATGCTGAAAGAAAGTTAGAGTAAACTAAAGAAAGTTAGAGTAAACTTTTGAGCTACAACCACTAACAGATTCACCCTTTAATAAATTCTAAAGCTTTCAACAATATAAAACAAAGATACTTAAACATCATAGCTAGAAAACAGTTCTGAGTCCAAAAATTTTACATAAATCTACACATGAGACACAAATCCTATGTTTCAAATTTCATCAACAGCATAGCTATGGATCAAGAGATCTAATTAGCACACCTATTTCCTAATATTTATTCTAATTCAAAATATTCATTGATTTAGCTCAAGGCTATAACAGAAAAGTTATAGAGTTTACTTCAAGGATTCAAACAAAATAGGTTTGACATTTTTATAAATTTTCTACAAATTCTTACAAATTTCTAAAGATCACTGATTTGAATTGAAGGGAGGGACTGAAATCTTGCCGATGGGACCCAGCAAAGATTAAAATCTTTGTGACAGAGGCCGAGCGGTTACGTGTGATATTCAGGTACTTAGGATTAAACTACACTAGATTCTATTATAAAGTGTGCTTGTTTGATCTTGTGTATGTGTGCAAAAATTTAAATGTTAGGGGAAAAGGATATTTTTATATAATTCTGAAAAATTTAGGTCCTTTAGTGTTAAGTGGGTGAGAATGGGAGGTAAAATCAAAATATATGAAGGTTGTTTTGCAAAAGGCAAGAACTTACTTTTAAACCGCAAATAGAGGTGAAACTACCCAAAGGATGCAAGCTTAGTGTAGATTTTGAATAGGATTTAATTAAAGTTTAAAACTTAGACAAGTTTTAAAATATATTCAAATCCTTAGCTCTTTTGCAACTGAACCTTAAAGCAAAGTTGTAGATCTTGTTGAACTCTACGCTTTTACTTTTGGGCATATTTTCATTTGAGCTATGGTTTGAAAGTTAACTTAGCTTTACAGTGGAGCCCTTGTATTTTTGGAGAATCACAGAATTGCCCCTGTCTTCAACCTCCAGCTCCCCCTCCTCTGCTCTGCTCGCGCCCGTGAACCCCGCCGCCTTCGCCGGCCATGTGCCGTGCACCTGCTGCCCCGTTGTGACGCCCTGAAAATTCACTTAATAAAATCATGCGCTAGAGTAATTCGTAAAAACGGTTCGACGTCAAAACCCTAACTCTAACCGGAGCGCTGTTCCGTTTCCGCATCGCTCGCCCACGCGCGACCGTCCGCCGTGATTAACGCAGACGCGACCCCCTTCCCTTTGCCTTCCCTCCTCGCGCGAATACCGCGCGCATGGCCGACCGGCCGCGATCGTTGCCGCAAGTAGCGCCGGCGCTCCTCGTGCCGCGCGCGAACCCCGCGTGCGCGTGGCCGACCGGCCGCGGTCGCCGCCGCGACCGGCGCCGACGCGTCCCTTTTTCCCTCTCTCTCTTTTTCTTTTCTCCCTCCCATTCTTTCTTTTCTTTTCTTTTTTCCTCTCTCTTCTTCCTTTTCTTTTTCCCTTTTTCTTCCTTCTTTCTTTTTCCCTCCTCTCTTCTTCTCCCCTCTCTTTCCCCTGTCTCTGCTCCCGAACGACCAACCGGCCACGCGCTGCCGTGCCGCGCGCACGCTCGCCCCTGCGTGCCCCGCGTGGCCGTGCGCCACCCGTGCGCCGCGCCGTGCCCGCGCCCCGCCCCGGCCCCGCGACGCCGCGCCGCCCGACGCTGCCACGCCCGCGTGTGCCGCGCCGCCCGTCGTCCGCCGTGCCGCCCGGCCTCCGGCCCCTAGCCACGTCGCCCCGTTTCCCCGGCCGCGCACGCCGCCGTACGCGCACGCGCCGCTGAGCCGCGCACGCGCACACGTCCGGCCCGCGCACACGCGCTGCACAGCGCCGCGCCGCGCCGCCCGCCGCTGACGCCGCACTGTGCCCGCGCGTGCCGAGCCGTCGCGTCGTCCCGGCCTCGCCGCCCGCGCCGCCGCTCCACGACACGGGCACCATTAAGGTGCCCCGCACCGCCCGCCTGCCCCTCCTCACCGGCCACCGCCGCCACCCGCCTTGGCCACCTATAAAAGGGGCCGGGGAGCACCCCGGCACCCCCACGACCGCCACCGCCCGCCTAAGCCCTCGCCTCCCCCGCTCCAACGCCGCCCCGACGGGCCGCCCTGCGCCGCCGCTCCTGCCCCCGTGGGCACGCCCTCTCACCGCGCCCCAAGCCGAGGTAAGGACGGGGATGGGTCCCCCGCACCTCCCTCCCCTTTTTCCCCACCCGCTGGGCCGCCATCGAGCCCGGGCCGCCGGGGACGGCTGGCGCCAGAGCTCCCCTCCCCTCTCCCCTGTTTCCAGTAAGGGGAGGAGGAAGAAGGCGGCTCTTTTATGCAAAACCCCCTGGCCTTCTCTGTTTTTCCGAAAAGAATTCCCTTTTATGTGGCAGGAGCCCCTGCTCTTGGTTATTTAGAAAATAACCCCCCCCCCCCCGCCGTGTAAACCAATGTCAAATAAACCCCTACGCCTTCCTAACACCCCCCAAATAGTCCAGGAAATTACAATCAAGTCCTTTCTATAGCAAAACTAATTACGAACGAGTCCCTGGACCCTGTTTAACTCCTGAAACCACCTTTAACCCGTCATTTTATGTGCGAAACGACCTCCGATCGACCCAAAACTTTACCACTCCGTTTCTAGTATAGTTTTAGCCACGTCATTAAGAAACCACCCAGAGATATTGCCCCGACCTCCGTAACTAAATTATTTCCGATTCAAGCTCAACGATAAAAACCTTTAGTTCTTGTGCTTGATTGTGTGCCTGTTTGTTTGCGTCGTAGGGCACGGAGTGAACGAGGAAGGTCCCGACTGTGACCAAGCGAACGAGGAGCAGTTCCGCGACTCCGAGCCCGAGGGACAGTGCTACGATCAGGACCTCCCGCAAGAGTTTGACGATGGCAAGTTCAATTCCGCCCTTTGATGCATGTTTTTGTCCTAGTTTTTATAAACACAACCCGATGGCCTGTTTTATAAAATTGCATGGTTTTGCGTGCCGTAACCATGGTAGTATAGCCACCCTTGTTGTGACAACCATACCTTGACCACCTGATTGTATAAAGAAAATGCGTGTGTGTGGGAAAGGGTAAAATGTGGATTTGAGAAGCAAGTCGGACGGGATGGATGGCATTTCTGTGTGAATTGCCGTTGGTGTGCTCGTACCTGTGTGGTTGAGCGAGGAAGGGAGATATCCATCCTGTCACCCCTAAGGACCGAGTTGATGTGACATCTCACCTAGCTTCTCGTCGTGCGAACCACTTGACCGTTGTATGGGCAACGGCTTAGCATAAATCCCACTAGTTAGTCTGATAGCCATCAGGAGAGCTGAGAGCAACGGGTGATCAAGGAGAAGGGATAAGCTCTGTGTGACTTATGCCCCGGTTAAACCTCGGAGATAGGTCGAATGACCCCTTGATGGATCCCGTGATGGCTAGTCAGGTCTAGCTAAGGTGGGTAATGGCTTTGTTGGGATCTGCACCGGCACTAAGGTGTTCGTGCTGTGGTACCCCACCTGTGGGCAAAGTTGCACACCTCTGCAGAGTTAAAATCTATTCGAATAGCCGTGCCCACGGTATTGGGCAAGTTACGGTGTGGTCACATAACTAGTGTCTCACTCTGGGAATGGATGGGCTGGTGTGAGTTGTTTGGAAGGTGTCCGGCAGTTGTGCCGTGTGCTACGGCGGACGGGGAGTCCGGTAGCAGTTTAAAACTTGGATCCTGTGTGGATCAACATCGTGTACTCCTTGGTATTGGAAAACTTGTTTTGAAAATGTTTTCAAAATGGACCCTTGCATATAACCGAGTTTTCCGCAAATAAACCCTAACCGTACCCTTGGATTGTCCTTTGCATTAATTTCTGTTATACCCCCTCCGTGGGTGTGATTGGACTTGCTGAGTACGTTCGTACTCACCCCATTCCTATTTTTACAGTGGAAGACCCAGACTACGTCCCCGAAGACAACGAGTAGGGTTTCGTCCTGCACCCAGTCTTGCCTGTGGTTGAGGCCACCGTTGGATTCCGCATGGCGCAAGACTCTGATGACCCTTTGTTCGTAGCTAGTGTAGTTGTGTGGGTTCTGGTTGTAATCCTCGCGATAGTGGCGCTTCACTGCCCATTACCGCGTAGAGTTGTACGGTGATGTACCATCTGATATAATAAAAGTGTTATCAGCCTCCTGGGACTGATAAATCAACACTTTTAAGTCTTCCCTGATGGGGGGGACGCTTCAGGTGGTATCAGAGCCGTAGGCTGGCCGTAGGACGTGACCCTAGGAACGAGACCCCTTTTCAGACCCTAGAACTTGTCCCGATTTAGAAACTTTCTGCATAAACACTCACCACTGGTTTTTGCCTTGTTCCAGATGGCTGGCAATGGATGGGCTAGCGGAGTCTGCCACGCAGAGCCCGGCCTCCCCAAGTTGCTATTGCTCAGCCTGGAACGCGTCGGGGTTATGGAACCACCGGAGTATGCCTACCGTGAGTACATCGCCGGAGGCACCCTTCGGTGCGACATAATGGTTTTTGTGGAGAAAAGCACCCGCTACCCTGATGTGGACCCTTGGTTCATCTCCACCACTGGCTTTCGCTTCCCCGACACCTATCGAAAGGCCGCCCGCAAAGCCCTGCGACGGCTGCGTGTGCTCTACAGGCACCACCTTCAGCGGACTACTATGGGGTTTTTCCCACCCGCTGAGGGACGAGGACGCACTTGGATTGCCCGAATGAGGGGCCTTGGACGAGAAGAAGAGGATCTCGAAGATACGGTTTCCCACCTGTCCATCTACCTCACTGGCTTGGATGCACTCTACCGCGAACAGGCAGCACAACTGAAGCAGCTAATCCATGGGGTTGAAAAGTTAACCCAGGAGCTGGAGGAACAACGGACAAGAGCCGCAAGCGCCGAGTATTCCTTAGCCGCCCTCCAAGCCCAAATGCAAGAATACGAGAACCGCAACGGGATAGGTGGATGGATCGAAGAAGAAGAAGAAGAACCCATGGAGACCCACTGGGATAAGGGTACTCAGACCGAAAACGAGATGGATCGGTTCCTCCCAATAAAGAAGCGCTCTATCAGTACCGAGGAAGAATCCCCATGATAGGATTAGCACCCCTAGCAAAAACCCTACCCTAGTGACCACGTATCCATGAAAACTGTACCACCTTTGTTGAAATAATAAATATCATCTACTCGCTTTTGCACCTGTACCAGGTTGTTTACCCTATTTCTGTTTCAGATGGCTGAGGAAGGATGGACCCAGGGCGATTGCCAAGTTGCGCCTGGATTCCCCAGCCTCTTGATCAACACCCTGGAAGACCTTGGCGTTACGGAGCGTCCAAGGTACTACAGCCGAGAGTACGAGCACCATGGTACCCTCCGCTGCAGGGTGATCCTGGTCATCGCCAGGAGCAACCGCTACCCCGACATCCAGCCTTGGCGAGCGACCGCCACAGGATTTAGACACCAAGATACCTACCCCCTGGCCATCAGAAAAGCACTCCGTTATTTGTGCCGGATTTTTGAAGAACACCTCGCCCCCACGCCAGCGAAGTTCTTCCCGCCGGCCATCAGGACCCCAGTCTGGGAAGCGCGCATGAGAAACCTGGAGCGACGTCGCCACGAAGAAGGCCCCCTGTACCAAGTGGCTACTTACCTAGCCGCCCTGGACCAACTCTTTGATGAGCAAGCCAACCTTCTAAGGGAGCAGACCCATCGAGCCGAGCAAGCGGAGCTCGCGGTGAGGATACAGCAGATCCGAGCCGCCCACGCCGAGGCAAGAGCCGCAGCCGCGGTCAGTAGCGAAGCTGTCGCCCAAGAAAGCCTCAGGCAGGCCCGAGACCGGCGTATGCAAGATTGGACCCAAAGTGGAACACCCGTCCCGGCGATAGGGGAAGACCATGTTTTACTCGGGACACCCGTCATAGGGTGGGGATCACTCTTTGGGAGCACACGAGCCCCACCCGAGAACCCTGGAAGCTCTGCTGCCGCCGACGAAGGGGATGCTGCAATGCAGCCCCTGACCGATGGGAACCCAGAGGACGGCGAGCGAGGACCTCTCACCCTGTCCGCCCCGAAAGAAGACACACCACGCAAGTAGAGTGACCGACGCCATCCCAGTGATGCCTTTCCCAGCCTTTCTGTTTAAGACGTGCCCTTTTGCAAAACCCTGGCCGAGTAGCACGAGACTTAGCCGTACCCCTAAGTTGTACCCTCCCTGCTTAATAAAATAGTTGGTGCTTGTTGCTTGTGATGTCGTGTGCTGGTGTGTTGTGTGCTGCTTATTTATATAGATACCGGCAGAAGGTAGATTCTGCCTTATATATACGAATTAAACAACTTAAACATCACCAAAATCGTAACCCCGATTTACCCAATCAACAGGTGACCCCCCGAAACGTCGCGAGGGCCTCCCGTGGCCGAAACCCCGTAGCCGCTAGTGTCGGAGCACAACCCGTTGAACAAGATCTTCCCCAAGGAGAACAAGAAGTAAGCCAGAACCGAGGAGGAAGTCAAGAAGGAGAACAATTACCGCCACCCCCACCCCTCGGAGACCTGGCGCAGATCATCCATAACCAGACCCTCATACTGGAGACTCTGGCGAATGCCCTCATTAACCGGCAGCCACGAGGGCAGAATATGAACGACAAGCTGACGGCCTTTCTAAGGACCAAGCCACCAACCTTCACCGGATCCTGCAACCCGTTGGATGCTGATGACTGGTTGCGAGTAATTCAGAGGAAGCTCGAACCATTCGAATGCCAGGACCGGGATAAAGTCCTTCTGGCAGCCCACCAGCTCACCGGAACAGCATTATCTTGGTGGGAAAACTATTGTGCCGCAGCCGAAGACGCCTCTACCATCACCTGGGGAGAATTCGTAAGGGAATTCCGCCGCTACCACATTCCTTCTGCCACCATGAAACGCAAGGCGGATGAATTCCGCGCACTACAACAAGGGAGTATGACGGTGGAAGAATACACCCACCGGTTCATAGAATTGGCCCGATATGCGCCGGAAGAGGTGAACGACGATGATAAAAAGCAAGACATGTTCAAGAAAGGGTTAAGCCCAGAGCTCCGGACCTTGCTTACTCCCCAGATCTATCCAGACTTCAACACCCTGATGAACAAGGCCATCCTCACAGAAAGGGCCAAAGCCGAAGAGCGGAAGGACAACAAGCGGAAATTCCTGGAGAGCAAGGCCCGCCAACAAGACCGCTACCAGAAGCCGAGGAACTCCAACTACACAGCACCAAGATATCAGGCTCCGATGCAGTATAGGACTCAGTCGCAAGTGACAGGACCACAGGCCCCGCCCAGGAGCCAGAATACCACGAGGGCCCCGCAGAGCAATACAAGCCAGGTCACCCCCGACAACAACAATGTTAGGGCCTGCTTCAACTGCCGTGAGATAGGGCATTATATTGCCAATTGCCCTTATGCCAAGAACAAGCCGGCCACATCAGCCTTCTCCAACTCGGTGAATGGACCCAGACCAGCTCTGACCGGTGCCAACCGAGTGCCTGTTCGCAACAACGACAACAGCCAGCAGACAAAGCAGCCCCAGCAATCCTTTGGACGAGCCCGCGTCAATCACATCGATGCGCAGGAGGCTCAAGAAGCTCAGGGCGTAGTGCTCGGTGAGTACTTAGTCAACTCAGCTCTGGCGACAGTATTATTTGATTCTGGAGCATCACACTCGTTTATATCCTCGAGCTATGTGGAGAAACACAAAATACCTACAGTACTACTAAAAACACCCCTATTAACCCGGACGCCTGGAGGCGACATCAATTGTCAATTAGGTTGTCCATGGGTAAGGATCAATTTAAGTGGGGTAGAATTTCTAGCAGATTTGGTAGTACTTAAGTCTGGGGGAATAGACGTAATCCTTGGAATGGACTGGTTAAGTCGACACAATGGACTCATAGGTTGCACCGACAAAGTGGTACACCTAACAAACCCCGAAGGAATACAAGTGATCTGTCATACCCGGGATAGTAAGTTTGACCCAATGGTGTTTAGCATGGAAGCCAAGCCCTTAGAAGGAGTCCTGGTAGTAAACGAATACCCAGATGTCTTCCCCGAAGAGCTTCCCGGTATGCCACCGGATAGGGATATAGAGTTCGTCATTGACCTTATCCCTGGAACCTCCCCTATAGCCAAAAGACCCTATAGGATGGCGGCATCCGAATTGACAGAATTAAAGAAACAACTAGAAGAACTGCAACGAATTGGTTTCATCAGACCAAGCTCGTCACCATGGGGAGCCCCAGTTCTGTTTGTCAAAAAGAAAGATGGGAGTATGAGGCTATGTGTAGATTACCGGGCACTGAATGAAGTTACCATTAAGAATAAGTACCCCCTCCCCAGGATTGATGACCTGTTCGATCAGCTAAAAGGAGCCAAGTACTTTTCCAAGATCGATTTAAGGTCAGGATATTTTCAACTCAAGATTAGGGAAAGTGACATCCCTAAGACAGCTTTTGTCACTCGCTACGGGCAATTTGAGTTCACCGTAATGTCCTTCGGACTAACCAATGCCCCTGCCTATTTTATGAACCTCATGAACAAGGTATTTATGGACGAACTGGATAAGTTTGTTGTAGTCTTTATCGACGACATACTTATCTACTCCAAGAGTATTCAGGAACATGAGCAACATCTGCGAGTAGTATTGGAAAAGCTAAGGACACATAGGCTATATGCCAAGTTCAGCAAGTGCGAATTCTGGCTGGAGAGAGTAGCTTTCCTTGGGCACATCCTAACCGTGGAAGGCGTAGCAGTGGACCCAGAGAAGGTCGAAGCCGTTTCCAATTGGCAGCGACCAACTAATGTTAGTGAAATCAGAAGTTTTCTTGGATTAGCTGGGTACTATCGGAGATTTATTGAGGGATTCTCCAAGATAGCCCGACCCATGACGGAACTTCTTAAGAAGGAGAAGAAGTTCGCTTGGACAGAAAGTTGTGAAACAAGTTTTCAAGAGTTGAAGCAAAGGCTGACAACCGCCCCAGTGCTAACCCTACCGGACATTCATCGGGATTTTGTCATTTACTGTGACGCGTCCCGACAAGGATTAGGGTGTGTGCTGATGCAAGACGGGAAAGTCGTTGCATATGCCTCCCGCCAACTCAGGACTCACGAGCAGAATTATCCGACCCATGACTTGGAATTAGCAGCCGTAGTGCATGCCCTCAAAATTTGGAGGCATTACTTGATTGGGAATAAGTGTGAGATTTACACTGACCATAAGAGTCTGAAGTATATCTTCACCCAGCCAGATTTGAACTTAAGACAAAGGAGATGGTTAGAGCTAGTCAAGGACTATAATTTGGAAATTCATTATCACCCTGGAAAAGCGAACGTGGTAGCCGATGCCCTAAGCCGGAAAACTTATGGACCCAAGGATGACAATCTGCGCGAGGAAATGGCACGATTAAATGTGCACATTGTTCCTCGAGGATCCAGCCAAGTGCTAAGTGTCCAATCAACACTAGAGGATAGAATTAGAGAGGCTCAAAGCTCGGATCAGGAGTTAATGAAGATCCGCAAACAAACTGGAGAAAACAAAGCACCGGGCTTCAGAGTAGACGATAAAGGAACATTATGGTACGAGGATAGGATTTGTGTGCCCCAGACTGGAGACTTCCGGCAGATAATCATGGACGAAGCCCATAACTCGGCCTACTCCATCCACCCAGGATCCACTAAGATGTATAAGGACATAAAGCAAAAGTATTGGTGGAATGGGATGAAAGCGGATATTGCGCGATTTGTGGCACATTGTGATACCTGCCAAAGGATCAAGGCCGAACACCAAAAGCCGGCAGGACTATTGCAACCATTGCCCATCCCAGTTTGGAAATGGGATGAGATAGGAATGGACTTTGTAGTGGGTCTGCCTAGAACACAGAAGGGACACGATTCCATATGGGTAATAGTGGACAGACTCACTAAATCGGCTCATTTCATACCTGTACGAACCACTTACGGTGGAGAAAAGCTGGCAAAGCTTTATGTGGAGAACATAGTAAAGTTACATGGAGTGCCTAGCAGAATTGTCTCAGATAGAGGGACCCAATTTACGTCTAGGTTTTGGAAAAGCCTGCATAAAGCTATGGGTACTAAGCTAGACTTTAGCTCCGCATACCACCCACAGACGGATGGTCAAACCGAAAGGGTGAACCAGATTATGGAAGATATGCTGAGAGCATGTGTCCTGACCTATGGAAATGATTGGGAGCAAAGTCTACCTTATGCAGAATTTTCGTACAATAACAGTTACCAAGCCAGCTTGGGCATGTCGCCATTCGAAGCCCTCTATGGAAGAAAGTGCAAAACTCCCTTGATGTGGTCGGAAGTTGGAGAACGTGCGCTAGTAGGGCCCGCACTAATAAAGGAAGCAGAAGAAAAAGTAGCGGAAATCCGCGAGAAGTTGAAGGCGGCTCAATCCCGACAAAAGAGCTACGCAGATAAGAGAAAGCGAGAAATAAGTTTCAATCCGGGAGAATTTGTCTATCTCAAAGTTTCACCCATTCGAGGAACACGAAGATTTCAGGTACAAGGGAAATTGGCCCCTCGATACATTGGACCGTATCGAGTTCTGAAGAAAGTCGGAGCAGTGGCATACCAACTAGAGTTACCAGAAGAAATGTCAGATATACACCCAGTATTTCATGTTTCGCAATTAAGAAGGTGTCTGAGGATACCCGAGGGAGAACATGTGCCGGTAGAAACAATAGACCTGCAGCCGGATTTGCGATACCAGGAAGTACCGGTCAAAATTCTGGACACAGTCATCAGAAGGACAAGAAACTCCGAAGTACGGATATGCAGAGTTCAATGGAGCAGACACGGAGAAGAGGAAGCCACCTGGGAACGCGAGGAGGCTCTAAAGAAAGAATTTCCCCATCTGTTTAGGAGCCAGCCGAATCTCGAGGACGAGATTCATTTAAGTGGGGTAGGTTTGTGACGCCCTGAAAATTCACTTAATAAAATCATGCGCTAGAGTAATTCGTAAAAACGGTTCGACGTCAAAACCCTAACTCTAACCGGAGCGCTGTTCCGTTTCCGCATCGCTCGCCCACGCGCGACCGTCCGCCGTGATTAACGCAGACGCGACCCCCTTCCCTTTGCCTTCCCTCCTCGCGCGAATACCGCGCGCATGGCCGACCGGCTGCGATCGTTGCCGCAAGTAGCGCCGGCGCTCCTCGTGCCGCGCGCGAACCCCGCGTGCGCGTGGCCGACCGGCCGCGGTCGCCGCCGTGACCGGCGCCGACGCGTCCCTTTTTCCCTCTCTCTCTTTTTCTTTTCTCCCTCCCATTCTTTCTTTTCTTTTCTTTTTTCCTCTCTCTTCTTCCTTTTCTTTTTCCCTTTTTCTTCCTTCTTTCTTTTTCCCTCCTCTCTTCTTCTCCCCTCTCTTTCCCCTGTCTCTGCTCCCGAACGACCAACCGGCCACGCGCTGCCGTGCCGCGCGCACGCTCGCCCCGCGTGCCCCGCGTGGCCGTGCGCCACCCGTGCGCCGCGCCGTGCCCGCGCCCCGCCCCGGCCCCGCGACGCCGCGCCGCCCGACGCTACCACGCCCGCGTGTGCCACGCCGCCCGTCGTCCACCGTGCCGCCCGGCCTCCGGCCCCTAGCCACGTCGCCCCGTTTCCCCGGCCGCGCACGCCGCCGTACGCGCACGCGCCGCTGAGCCGCGCACGCGCACACGTCCGGCCCGCGCACACGCGCTGCACAGCGCCGCGCCGCGCCGCCCGCCGCTGACGCCGCACTGTGCCCGCGCGTGCCGAGCCGTCGCGTCGTCCCGGCCTCGCCGCCCGCGCCGTCGCTCCACGACACGGGCACCATTAAGGTGCCCCGCACCGCCCGCCTGCCCCTCCTCACCGGCCACCGCCGCCACCCACCTTGGCCGCCTATAAAAGGGGCCGGGGAGCACCCCGGCACCCCCACGACCGCCACCGCCCGCCTAAGCCCTCGCCTCCCCCGCTCCAACGCCGCCCCGACGGGCCGCCCTGCGCCGCCGCTCCTGCCCCCGTGGGCACGCCCTCTCACCGCGCCCCAAGCCGAGGTAAGGACGGGGATGGGTCCCCCGCACCTCCCTCCCCTTTTTCCCCCACCCGCTGGGCCGCCATCGAGCCCGGGCCGCCGGGGACGGCTGGCGCCGGAGCTCCCCTCCCCTCTCCCCTGTTTCCAGTAAGGGGAGGAGGAAGAAGGCGGCTCTTTTATGCAAAACCCCCTGGCCTTCTCTGTTTTTCCGAAAAGAATTCCCTTTTATGTGGCAGGAGCCCCTGCTCTTGGTTATTTAGAAAATAACCCCCCCCCCCCCGCCGTGTAAACCAATGTCAAATAAACCCCTACGCCTTCCTAACACCCCCCAAATAGTCCAGGAAATTACAATCAAGTCCTTTCTATAGCAAAACTAATTACGAACGAGTCCCTGGACCCTGTTTAACTCCTGAAACCACCTTTAACCCGTCATTTTATGTGCGAAACGACCTCCGATCGACCCGAAACTTTACCACTCCGTTTCTAGTATAGTTTTAGCCACGTCATTAAGAAACCACCCAGAGATATTGCCCCGACCTCCGTAACTAAATTATTTCCGATTCAAGCTCAACGATAAAAACCTTTAGTTCTTGTGCTTGATTGTGTGCCTGTTTGTTTGCATCGTAGGGCACGGAGTGAACGAGGAAGGTCCCGACTGTGACCAAGCGAACGAGGAGCAGTTCCGCGACTCCGAGCCCGAGGGACAGTGCTACGATCAGGACCTCCCGCAAGAGTTTGACGATGGCAAGTTCAATTCCGCCCTTTGATGCATGTTTTTGTCCTAGTTTTTATAAACACAACCCGATGGCCTGTTTTATAAAATTGCATGGTTTTGCATGCCGTAACCATGGTAGTATAGCCACCCTTGTTGTGACAACCATACCTTGACCACCTGATTGTATAAAGAAAATGCGTGTGTGTGGGAAAGGGTAAAATGTGGATTTGAGAAGCAAGTCGGACGGGATGGATGGCATTTCTGTGTGAATTGCCGTTGGTGTGCTCGTACCTGTGTGGTTGAGCGAGGAAGGGAGATATCCATCCTGTCACCCCTAAGGACCGAGTTGATGTGACATCTCACCTAGCTTCTCGTCGTGCGAACCACTTGACCGTTGTATGGGCAACGGCTTAGCATAAATCCCACTAGTTAGTCTGATAGCCATCAGGAGAGCTGAGAGCAACGGGTGATCAAGGAGAAGGGATAAGCTCTGTGTGACTTATGCCCCGGTTAAACCTCGGAGATAGGTCGAATGACCCCTTGATGGATCCCGTGATGGCTAGTCAGGTCTAGCTAAGGTGGGTAATGGCTTTGTTGGGATCTGCACCGGCACTAAGGTGTTCGTGCTGTGGTACCCCACCTGTGGGCAAAGTTGCACACCTCTGCAGAGTTAAAATCTATTCGAATAGCCGTGCCCACGGTATTGGGCAAGTTACGGTGTGGTCACATAACTAGTGTCTCACTCTGGGAATGGATGGGCTGGTGTGAGTTGTTTGGAAGGTGTCCGGCAGTTGTGCCGTGTGCTACGGCGGACGGGGAGTCCGGTAGCAGTTTAAAACTTGGATCCTGTGTGGATCAACATCGTGTACTCCTTGGTATTGGAAAACTTGTTTTGAAAATGTTTTCAAAATGGACCCTTGCATATAACCGAGTTTTCCGCAAATAAACCCTAACCGTACCCTTGGATTGTCCTTTGCATTAATTTCTGTTATACCCCCTCCGTGGGTGTGATTGGACTTGCTGAGTACGTTCGTACTCACCCCATTCCTATTTTTACAGTGGAAGACCCAGACTACATCCCCGAAGACAACGAGTAGGGTTTCGTCCTGCACCCAGTCTTGCCTGTGGTTGAGGCCACCGTTGGATTCCGCATGGCGCAAGACTCTGATGACCCTTTGTTCGTAGCTAGTGTAGTTGTGTGGGTTCTGGTTGTAATCCTCGCGATAGTGGCGCTTCACTGCCCATTACCGCGTAGAGTTGTACGGTGATGTACCATCTGATATAATAAAAGTGTTATCAGCCTCCTGGGACTGATAAATCAACACTTTTAAGTCTTCCCTGATGGGGGGACGCTTCACCCGTGCCGCTCTTCTCTGTGCCACGTGCCTCCCCAGCGCCCGCGCCGCCGTTCCCCACCCCGCGCTAGCCCTATCCTCGCCCCTCCACGTCGCGCCGCCGCCGCCCGAGCTGCCACGCACCCCGCCGGTTGCCAGAAGCTACTCCTGCATGACTGTGCCTTCTTCTGGACCCCGAGCATGTCCTGGAGCTCCTCATGAACTTGCTCTTGCACTTGCACACACCCATTTTGCTCACCTCTCTCTTTCCCGAGCTCTCCATCTCGCCGGACCTCCGCCGCAGCTCCTGCTCGCCGTCAACAGCCGCCGCTGCCGCTTTGCACCCCCGATCCAGTGCTCTAGCAGCACCACAGCAACCCACTGAAGCTCACAAGCCTGCCTAATTTTGTTCTCCCACGCTAGATCACCCAGACCACAGCGCTGGTGAGCTCGAGCTCCCGCCGCCGCTTGGCCTCACCGTCGTCCCGACGATCCACTGCCTCCTAGCCCCAGCCAAGCACACCATCAGCACCACATCATCCCAGGGAAGCTTTCTAGCTACTTCTCCGCCGCTCTCCTACCCTCCGGCCACCGACGGTGACCGTAACGGCGGCGGAGGAGAAGAACACCGGCGAGCGTCAGGAAGGCCAACTGAAGCTTCAGAAAAGTCGATTGAAGGGTGGGCGAGCTTCACAGGGTTGAGGTGAAGCTATGGGAGGGGCTGTCGTAGATCAGGAGGGGCTGGGGTGGTCTACCCACGGTTTCCCCAAGCGGCGGCAATGGAGCTCGACGGTGAGGTGGATGTGGTGCTCAAGGGCGGCGATGGAGGGGCTGGCGAGCTTCACGGAATCATGATGAAGCTGCTAAAGGTGATGGTGTGGCTTGAGAAGGGGCGGGGTGAGCTATCCACGGTGGACATGGGGTTCGCCGGGGAAGAACACGGGCGACGACGGCGTTCAGCAGCTCGGGGTGAAATGAGAATGCAAGAGAGAGCAAAATGGAGGGAGGGGGAGCTACTGAAGGTCTTGGACCAGAAAAGAAAGGTGAGAGGGCATGCATGAGCACT
Source organism: Panicum hallii (assembly GCF_002211085.1). Classification (NCBI taxonomy): domain Eukaryota; kingdom Viridiplantae; phylum Streptophyta; class Magnoliopsida; order Poales; family Poaceae; genus Panicum; species Panicum hallii. The sequence continues at coordinate 24,306,172 of NC_038050.1, read as the reverse complement.
AGCCACGACGGCAGCGAGGTGGAGGCTAGGCGGTGCTCGGGTAGAGGCGGGGCGGCGTGGCCCGCGCGGGAGAAGGCTAGAGGAGAGGGTTTAGGGCGGCGGCAAGCTCGAGGGCGACGCGTGGGAGCTGCCAGAGGCAGGAGGTGGCACCGGCAGAGCTGCAGTGGTGGTGAGCGGCGGCGGCCTGCCATGGCAGAGAGAGCAGAGGGAGAAGAAAGGGGGGGGGGCCAGGGGCTGATGTGCAAACTTCAAAAATTCTAGGATTCTTGATGTAAAATAATATTTTCTCACTGTTTTATGTCTCAAATGAGAAAATGGTCAAAACAAGAATTGTAGAACTTTTCAAAACCTATAACTTTTATTTAGGGTTCAAATTCAAAAACTCAAAGGATAGAGCTTTATTTTAAAACCTTGGACTTAATTCAAACTTTATAAAGTTTTTGTCCTTATTAGGGTAAATTTCATGTATTTTTGGACTTAATTGCAAGTTTTATGTAATGCAATGATTACTAACACTCTTACACTTTGATCCCTAGTAAAATTTAAGGGTTACCTTTGTAATTCAAATATTTTGCATAAAAGGACTCATATTTTTTGAAAAATTACACATAAGTCCTTATTTCCACACATTCACTCAATTCAATACATACATTACACATTCTTTCCTAATGGGTTAAAATTTTGACACCTAGGGTGTCACAGCCTTCCCCCCAAAAAGGAATCTCGTCCCAAGATTATAGGAATGATACATTGGAAAGTAGATACCTAAGGAATCTTAAGAAAATCGGGAAAGTTTTTCCGAAGATAATCTTCAGTTTCCCAGGTGGCTTCATCAATGGTATGGTGGTCCCATAAGATCCTATACATCTTAAGCTTCTTTCTTCTAGTGACTCTCTCCTTGGTATGTAGAATTTGAAGGGGTTGTTCGACATAAGATAGATCAGGCTCGATCTCGATGGTTTGGGATTCAAGGACCTCAGTAGGCACTTTGATGCACTTCTTGAGTTGGGATATATGAAAGACATCATGAATGGTGGCCAACTGAGAAGGAAGATGAATTCTGTAAGCCACTGGGCCACAAGCTTCGGTGTTCTCAAAAGGTCCGATATACCGAGGTGCTAACTTTCCTTTTATGCCTTGTCCCATCGAGCCCCCGAACCAAGGAGCCAGATGAGTATCATAGAGTATGTGTAGCAGTTGGTGGTGCAAGCCCTCGAGCCAAGGCATCAGGAAAGTAGCTGCTGGATCTTGAACGGTCGATGAAGCCATCTAGTCGGAGTCAACCCCGACTAGGATTGTAGGCGAGATGAGTAGTCGAAGTAGTCGAATGGGTATAGAACTAGTCATAAACTAATAAATCCCTTGCCATGGGAGCGAGGCCCCTTCAGCAACATAGTGTACGAGTCAATAACTAGTAATATGTTTCTAGAAAGAAGGGAACAAGGCCCCTGCAGCAAACTTGTGCATAGTACCAGTCGTAAACCAATAAAACGGAGATGTACTGAAAGTATGAGTGCAAGGCCCGTTCAGTAACCCAAGATACTAGTTGGAAACTAGTAATTAGTTACTAGAAGTATGGGAGAGAGGCCCCTTCAGCAAACCTGCATGTAATACTAGTCGTAAACCAGTGAAATGGAGTTGTACTATTATTATGAGCGCAAGGCCCCTTCAGTAACCCAAGGTACTAGTCGGGAACTTGTAATTAGTTACTGGAAGTATGGGAGGCCCCTTCAGCAAACTGGCATGTAATTGTGGCAGAACTGCCCAAATTAATTCGGCTCAAGTGCCCTAACCATCATCCATAAAGACGAACCAACTACCATGCACTTCAAACAGAGTAATCTGACAATCTATCGGGTAAATCCCAATGCAACCACTTAATATTTCAATTGAAACATAGTGTACCCATAACTCACACGAAGGTAAGTCTAGAGATTACAACATTCCATAGCTTTTATCTCACAAGTCTAACAAATATTTATTACAAGTTGAGTTCATCAACCGAGAACTTTAGAGTTCAAATTTAGAAACTTTATTCAGAGTTTACAAGCAGCAGAAAGAAAACACGATCATCTATCATTGAATTGGATACCACGGGAAGCCCATACGTGGCATCACTCGGCAGAGTCATTGTTGTCTAGGGACGGATCCCACTCCACGGACCAACCAGGTGGCAAAGTACACGGCCAAGTCAAACCAGCTATCATATCTTTAAAAGACACACCTGAAAATATTGCCACAAGCAAGGCTGAGTATACTAATACTTAGCAAGGCTTACCCGACTGGTGGTATGTGAATACCGACTCCTAACAATGCATGGCTCTAAGGTTTTAGGGTTTCTTTTTGCTGAAAAGCAACAAAGAGTAAGTCCTTAATTTCATATTTTCGCTTTCAATATTCTAGTTCATTTAACCATTCTAAGTGAGCCTCTATCTCTAAACAAACATGGTGGAAAACATTTAATCATCCAACAAGTTTCATCATAGCCATAGTTCCTCTTGTTACTCTATGTGGCAGAAGTATTAAGTAGTCTTAATTACCGAGAGAAACGGACGATTCGAATTGAATTTCTTAACCTTGCAAGGCAAACTTAACACACACGTTTGGAGTACTGAAGGGTTACCCCAAGCAACGTTTCCCCTTTCTTTTTGGGTTGTGGATCAGGGTCATCCTCCCTGACTACAAAGCCACGCTCTGCACTCAAATGTGTATACCCATCTGAACTTCATTCAAGTAGGGTGAAAATAAAGTCCACTCACCGGGCCAATCAGGTACTTAAGCTTATCGAGTACCATATTTTTGACATGTGGTTAGTATGTTCAAATGCTTAACCACCACTACCACACATTATGGTCTTAGCATTTTTCTCTACTCAGACGGGGCCTCAACCATGAGCATTATACCATAGCCCCGCCTGTCGACCTTATAGTTGCAGTATGTGGTAAATAAATCAACTCCTATAATTCTCGCGAGTGGCAGGAAACCACTTGAGTTTTACCGAACCTATTAGCAAAGCATCTACTCGAACTTCCAATTCTAGTATTCATTACATAGGTGCCTAGGATCATGCAGCTAGGGTTCCAATCAACTCCTATGAACTTAAATGCACAGGTAAAAAGAAACAGTAGTTGCATAAATTGAAATACTAGGATCATGCACCGGGGCTTGCCTTCTTGGGCAAAACTAATCGGGGGTTCTTCCAAACTTTGGTTCGGGTCTTCAGCGACTTCACTTAGATTAACTTGAGCTTCGCGCTGCTCACTCTTGGATTCGGGCACCAGATCATAGGTTCCATGGGCGAGAGTAGTCGATTCTATATGAATGCACATGTATGAGTGGTTTTAATGGTACAAGATAATAATTATTGCATTATAAAGTAGTCAGTCAATAATACTGAAGTTAAGTAGTCGAGCACTTCATTTTCTTTTCCCTGGGCAGTCATTTATCGAGTACTTATCTAGATTAACTGACTTCATTAAGTGAGCAAGTGGTCTTGTCATGTTGTGTGGCCTTTTTTTAACAGTAAGTTTTGTTTAAGCAAAACTACTCGTAGAGGTAATTTCTAGGGTTGAGATTTTTATGTAGAGCTCGTGCAAAACTACTCGTAGAGATGGTTTATGGGGTTGAGAATTTTATGCAGAGCTCATGCAAAACTACTCGTAGAGGTAGTTTCTAGGGTTGAGATTTTTATGCAGAGCTCGTGCGAAACTACTCGTAGCGGTAGTTTCTGGGGTTGAGATTTTTATGCAGAGCTCTTTACATAAGTACAAACTCACTGTAAAAGTTTTAGCTATTTTTATTCAGTAGGTTAATCATGAAAAATATATGAAACAGCTACTACAAGGATCAAGATCTATTTATATAGAACAACTCATGCAAGAACTGGTGCTCAACTTTTAATTGAACAAACTTACTTGCATGAGTAGGCTACTGTAAATTTTGTAGATTTTCCTTAGGCAAGAAACAGAGGCTAACATTTTAGTTTAAAAGGATCTAGCCTATAACAAAAGTACTCGAAACATCTAGTTTTGATTGTATTCAGTGCATAAAATTTTTATGAAAGACTATACTCTTGGCACTAAAGCTACTATCCAAAACTCATGAGCAGTTCTTTCCTGAAACTCTTGAAATAAATAAAAGACATTTAATCTTGATTTAATCCTTAGCAAAAAAATTAAGTGGAAACTGTCAAATCCTTTTACAAAGTTGTAGATCTTAACTTAAGGAGTCCAGAACATCTTAGTTTGTGTTTTTAGGATTTTCTTGTGAGTTGTTTTGCATTTTCAAAGTTAATAGATTGGTTTTCAAAGTTCTAGTTTCAGGTTTAATGAGTCCTTGAGATTTTATAGAAATCTTCTCGTAAAGATTGAAATCGAAGCAAAAGGGTCCTTTGTGTAGGGGAACGGCGACTGCCGACCAAATTCCGGCGACTAGGGTCGCCGGTGGTGAGGGGCGAAGGTGGGAGAGGCAAGAGGGGAACAAACTGCACCTGTTTGAGGACTTGGGTGGGAAAGTGGTGGACCGAGGCGGCTTGCCGGCGGTGGCACAGAGCTGACGGCAGGTGCGGGTGGTGGTGATGGCACTCCGATGAGGAAGAGGGCGCGGGGACCGGCCGTGCAGCTTCGGGGTGAGGTGTAAAAGGTGGTGGAAGGGTTGGTTTGGGCAATATGGGGGCGGAGTGGTGCATCCACGTGCGAGTGACTGCTCGCCGGAGTTGGTGTTGGGGTGGCGAGCTTAAGGGCCTCGGGTGGGGCCTCAGATGGAGGGTGGCAGCCTAGGCACGAGCCCCTGGGGAAGGCCCAACCAGGGGGCAAAACCAGGGATGCAGCTGCCCCGCTGGCACCGGCGGGGTTCGCCGTGGTGCCAGCAGCACCCACGGTAGAAGAAAGCTGCCGCGTGGAGACTCCTGAAGGGGAGGCGAGATTTTGTGGGCCAGCGAGAAATCTCTAGGTGCTGGCAGGCCCACTTGGCCGGGCGGCCTCAGCTGTGCCGGGGTGCACCGGCCAGCTGGCCTGCCGACGATGGGACATGGTAGTGGGAGGAGAGAGGATGGAGAAGGTGATGGGACTTATGTGTAGGAAGCAAAAATAGCGGGAGCCTGGGTGAAAAAAGAGCTAAAACTCATTCTTTCTAAGCTCAAATCAAAAACATTTGAATACCATTTTTGTTCAACTTGTCAAGATATACATTTTCTCTTTTATGACTATGTTCATTGGAGCAATGTATAAAAAGTTATTTTGAATTTTTGAAAACTAGTATTTAAATGACATGTCATTTCATGTCAATTTTTGCACTGTTAGCCCTTGAGTTCAATTAGACTTTTGTAACTCTTGTTATGACAGATGTGCCATTAAATATTTAGATTCATTTGTGATCAACTTTGAAAGTTACAAGAGTTTGTTTGCAAAGGTTCATATGTATATTCATATATACATATACACATATTCATTTGCTTGAAAGGTAGATTTTGATAGGTTGTTTCATACTTCTCTTGCTCTTTTATGACTGATTTCATGTCGAGGATCTTTGTTTAGTCTTTTAGACACCCAGGGTGTCACAGCCAACCCCCCTTAAAAAGAATCTCATCCCGAGATTCGGATAAAAACTAAGTGCAGAAAGTGTGTACCTTGGATGGAACCAAGAAAACCAGGAAAACTTTGATTGAGATAATTTTCAGTTTCCCATGTAACTTCTTCTTCAGTGTGATGGTTCCACTGAGTTTTATACATTTTAATCACCGCTCTTCGGGTACTTCTTTCCTTCTGGTCAAGGATTTTGATGGGTTGCTCAACATAAGAGAGGTCTGGTTCCACCATGATTTCTTGTTGTTCAACAATTTTGGTAGGCACTCTGACACATTTCTTTAGTTGAGAGACATGAAAAACATCATGAATGGCTGCAAGTTGCGAAGGAAGTCGCACTCTATAGGCCACGGGTCCACATTCCTCAATGATTTCATATGGACCAACATAATGAGGGGCTAACTTTCCTTTTACTCCAAATCGTTGCACACCCTTGGTTGGTGAAACCCGAAGGTAGACATGATCACCAACATCGAATTTCAAGGGTTTTCTCCTCTTGTCAAAATAGCTCTTTTTTCTAGATTGGGCTGCTTTAAGATTTCCTTGGATAACTTTCACTTTTTCTTCTACCTCTACTACCAGTCTGGTCCAAAGATTTTGCGCTCTCCAGTTTGTGACTAACTCAAAGGACTTCGACAATTTCGACCATACAATGCCTCGAATGGTGCCAATTTTAGGCTTGCTTGATAGCTGTTGTTATATGAGAACTCTGCTAAAGATAAGCATTTGTCCCAATTCTTGTCATAATGAATGATACAAGCTCTAAGCATGTCTTCGAGAATTTAATTTACTCTTTCGGTTTGGCCATCGGTCTGAGGATGATAAGCTGAGCTTCAAATTAGTTTGGTACCAAGAGATTCTTGCAATTGTTCCCAAAAGCGTGCTAGAAACTGACTGCCGTGATCAGAAATGATTATCTTTGGGACACCGTGTATACAAAGAATATGATCCAGATATATCTCAACGTATCACTTGGCCTTATAAGTGGTGTGTACAGGAATAAAATGAGCGGTCTTTGTAAGCCTATCAACAATAACCCATATCGAATCGTGTTTCTAAGATGTATTGGGCAAACCAACAATGAAGTCCATACTAATGTCTTCCCATTTCCACGATGGTATTGGCAGAGGTTGAAGTGTACCAGCTAGTTTTATGTGGCTAGCTTTCACTCATTCACAAGTGTCACACTTTGCAACATATTGGGATATTTCCCTCTTCATCCTGGTCCACCAGAAATTTTGTTTGAGGTCCTGATACATTTTGCTACTGCCTAGATGAATAGAGAATTTGGAAAGATGTGCTTGATCAAGAATTTGCCTTCGGAGTTTGTGATTTTGCGGAACGTTAATGTGAATTTCAAACCATAAAATTCCCTTGTGATCCTAATGAAAACATTTGTACTTCTCCTCTCCTTGAGATAGTTTCTGCTTGATGATTCTAACACCCTCATCATGTAATTGTGCCATGATGATACGGTCATGAAGAGTGGGTTCAACAGAGATGTGATTCAAAGTTCCCTAAGGAATCATTTCCAACCTAAGTTTCCTCATTGCAAAGCATAACGTTTCATTGTATGATGCGGCAGATAGGCAATTGTAATGAGCTTTGCGGCTGAGTGCATCCGCTTCTACATTAGCTTTACCTGGATGATAGTGCACCTCAAGATCATAATCTTTGATTAATACCAACCATCATCTTTGTCTCATATTCAAGTCAGCTTGTGTGAATATATATTTGAGACTCTTATGATCGGTATAAATATTGCAATGGGTGCCCACAAGATAGTTCCTCCAAGTCTTGAGAGCATGAATGACAACTGCTAACTCAAGATCATGTGTTGGTAATTCTTTTCATGTAGCCGAAGTGCTCATGAAGCATAGGCAATAACCCGATTGTCTTACATAAGTACACAGCCCAAACCAGTACCAGAAGCGTCACAGTAAATATCAAATGGCTTGGTATTGTCAGGTTGAGCTAAGACTGGGACTGTAGTCAAGTGTTCCCGAAGAGTGTGGAAAGCTTTTTCACAATCTTCATCCCACACGAATTTTACTCCTTTCTTCAACAGTTCGGTCATAGGTTTAGCAATTCTGGAGAAATCTGGAATGAAGCGGCAATAATAACTGGCTAAACCAAGAAAATTACAAATCTGATGAACAAACGTGGGAGGTTTCCAATCCATCACCTCTTGAACTTTACTGGGGTCAACCGAGATACAACTACTGGAGATAGTATGGCCCAAAAATTTCACACTATGCAACCAGAATTCACATTTGGAGAACTTAGCATATAACTGATGGTCTCTGAGGTGTTGGAGAACAATGTGTAAATGTTTAGCATGGTCATCCTCGTCCCTAGAATAGATAAGAATGTCATCGATAAAAACCATGACAAACTTGTCAAGCTCTAGCATAAAAACCGAATTCATGAGATACCTGAAGTAGGCAAGAGCATTTGTGAGACCAAAAGACATAACTAAGTATTCATATAGTCCATATCGAGTGGAGAAAACAGTCTTGGGAATATCACAGGGTCGAATCTTGATTTGATGATAGCCCGAACGAAGATCAATCTTGAAATTGATCCTTCCCTGCTGAACTTGAACAGTCTATCTTTTTGTCTTGTTCTTATTATTCTGACTAGAACCTTGCCCCTATTCTGGCTGCCTAGGCTGGGGGCATTCTCGTGCAAAGTGGCTAGAACTCCCACAATTAAAGCAACGATTTGTGTTGCTCGGACGACCAGGCTATTTGTTACCTAAGGATGTCCTTATTGGCATACCTACTAAGCTTTTCTTGGGTGTGGTGCATCTGGCATGGTCCATCTTTTCCCGGACAGGCGAGCAAGTTCTTGCTCTTATGACTATGCTGGCATTAGTAGTACTGCTGGTTTGCCTTCTACCACGTGGAATGAATTCCGTGCATGTAATTTCCCATGCACTTAAGTCTACGTCACAGGTGTCGTCCTTGAGAGTCCGACACTTTATTTGGGGATACTTAAGTACCATTGGAAGTCGTGCTAGTGGCATTAGGGAGCCTGAGTAAACATCCCTTGTCTCCTTTATTTCCTCATTGAGCTCTGGATATCTCCATTGATGGTGTTGCTGCTGCAGCAATTGATGAATCGCTTGCTGCCCTTGAACAAGCTGTTGGAGCAATTTGGTTTGAGCCGCCATCATTTCCACCAGACTAGGTGGTGGTGGTGGCGTCTGTTACGACTTTCTACCGCTAGCTTTGAACCCATCAGGATTGCCACGTGTTGTCCTGACCATCTAAAACATGGAGGTTTATTATCAGCAAAGGCTTCATAATTCTCCCATGATTCAAAAAGATAGTACGGGAAGATGTAGAACTTGGTAGGCTTGATACCATCGGGGGTGCGATCTGCGGCTGGTTATGAGAAATTTCAATACTCACATTCTGTTTATCTGAACTCTTACAAAGGTTTGTGGTGATTAGGAAATTTAGTGGCCTAAAACTGTGGCATTCAATACACCTCCAACTACTATATCTCCGACTACTTTTCCGACTACCACGACTACAAATCCAACTACTATGGCTGCATCATCGACTACTTCGTCTGCATTTCCGTATACCAAGACCACAACTCTAACTGCTATGTCTCCTTGTAACACCCTAGGTGTCTAAAAGACTAAACAAAGATCCAAACCATGAAATCAGGCATAAAAGAGCAAGAAAGATATAAAACAACCTATCAAAATATACCTTTCAGGCAAATCAATATGTGTAGACATATATATGCATACACATATGAACTCTTGAAAACAAACCCTTGTAACTTTCAAAGTTGATCACAAATGTCTCTAAAAATTTAATGGCACATCTATCATATTAAGAGCAACAAAAGTCTAGTTGAACTCAAAGGCTAACGGTGCAAACATTCACATGAAATGACGTGCCATTTAAATACTTATTTTTGGAAATTCAAAATAACTTTTTATACATTGCCCAAATGAATATAGCCATAAAAGAGAAAATTTTTATCTTGAAAATTTGAACAAAAATGATACTCAACTATTTTTTATTTGACCTTGGGAAGAATGAGTTTTGGCTCTTTTTTTCACTCAGGCCCCCGCTGTTTTTGTTTCCTGCACATAAGTCCCATCATCTTCTCCCTCCTCTTGCCTCCCACTTCCCTATCCCATCGCCGGCAGACCAGCTGGCCGGCGCAAACCGGCGCAACTAAGGCCGCCCGGGCAAGTGGGCCTGCTAGCGCACTAGAAATCTTCCATGGACCCACAAAATCTCACGCTACCCCCTCAGGAAGCCTCCACGAGGCGGCATTCCTCTGCCACATTCGCTGCTGGCGTCACGGCGAGCCCCCACTGGCGCCAGCGAGGCAGCTGCGCCCCCGGTTTTGCCTCCTGGTCGGGCCTTCCCCTGCGGCTCAAGCCCAGGCCACCATTCTCCCCCTCGTGCCTATAAAAGCCCCACCCGAGGCCCCTGAGCTTGTCGCCCCCAACCCCAACTTCGGCGAGTCACCACCCGCGCGTGGACTGTAACACCCTAATTTTCAAATTAGAAACATAAAAAAATTTTGCTAGAATTTTTTAGGATCCATAAGGTTTTTATTCCATCATTTTGATTTTAGAGCAATTACCGTGAATTAATAACAATTTACTTAACCATAAAAATAAAAATAAGGAACTATAGATTTTGTTCATTTCATGCCCCATTGCATTGTTTTATTGTTTATCTTCCATTAGAATTTAAATTTTAAATTCAAATTCAAATGCATTTGAATGCAATTCTTTTTATCCCTCTTTTTCTAATTGGGCCCGGCCCACTCTCTCTCTTTTTCTTTTTCTCTTTTTCCTCCTTGCGGCCCGGCCCAACCAGGCCTTTCTTCCCCTCCTCTTTCCCCCGTGTGGCCCAGCCCAGCTCCCTTTCCTTTCTCCTCCGAGCGGGCCAGCTCCTTCCTTCCCCGGCCTAGCTCCCCGCGCGGCCTGCTCTTTCCTTCCCTTCTCTTTCTCCCGCGCGCGGCCCAGCTTCTCCTGGCCCAGGTTGCAAAACGCGCTGGTCCCCTTCCTCCTCTCTCTCTCCCTCACGTTGACCAGTGGGTCCCGCCTGTCGGGACCATCCCCTTCCCTGCGCCCGGCTTGGACACGAGCCCAAGTCCGACCGCGATCCGGTGCCACCCCTCCCACGCAGCGTCTCGGGCCCGCACGCCAAGGCCACAGCCGCCATATTTAAAGCCCCGCCCCGTGCCCTAGCTCTCCCCCAAGTCGCAGCCGCCGCCTTCGCCTAGAACCCTAGCTGCCTGAAGCTTCCACCGCCGCCGCCTCCTCGCTTCGGTCGCCATCGTTCCCGTCACTCCGTCGCTCCCTGCCGTCGAGCAAGCACTCTAGAAGCTTCGCGTTGTGGTGAGGGTTCTCGCCAGCCGCTTCTTCCCCTCTACCCCGCCTTCCCATGCTCGCAAATTGCTCGCCGTCATCCTGAGCCACCCCTCGCCACCGGCCGCCGTCTCCGGCCAATGTCGCCGGTTCCGGAGCCTCTAGATGCGTTCCTCGCCTCGCACTCTTGCTCCCCGACCAAACCTGTAACACCCGCATTTTTACCTTATTCAAATTACAGCACAAATCGCTCGCTAGAAAAATTCTTTCGTCAAGCTCGGATCGCTCCTAAACCCTTACCGTCCGAACTCCTAATCACCCAAAACCTTTCTTGACCTTTCGCCGTCTGACATCCGAAATTAACCGCCATCCTTTCTTTTCCCCGACCCCCGCGCCGTGCCGCGTGCTCAACCTCGCGCGTCGCGCCGCACGCTCGTGACCGTCACCGCGAATTCCGCCGACGCATCTCCCCCACGTGCTCAACTTCGCGCGTCGCGCCGCACTCACGCGACCGTCGCCGCGAATCCCGCCGATGTAGCCCCCCTCTCCCTTCCTTTCTCCCCTTTCTCTTTTTCCAATTTCTCTTTTCTCCTTTCCTGCTCCTTCCCTCGCTCCCCTGCACGCGCAGCACGGCACCGAGCAGAGCTCGACGCCGGCCACCACCACCACCCCCGCCCATTGACAACTCCACAGGAGCTGCCTAACTTGGCCCTCCTCTGCGCGCGCGCCGTACCCTCTTGCCGCCTCGGCGCTCGCGCTTGCCCCGGCGTGCCGCGGCAGCACAGGACCGGCCGCCGCGCGTCACCTCGCCACGGGCCGCTCCCCCTGCGCCGCGCGCCCCCAGGCCACCCCTCCCCGCTACACGCCACCACCCGCCCTGCGCAGCAACGACCAGCGCCACCGGCCGCCCTGCGCAGCAGCAATCCCGCCCCCACCGCCATTACTGGCCGCCACCGGCCTCCACCGCACCCCCTCCTTCCCGCCCTCGCCGGCCTACAAATACCCCCCCACGACGTGCCTCGCCACCACCACAACCTTCCCCGCAACCCCTAGCCCCCTCCCCGGCCTTGCTCCACCGCCGCCGCAAGGCCCTCCGCCCGCCGTGTCGGTGTTTAACCGGCTGCCCACCGAGGGATATACCCAAGGTGGTAAGTTTTGGGTGAGGAGACGCCGAGATCAGGAACTCGAAGGTGCAAGGAACACAAGACTTAGACAGGTTCGGGCCGCACGGAGCGTAACACCCTACGTCCTGTATGGTGGTTTGTATTCCCTTTGGTGTAGAATGACCTAATGATCTTCTGTTTTGAGGGGGGTCCCTGACCTCCCTTATATACCCGAGAGGTCAGAGTTACAAAGATGCTAACCAACCTCCGTCAAGGGATCATACCAGAGCATATCTCGAGTAGATCCTCTCCGCGTTGGTTAACTCTATCTCCTATTTAAACGGGATAAACAAGAGATAAACAAAATGAATAAGAGATAAGACGGGCTTAATCCCTTAAACTCCGTAACATGCCCAGCCCGGTGGCCCCGGGTCTGACAAGCCCCCGAGCTCTTCGTAGCTGAGTACTGCAGGCTTATCGAGTACTTTCGAAGCAATCTTCGACTTCTTCCGATGATTCGTCTTGAAGTGCTTCTTCGAGTACTTGCTTGGCTGCATCGAAGCTATGAGGTGCTCATGCCCCGAATTTTATTTCTGATATGGTGTGCGATTGCAAAATCGCACTCCATATGGAGTAGCCCCCGAGCCTTAGGTTGAATCGGAGAATCAGGCTGAGGGTCTCACTTGTCTGTAGTCTTCCTTACCCTTCAAAGAAATTTGAAAAATAAGTAGTCGATGCCACGTACCCCGCAGCCCCCGACCCTTGAGTCCAAATCCCACAAAATTGGAGATAAGGGTCTAAAAATCGTGGCATACAGGCTAAACAATGACACGTTAAGGGGAGACCAAAGCGATGGTACAAATGATGTAATTAGACCAAAGATTCGAAAAACCCCTTTTTTCGGGCTAATTAGCCCTGAAAAAATGATTAATCGAATATTCAATCTAATCAGATCACCAAATGACCCCTCATCTTCGGAATATTCCACGAAACGACTCTTGAACTTCAGAACAGTAACTTTCCCCCACTCCGCTGGTTATTTAACCCCGCGATAACTGTAGGAAAAAACCATGCTTTCAATCGGCATTCCATCAAGAGCGACCAAATTCTCCAATCCGAGCCAATCGCCGCCGCCTTCCCCCAAGAAAAACTCTCACCCCAACCTCCTCGCCCCTCTCCCCGCAGCCCCCGAGCATCTCGTGGCCGGCGCATCGGAGATGACGTCCAAGAAGTCAGAGATCGAGGGATTGAAGAAGGATGCGAAACCAACAACCGCGGAGTGGACACACAGTAAGTGCTCCCTCAACAATCTGGAAAAACTTGTTTCCGAGGGGTTGCTGCAAGAGAAAAATCTCGTCAACTGGCGCCCCTCTTTCCGTGAACCTTTCCCCATGGAGAATGTCGACGAAATCGTCACATTCTACCATTTTGCCGAACGGGGATTGGCCCTCCCCACTTGTTCTTTCTTCCGCGGCCTTCTTTACTACTACGGGCTTGAGCTCCATCACCTCAACCCGAATTCCATCTGCCACATCTCCATTTTCATCCACTTTTGTGAAGCATTTCTCGGAATTGAACCCCACTGGGATCTATTCCGATTCCTTTTTCGCGTGAAACCCCAACCAACCACAAAAAACTCGCTGTGGTAGGGGGCGCCGGCATCCAACTGCGACAGCAGGCCGGCGAAAAATACCTTGCATATAGATTCCCCTCCAACCTTCCTGGGTGGAAAAACCTTTGGTTTTACATCGAAAACCATGCTCCCCCCCTGCCGACGAAGTCGAGCAAACCGCCTGTGGTGAGGGGGGAATGGAACCTTGAACCCTCCGGCATGGAAATGATTCAAGTCAAGGAGCTGCTGGAGGCCATCGATGCACTGAAGAAGGAGGGGGTGACCGGCGCCTCCGTCATGTTCTCCTTTTACAAGCGCCGCGTCCAACCCATCCAACAGAGATGTTGCCTGGGCTTCGAGTACACCGGCCCTGCTGACCCTTCTCGCATGTGCACAGAGGAGGTGCCAGAAGAAGTCGCGCTCCAGCGGGTTCAGCGGGTGCTGCTGGATGTGAACACCGTGCCGTACGTGCCCACCTTGTACTCCGCGCAACATCCGCCCCCGCCGGTAAGTACCCGACTTCTTTTGCTGAAGGAATCGACTACTGCGCCGGTACTGAACTGAAGGACTTTCTGCAGGGACATTCGGAACTGTACTGCAGCTACCCACCGCAGTCGGACCTCCCCCGAGCGTATCACCTCCTTCCTTCTGCAGTCACGGCGGCCAAGAAGGCTCGCCTTGCTGCGACCCAAAGCCGCAGCGAGTCCGCCGAACGCGTGGACTTGCCAGCGGGGGAAGAAGCCGAGGGAAATCCGCGCCCTGTTGCCGCCGTTGCCACCAAGGCGGCTCGCCATGCTGCGGTTCAAGGCGGCAGCGAGTCCACCGAGTGCGTGGGCTCGCAGGCGAGCGAAGGGACCGTGGGGGAGCCGCGCGGGGACAACTCCTCCGATCAGAGCGTGGAGTTGGCCGGCGCTCTGCCACCGGTGCCGAAGGGCCAGCGCCAGGTGCGCAAACGCAAGGCTCAAGAAGTCGAGTCCTCCAGGTACGGAATTGCTGTTGTGTCCAGTTCCAAAGTTTCCATGGTGCTGAGTACTGACAGCATCCCCTTGCAGCCTCCCTGCTCCGCCGCCCGGGACTGAGCCCGAAGGGGTGGAGGCAGGCCCCTCTGCCGCCGCGACGGTGACAATCGCCGTTGCGGGGGCCCCTCCATCGGCCGATCAGGCCCCGCCATCCGCAGCGGGCGTCCCCCGTCGGGTCTGGCGGGTTATGAAGGCTGCCAAGAAGAAGTCGACACTGTAAGTTTCCTTTCGATTGCTTGAAAATCCTGCTCGTGCCCGCTCGGATAACAATGTTGTCAATGTCACCAGGGCTGCGAGCGCCGTCAAACTCCAGATCGAACCAGGCATGGCTGCGGCGCCTGCCTCGGCCGCTGCAGCCCCCGAGCCCCCGGCGCCTGAGGGGCCAGTACCTGCGGAGGTGGCCCTTGAAGCGGATGCGGCGCTCCCTGACTTGCCGCCTCCCGAGCCTCGACTAGAGGAAACCGGACCCAGTGGCGAGGAACAAGTCGAGGCCCCTGACGCCGCTCATACTGATGGCGCAGGTAGGCACTTACCCGCCCGCGTTTGGCTGCCGGGGTCTGGGCGTAGTGTTTTTACCGTTTCGTATGCCTGCAGGTGTCCAGCCGCCGCCGCCAGGGGATGTCGCCGGGCCCTCGAGGAGTCCCCGTGAGGTGTTGAGGGCCTGGTCCGGGCACCGGAACGTCATCACTACCGACCTGGTGGATGACCTTCTGCTGTCGGCGGAGAACCTGAAGACCTTCAAGAGTACTTTCAAGGAGCTGTACGACTTCTCCATGGTAAGACTGTAGTCGATGTAGCTCTGTATGCGAGCCATTCCAACGTACTAGGTGTAGGCCAGTCGAACGGATCGACTGTGTTGGAGAATGTGGCAGAACCAACCTGAATTATACCGGCTCAAGTACGCGAGTCCACTCCCGAGGGCTCCAACGTGCTTCAAACGGTATAATCCCTTGGCCTGTCGGGTAACGTCCCGATAAACCACCGATACACAGGATCAAATAAGGTTACCTCACGCGATGGTGAGTCCAGAGATACAATCACCATCACAATTTACATAATAGGGAATTACATTACAAGAGTTTATAAAAGTAGTACAAAGTTTCAAACCTAGAGAAAATAATACAAACCATTTAAGCTATGATCTTTAGCAGCGGAAAATATACGCGATGATCTACAGCACGTCGACAAGACGGATGTCATGCTAAGCCCAGGCACGACATCACTCGGTATCACTAATGTTGGTCGGGGACGGACCCCATTCCACGGACCAACCTTCTGGAGGAGCACAGGGCCAAGGCCAGGGAAGAGTAGGGTCTTCAAAAGCTTAACCTGAAAAACATAAAACTAGCAAGGCTGAGTATACTAATACTCAGCAAGGCTTACCCGGGTTTGGGTATACTTTAGCCCATAAGTAGACTCATGAAGGCATTGTAAAGGCTCTGGGTTTATTTTCAGCTGAAAAGTAACAAAGAGTATGAACTATTTTCAAGTTTTAGCTTTCATCTTCTAGTTGAGTATTTATTCTAGATTAGCACCTACACTAAGCAAGCAAGGTAGTGATTATCATCCATCAAGATTATCCATCATTAGTTACACTTTTTACTCAATGTGGCAGAAGGGATAAGCAGTCTCAATCCTCGTGAGAGGCGGACGATTCGAATCGAATTTAACCTTGCAAGGTAAACCTAACACACACGCTTGGAATACCAACAGGGCATTCCGAAGCAACCGTTTCCCTCATATTCCGGGTTATGGATCAGGGCCACCACAAGCGACTGCAGGACCGTACGCACACCCAATGTGTACAGGACATACGTCTGTAGCGCGACTACAAAACCCGTATTCCTGTCTGCCTCGCAGAACGTACTCCCACACGTCGGTGCGTGTAAACATAAAATAAAAGTCGAGTGGTGGAGACAAGTCCACTTGCCGGGCCAATCGGGTACTAGGCTTACCGCTTACCATATTTCGCGGTATGTGGCTAGTACTTTCAAAAACTTAGCCACCACTACCAAACATTTCGGCCTTAAAACTTTTATCAAAACAGACAGGGTAAACTTCCAGGTCATGATACAGCACATGACCCTGTCCGTTATCCTTATAGTGGTTGCAGTAATGTAAACATGCAACTCCTATATCGCGCGAGTGACAGGAAATCACCCGACTTCTACCGGTCCTATTAGCGGAGCATCTATCCGATAAGGACTCGGGAGCATTACATTGGATTCCTAAGATTTATGCATCTAGGGTTTCACCTCAATTCCTAGACCTAATGCAAGATATAATATAGATAGACATAGATTACAGTGTAAATAAAGTAGTGGGATATGTCCGGGGCTTGCCTTTACTGGTGGGACTGAAGTCAGAATGTCAATATTTTCCGAACTTTGGTTCGGGGCTTCAGCCACTTCCTTGGTGACGTTTATTTGGTCTTCAGGAACATCCGCCGTAGACTTCTGGGAGATCTCGTAAGTACCGTTGCCGAAGTAGTCGTATCTACATGTAATGCAACATTACATTCAAGCATGCACACAAAACTATTTTATTTCACAGCAAAGTTGCAATCCAGCACTTATATGACACACTATTCACATAACAACCCAAAAAGATTTGAGCTAAACCTAGACAGAGTTTTAGGTGGACAACTAAATAGAATCGGCTACTCGTTGCAGATTACAACAGAGCCGATTGGAAACAACAGAGGTTTAGTCGATGAAAAGGTACATCGGTTTCCTAGATGATCGATGAAAGCATCGATTACCTTGGCAGAAGGATGATTCCTAAAGCAATGGTCTTAACTAAGATGTGCTTAAGTGTTATCCTGGGTATCTGGGTGTGGTTGTATCGACTCAATTACGTCAGCACAACAATTGAGTGACGTATAGCCGATAGAAGTGTGGTTAAGGGTATGTGACCGATAGATATGTAGCCGATCTCTCCGTCGATAAATCGGCTGATGGAAGTGTGTGGACAAGGATGGGGAAACTAAGGATTGATCGGCCATATTTGACCGATACGGAAAACGACTAGAATCGGCTTGGATCGGCCGATAACAAGAATCTTAAGGTCGTGCGTGTAACTCTGATACAGTGTCTAGGTGCAGCCGACGTAGGACAGAACAAAGGAATTGTATCGGCAGCAGCCGATACTAGAAAGGTAACAACTGTATCAGCTAATCAGCCGATGGTAGAAGTATCGACCGACAGCTGTTACACGGGAACATCATAAACTCAAGGAAAACGGATGCTTAGCGGCTGAGCTAATAGCCGCCACTGAAGCATAGCCGTCGAGATGTATTAACTAAGCAGCAGATACACATGAACTAACAGGAATCCTTATACGAAAAGGGGCTTAAGGGGATTGCAATCAAGACGAGAACAATGTCTTGACGGCAGGGATATGAATACTTGGGTGAAAATATTAACTAGATATCACATATCTATACTTGAGACATACCTCCTATGATTACTTTTCAGCTATATCACGTGCATACAACACAATGTACAAATAAAGCATTCATTCTATTTCTCTAACATTTAACCTAGATCACAAGTCAAGATTTTCACTCAAGATTACAACATAAAACTTGTAGGGTTGGACTTAGGGTTTCAAACAAAACTGATTTTACATTTTTGTGAACTTCCTAGGAAAATTTATGAAATGTAGAAGTTCACTGAGTTGAAATAAAGAAAGCTTTGGAAATCTTATAGAAAACACCCTAGATCTTTTTAGATTAAAGCAATTAAGTCCCTGGTTGGGGAAAACAGATAACAGGAAGATAACGACGATATTGCAGCAAAGGAATCGCCGGTATTAGAAGGATTCAGCGAATCAGGGCAAACCTTGGGGTAGTTTCGAATGTGGAGGAAGAATGGGCAGAAAGTGAATTCCCGCGATGAACAAAATCGGTGATAAGATGAGCTCGGCGATGACGAGATTCCGTGGTTGATGAAGAAGTTCGCCGGTCATGCGTTGCATGTCAAACTCGCGTCGCGTTGCTCCCGCCTCGACTTCCGTATAGATGAAGGGAGTTCGTCGTGCCTGGTTGCACAGCATCTCCTCCGAGCTCGTCACGCCCGACTACTGCCTTCACTCCGTAACTCCTCCTTTCTGACTCGCCGCGCCATAAACGCCTCTCCGCCTCCGCGAGGACCGAGGGAGCTCACTGTGCGTGGCTCCTCTGAGCTCATCGCATCCGGTCTCCACCTCCACTTTGCCGCCTTTCCTTTCGGCTCGCCGCTCCTCGTGCATCTCATGAGCGAGCGAGCTCGCATCCTTCCTTTCAATTCGTCGGCCTTCGTCGGGCGTGCTCCATTGATGGCGGTGCCCCAGACTGGCGACCGCCTCCTTCCTGCACCATCACCGACAGCCTCGTCGACACTTCCGCATACGTGTGCCTGCGCGTTCCCGCACCGCGAACTCCGCGCTCAAGTTCGCGCAGACCGTTCCACAACGCGCCGCCGGTCTCGCACCCGCACACGCACGCCTGCACGTCGTCGTCCTGCTCGGCCTCTCCTCCACCTGCGCGCGCTCGTTCGTGCCACTGCCGTATCCTCACCGGTTCCCTGTGTCCGCGCTCCAGTCAAGTCGCCGCACACAGCACTTGCTCACGCGCTCCCCCGCGTCACGGACGCCTGCTGCCGCGCGCGCTTCGCACACCGTTCCGCGCCACGCCTGGAGCCACCCACTGCCTGCTTCCACACCACCCGAGCCATGGCCGCGCCCGCCGCCTTGCCGGGCCGCACACCGCACTGCCTGCTGCCGCGCTTGCTCCCACTGTCGCCCGCGAGCCGCAGCCGCCAGCCCGCTCGGGCACTCCACCGTGCACCGCTCGCCCGTGCACGCTGCTCCTCCCGCTGCGCCGTGGCCCGCACCGCGCTGCGCTAGCCCTCGCCCAATCTGTGCCAAGCCGTCGCCACTCGCCAGCCGTCGCGCCGGCCCGCGCTCACCTCCAGCTCCCGCGCGCGTGCCGCACTGCTGGCCGCCCTTGCCGTCGCTCGCCTCTGCTTGCATCCGCATACGGCCTCCGGTCTTGCGCCGCACTACCGCACGCCGCCAGCGACAGCCACTCGCCCACGCGCCTCTGCTTCGCCAGTGCCGCGCGCTGCCACACCTCCACATGGGCCGAGCCGTCGCGCCAACGTCTGCTGCCTGGAGCCGCGCCGCTCCTGCGCTCCACCCGCGCGCCTCCCGAGCCGCGCGCATCCACGCCCGCCTCGCTCTGGCGCCACCGCGCTTCCACGCCAGGCCGCCCAGCCACGCGCACCGCTTGGGACCGCCAGCTCCTCGCCGCCAGCCGCGCCGAGCTGCCTGCCTGCGGCAGCCGCCGCGCGCCGAGCCGCGCCGCCGCCGCCCGGGGCCCACGCCGGGCCGCAGCCGCTCGGCCCGCGCACAGCCGCACGGGCCGCGGCCGCCCGCTCCGCCAGCGCCTCCTGCGCGCGCGGGCCGCTGCCGCTGCGCGCCGGCCTCCGTCCGAGCCTGCCGCCAGCCGCACTGCTTGCTGTGGAAGAGAAAACCGGGAGAGAGAGAGAGAGAAATGTCCTGCCCGTGAAAGGAAGAGAGAGTCAAATAGAAGAGGAACAGAAGAAGAAGAAGGATTGGATTTCCCCAAGGACCTATGCGTAAATACAGAAAACTGCAAGGGCCTGTCTGTAAAACAAAATTTCCCATCAATCCAAAGTCCAAATGAAGAAATACCCAAAATGAAAGTTGGAGAGTTTTTCAAACTCTACAACATCGCTTTAGGGCTCATTTTCAAAAACTCAAAACTTATATTTTTACACGTGAATCTTTGAATAAAAGTCGGATTTGAGTTGCTTTTATCCTAAAAGTATAATTTTATAAAATTCAGGACCTAAATGCAAGTATTTATGACACGTCATAATGACGGGATAGACTCGTCATAATGATTGGATAGACATGTCATGATGACTTGCACTTTTACACTTTAGCCCTAAGTAAATTTTAAAGTTACTTTTGTAAATCAAACATTTGCATAAAAGGACTTGTACTTTTATAAAATCACATAAATACCCTTATTTTTAGCACTTTACCCAAAATTTTTACACAATTCAACACTTGCATTTCCAATGCAACTTTTGGATAAATATATATTTTTAACAAGGAATAAAATAAGAAAAACATGTTTACCAAAACCACCTTTCACTTATTTTGAAATTATCCTTCTCCAAATACATTTTGCAAAAACAACCCTGGGTTTTTCTGTAATTACAAAAATACCCTTTTTACTTTGCACTTTAAATTTTCAAAAGCTTCACATAAACACACATAAGCTTTATACAAACAAACACATATTTCACACTAACAAAATATATGCCTAGCATTACAAATACACGAACTGTCACAGCCTCCCCCCCTAAAAAGAATCTCGTCCCGAGATTCGGACGAAAGACTTTTAAGGGAAGAGAAGCAAATCATACATCAAAAGTAGCAGAAAGCAATCACACCGGAAGAGATTGATGTTGATGGTAAAAGTCATTGGAGTATGACGAGAGCATAGACAGATTGTACATGGATGAGTATGACAAGATAAGAGAAGAAAAGATGATCAAGTTCTCGTAGAGCTAAGATCATCACATGACGATGATAAATGTCGGCGACATTCATCACAAAGCTCATGGATAGCAAGTGAGGATAGTACAAGAGATTGACAAGTGATGTTTGAAACATTCTTGCTCAGAGTTTATTACCTGAATGATTTAGATGATGTTGGTTGCAAAACATGCCTATTTATGCAACTCAGAGTGCAATGCTCGATATATAACCATGAACATGATGCGCTGCTGAGATGTATGATTACAATGATGGTGCAACATGAGGATGAGGGATCCCATGCACGACCGAGATGATGCATATACCACAATGCAATTACCATGATGTTGACCAAATGATGCATACACTATGATGCAAGGATGATGATATTTGCAATGTATGCACGTATGAAATGCATGAAGTACGATGCATACTGCTATCATGAGTTGATGATGCACGTGACTCGCACCCTACAACCGTTCTCTCACAGCTAACACCTGGACAGTCCTATATCCTTAAACGAGGATCAAAAGTTAGGACACTAGTAAGGTTGCATAGAAAGAGATTGCAGTGGGGTTACGTCACATAGACCTAGTCACCAGTGCGCTCCTAATGGCTCAATCATGTGACTGCAGTGCACATGAGGCCTTAGGTTCCGACACGGCATCATGGTCATGTGATTAAACACCACCGCAAAAGAGGAATAACAACCCTATAGTGCCAATAGAAACAAGATAGACTTAGGAAACTCAAGACAACCTAAAGTTATACTAGAGGCACACCCGTTAGTCACTCTACGGATTTTCCGATGATGATGCAACACCATGCACTAACCAAAGATGGTACATGTTATGATGCATGACTTTTGCCGGGAGAATTGTATGCAAAAAGTAATCATTGTCATACATCTTTTAAATTTATCCAAAATCATCTGAGCAAAAATTGAAGGTGTAACTTTCAGATGTTGTAACTAGAATAGACAACAAGATATGGTACAACATCGAGAGAGGACAGATGATGCACTAAATAATGGATCCAAGGCTTTGCTGACAACTATCAAGATTTAACCCTTAAGGAAAAGCAAGATCAAGGGTTTGATTTAGCTGTCAAGCTAAGATCGGTGATAGGGTTCAAATATAACCCATTCCACTTGATTCACAAAAGGCGTTCTCAACTCTAAGTTAGCCTAGCAGATTACGTTGGCTCCTACCACACAAAATCAAAATAGGCATTCAGATACAAGCACATATTTCAGTTCATCAACGTAACAACCAAGACAATCAGGTCAATCCAAGATAACATGATGCATGAACGTTCTATCGTCCTCACAAACAAAAATAACTGCCAAGTAGTCTTGGTCTTACGTGGTTAGGTACGGTGGCACAATATACATACGTCTCTCCCTATCATATCTAGTCGATAGATCCTAACCGTTCAAAACCTATCGAATCGTGGTTAGCATTCCTGCAGAAAACACAATATGTATATATTGAACCTTTCATGCCAGCATGTCATGAAAGCGTCCCCAATCATTACTGTTCACTATAGAAACAGCATCTGTACAATTACCGCCGTACAGACGACGTTAACATACGTTATCGAGATAACGTATTCACGGGGGTACCGCAAAATGCGGGGGTATGATCTGCGATCGCCATACCCTGCGCCGAACCATATACTCCCAATGTAGTCAATCGAAATTGGTACATTGGCAGCATCTCAAGTAGGCCACTGCTTGAGAAACAGCGTTCGGTTCGCATCACCGACGGGAAGGCCAAGCTCCCTCAGTTGGCTGAGGATCCTTACCTCCTTACCTCACGATCGAAGATGTCGTTACAGAAAGTAAGGTTGGGTTGTGCATGAATTTAAGTTTTGACAGAAAAGTAATGCTGGTAGTTAGGATTATATATATATATATATAGCCACCTCTATTTCCCTTATAAGTATTACCCTAGGGCTTTACGTACTAAGCTCAATCCTTAACGAATCCAACGTAGTTTTGCCAAATACTTTGTTGGTCAAATTTTTATACTGAAAGCATTTTTAAGGTAAAATGTATCTCCAGAGTAACCTTATAGCTCTGATACCAGCTGTGGCAGAACCAACCTGAATTATACCGGCTCAAGTACGCGAGTCCACTCCCGAGGGCTCCAACGTGCTTCAAACGGTATAATCCCTTGGCCTGTCGGGTAACGTCCCGATAAACCACCGATACACAGGATCAAATAAGGTTACCTCACGCGATGGTGAGTCCAGAGATACAATCACCATCACAATTTACATAATAGGGAATTACATTACAAGAGTTTATAAAAGTAGTACAAAGTTTCAAACCTAGAGAAAATAATACAAACCATTTAAGCTATGATCTTTAGCAGCGGAAAATATACGCGATGATCTACAGCACGTCGACAAGACGGATGTCATGCTAAGCCCAGGCACGACATCACTCGGTATCACTAATGTTGGTCGGGGACGGACCCCATTCCACGGACCAACCTTCTGGAGGAGCACAGGGCCAAGGCCAGGGAAGAGTAGGGTCTTCAAAAGCTTAACCTGAAAAACATAAAACTAGCAAGGCTGAGTATACTAATACTCAGCAAGGCTTACCCGGGTTTGGGTATACTTTAGCCCATAAGTAGACTCATGAAGGCATTGTAAAGGCTCTGGGTTTATTTTCAGCTGAAAAGTAACAAAGAGTATGAACTATTTTCAAGTTTTAGCTTTCATCTTCTAGTTGAGTATTTATTCTAGATTAGCACCTACACTAAGCAAGCAAGGTAGTGATTATCATCCATCAAGATTATCCATCATTAGTTACACTTTTTACTCAATGTGGCAGAAGGGATAAGCAGTCTCAATCCTCGTGAGAGGCGGACGATTCGAATCGAATTTAACCTTGCAAGGTAAACCTAACACACACGCTTGGAATACCAACAGGGCATTCCGAAGCAACCGTTTCCCTCATATTCCGGGTTATGGATCAGGGCCACCACAAGCGACTGCAGGACCGTACGCACACCCAATGTGTACAGGACATACGTCTGTAGCGCGACTACAAAACCCGTATTCCTGTCTGCCTCGCAGAACGTACTCCCACACGTCGGTG
This sequence comes from Panicum hallii, assembly GCF_002211085.1. Lineage (NCBI taxonomy): Eukaryota > Viridiplantae > Streptophyta > Magnoliopsida > Poales > Poaceae > Panicum > Panicum hallii. Next base: position 24,281,842 of record NC_038050.1, on the reverse strand, counting down.
CGTGTAAACATAAAATAAAAGTCGAGTGGTGGAGACAAGTCCACTTGCCGGGCCAATCGGGTACTAGGCTTACCGCTTACCATATTTCGCGGTATGTGGCTAGTACTTTCAAAAACTTAGCCACCACTACCAAACATTTCGGCCTTAAAACTTTTATCAAAACAGACAGGGTAAACTTCCAGGTCATGATACAGCACATGACCCTGTCCGTTATCCTTATAGTGGTTGCAGTAATGTAAACATGCAACTCCTATATCGCGCGAGTGACAGGAAATCACCCGACTTCTACCGGTCCTATTAGCGGAGCATCTATCCGATAAGGACTCGGGAGCATTACATTGGATTCCTAAGATTTATGCATCTAGGGTTTCACCTCAATTCCTAGACCTAATGCAAGATATAATATAGATAGACATAGATTACAGTGTAAATAAAGTAGTGGGATATGTCCGGGGCTTGCCTTTACTGGTGGGACTGAAGTCAGAATGTCAATATTTTCCGAACTTTGGTTCGGGGCTTCAGCCACTTCCTTGGTGACGTTTATTTGGTCTTCAGGAACATCCGCCGTAGACTTCTGGGAGATCTCGTAAGTACCGTTGCCGAAGTAGTCGTATCTACATGTAATGCAACATTACATTCAAGCATGCACACAAAACTATTTTATTTCACAGCAAAGTTGCAATCCAGCACTTATATGACACACTATTCACATAACAACCCAAAAAGATTTGAGCTAAACCTAGACAGAGTTTTAGGTGGACAACTAAATAGAATCGGCTACTCGTTGCAGATTACAACAGAGCCGATTGGAAACAACAGAGGTTTAGTCGATGAAAAGGTACATCGGTTTCCTAGATGATCGATGAAAGCATCGATTACCTTGGCAGAAGGATGATTCCTAAAGCAATGGTCTTAACTAAGATGTGCTTAAGTGTTATCCTGGGTATCTGGGTGTGGTTGTATCGACTCAATTACGTCAGCACAACAATTGAGTGACGTATAGCCGATAGAAGTGTGGTTAAGGGTATGTGACCGATAGATATGTAGCCGATCTCTCCGTCGATAAATCGGCTGATGGAAGTGTGTGGACAAGGATGGGGAAACTAAGGATTGATCGGCCATATTTGACCGATACGGAAAACGACTAGAATCGGCTTGGATCGGCCGATAACAAGAATCTTAAGGTCGTGCGTGTAACTCTGATACAGTGTCTAGGTGCAGCCGACGTAGGACAGAACAAAGGAATTGTATCGGCAGCAGCCGATACTAGAAAGGTAACAACTGTATCAGCTAATCAGCCGATGGTAGAAGTATCGACCGACAGCTGTTACACGGGAACATCATAAACTCAAGGAAAACGGATGCTTAGCGGCTGAGCTAATAGCCGCCACTGAAGCATAGCCGTCGAGATGTATTAACTAAGCAGCAGATACACATGAACTAACAGGAATCCTTATACGAAAAGGGGCTTAAGGGGATTGCAATCAAGACGAGAACAATGTCTTGACGGCAGGGATATGAATACTTGGGTGAAAATATTAACTAGATATCACATATCTATACTTGAGACATACCTCCTATGATTACTTTTCAGCTATATCACGTGCATACAACACAATGTACAAATAAAGCATTCATTCTATTTCTCTAACATTTAACCTAGATCACAAGTCAAGATTTTCACTCAAGATTACAACATAAAACTTGTAGGGTTGGACTTAGGGTTTCAAACAAAACTGATTTTACATTTTTGTGAACTTCCTAGGAAAATTTATGAAATGTAGAAGTTCACTGAGTTGAAATAAAGAAAGCTTTGGAAATCTTATAGAAAACACCCTAGATCTTTTTAGATTAAAGCAATTAAGTCCCTGGTTGGGGAAAACAGATAACAGGAAGATAACGACGATATTGCAGCAAAGGAATCGCCGGTATTAGAAGGATTCAGCGAATCAGGGCAAACCTTGGGGTAGTTTCGAATGTGGAGGAAGAATGGGCAGAAAGTGAATTCCCGCGATGAACAAAATCGGTGATAAGATGAGCTCGGCGATGACGAGATTCCGTGGTTGATGAAGAAGTTCGCCGGTCATGCGTTGCATGTCAAACTCGCGTCGCGTTGCTCCCGCCTCGACTTCCGTATAGATGAAGGGAGTTCGTCGTGCCTGGTTGCACAGCATCTCCTCCGAGCTCGTCACGCCCGACTACTGCCTTCACTCCGTAACTCCTCCTATCTGACTCGCCGCGCCATAAACGCCTCTCCGCCTCCGCGAGGACCGAGGGAGCTCACTGTGCGTGGCTCCTCTGAGCTCATCGCATCCGGTCTCCACCTCCACTTTGCCGCCTTTCCTTTCGGCTCGCCGCTCCTCGTGCATCTCATGAGCGAGCGAGCTCGCATCCTTCCTTTCAATTCGTCGGCCTTCGTCGGGCGTGCTCCATTGATGGCGGTGCCCCAGACTGGCGACCGCCTCCTTCCTGCACCATCACCGACAGCCTCGTCGACACTTCCGCATACGTGTGCCTGCGCGTTCCCGCACCGCGAACTCCGCGCTCAAGTTCGCGCAGACCGTTCCACAACGCGCCGCCGGTCTCGCACCCGCACACGCACGCCTGCACGTCGTCGTCCTGCTCGGCCTCTCCTCCACCTGCGCGCGCTCGTTCGTGCCACTGCCGTATCCTCACCGGTTCGCTGTGTCCGCGCTCCAGTCAAGTCGCCGCACACAGCACTTGCTCACGCGCTCCCCCGCGTCACGGACGCCTGCTGCCGCGCGCGCTTCGCACACCGTTCCGCGCCACGCCTGGAGCCACCCACTGCCTGCTTCCACACCACCCGAGCCATGGCCGCGCCCGCCGCCTTGCCGGGCCGCACACCGCACTGCCTGCTGCCGCGCTTGCTCCCACTGTCGCCCGCGAGCCGCAGCCGCCAGCCCGCTCGGGCACTCCACCGTGCACCGCTCGCCCGTGCACGCTGCTCCTCCCGCTGCGCCGTGGCCCGCACCGCGCTGCGCTAGCCCTCGCCCAATCTGTGCCAAGCCGTCGCCACTCGCCAGCCGTCGCGCCGGCCCGCGCTCACCTCCAGCTCCCGCGCGCGTGCCGCACTGCTGGCCGCCCTTGCCGTCGCTCGCCTCTGCTTGCATCCGCATACGGCCTCCGGTCTTGCGCCGCACTACCGCACGCCGCCAGCGACAGCCACTCGCCCACGCGCCTCTGCTTCGCCAGTGCCGCGCGCTGCCACACCTCCACATGGGCCGAGCCGTCGCGCCAACGTCTGCTGCCTGGAGCCGCGCCGCTCTTGCGCTCCACCCGCGCGCCTCCCGAGCCGCGCGCATCCACGCCCGCCTCGCTCTGGCGCCACCGCGCTTCCACGCCAGGCCGCCCAGCCACGCGCACCGCTTGGGACCGCCAGCTCCTCGCCGCCAGCCGCGCCGAGCTGCCTGCCTGCGGCAGCCGCCGCGCGCCGAGCCGCGCCGCCGCCGCCCGGGGCCCACGCCGGGCCGCAGCCGCTCGGCCCCGCGCACAGCCGCACGGGCCGCGGCCGCCCGCTCCGCCAGCGCCTCCTGCGCGCGCGGGCCGCTGCCGCTGCGCGCCGGCCTCCGTCCGAGCCTGCCGCCAGCCGCACTGCTTGCTGTGGAAGAGAAAACCGGGAGAGAGAGAGAGAGAAATGTCCTGCCCGTGAAAGGAAGAGAGAGTCAAATAGAAGAGGAACAGAAGAAGAAGAAGGATTGGATTTCCCCAAGGACCTATGCGTAAATACAGAAAACTGCAAGGGCCTGTCTGTAAAACAAAATTTCCCATCAATCCAAAGTCCAAATGAAGAAATACCCAAAATGAAAGTTGGAGAGTTTTTCAAACTCTACAACATCGCTTTAGGGCTCATTTTCAAAAACTCAAAACTTATATTTTTACACGTGAATCTTTGAATAAAAGTCGGATTTGAGTTGCTTTTATCCTAAAAGTATAATTTTATAAAATTCAGGACCTAAATGCAAGTATTTATGACACGTCATAATGACGGGATAGACTCGTCATAATGATTGGATAGACATATCATGATGACTTGCACTTTTACACTTTAGCCCTAAGTAAATTTTAAAGTTACTTTTGTAAATCAAACATTTGCATAAAAGGACTTGTACTTTTATAAAATCACATAAATACCCTTATTTTTAGCACTTTACCCAAAATTTTTACACAATTCAACACTTGCATTTCCAATGCAACTTTTGGATAAATATATATTTTTAACAAGGAATAAAATAAGAAAAACATGTTTACCAAAACCACCTTTCACTTATTTTGAAATTATCCTTCTCCAAATACATTTTGCAAAAACAACCCTGGGTTTTTCTGTAATTACAAAAATACCCTTTTTACTTTGCACTTTAAATTTTCAAAAGCTTCACATAAACACACATAAGCTTTATACAAACAAACACATATTTCATACTAACAAAATATATGCCTAGCATTACAAATACACGAACTGTCACAGAGAAAGTGCGACTGCTGTCGCGTGCGACCATCGAAAGTCGCGGCGGAACCCGAAAGGAGATGACCGTGGCCGTGGCCCCCGCGTCATGGGCGACAAGAACTCGATTTGGTTGTTTACATGTTTGCACGCGAGACCTGCCATCATGCACAACCCGAGTGATGTGGCTCGTGGCCTTCAAATATGTTCGGGGAAAGAAAATCTTCGGAGCCCCCGAGGAATTGGCGATCACCGGGTCTCGAGTTAAGGGTAGAACTTGCGCAGGTTTTGAACGTTCCAGGAGTTCGGGACCTCGCGACCATCGGGGAATTGTAGTCGATAAGACCCTGGCCTTGTGACCTGCTTGACGACGAACGGGCCCTCCCACCTTGAATTGAGCTTACGTAGGCCGGACTCGTCCTGAATGCGACGCAAAACCAGATCGCCGACGCTGAATGACCGCTCCCTGACACTGCGATCATGGTGCCGCAGGATCCCCTGCAGGTACCGGGCTGACTGAACAAGGGAGGTACAGCGAGCTTCTTCCACGGAGTCGAGCTCTAACTGCCGCGCCTCGTCCGCCTCGCCTTCATTGTACATTTCAACCCTTGGGGACTTCCACATGATATCGGCTGGTAGGATAGCTTCGGATCCATACACGAGGAAGAAAGGTGTTTGTCCTGTGGCTTTGGACGGCTGAGTCCAAAGCCCCCAGACGACATGTGGTAACTCATGCACCCATTTTTCCTCCCTTCTTGCTATTCTCATCATAGAGTCTCTTCTTGAGGCCATCGATGATCAAGCCGTTCGCCCGTTCGACTTGTCCGTTAGCTCTGGGGTGTGCAACTGAGATATATTTGACTTCGATGCAAGCATTCTCGCAGAACTCCCAGAACTGGTTCGCCGTGAAGTTTGATCCCAAGTCCGTGATAATGGAGTTGGGGAAGCTAAAACGATGCAGAATATCTGAGATGAAGTCGACGACCCGATCTGGTGTGAGCTTGGCTATCGGCTTATACTCGATCCACTTGGTAAACTTGTCGATAGCCACCAGAACATGGGTGAAACCGCCTGGTGCTGTCGTGAAGGGCCCGATCATGTCAAGACTCCAACAGGCGAAAGGCCAGGACGGCGGTATGGTGATGAGGCTGTGAGCTGGAACGTGCGTCTGTTTGCCGAAGAATTGACAGTTTTGGCACCTGCGCACGAGATCCTCCGCGTCGGTCACCGCGGTGGGCCACCAGAATCCGGCTCGGTAGGCTTTCCCCACCAGCGTTCTTGAAGCCGCATGATTACCGCAGACGCCGTCGTGGATCTCCCGTAGTATGGCGTAACCATCTTCCTTGGTGACGCACTTCATGAGAACCCCTGACCGGGCGCCTCGCCGATAGAGCTTGCCGTTGACCAGGACGAAACCCTTGCTTCTTCGCAAGATGTGAGCTGCGTCAGCACTCCTGGCGTCGACTCCCGCTGGCAACCGTTGATCTCGTATGAAATCGATAAAAGCCCCTCGCCAGTCTTCCTCCAGCACCATAACCTCTCGATCGGGATGTTGGGGACCCGCGTCGATGGCTATTTGCGGAGAAGACTTGATCGATGGCTGGTTGAGCTCCTGGACGAAGACTCCCGGCGGGACCTGGGCGCGCGTGGACCCCAGTTTAGACAGGGTGTCCGCGCCGACGTTGTGCTCCGGCAATACATGATGAACTTCCAGGCCGGAGAACTTGCTTTCCAACTTGCGCACTTCCTGCACGTAAGCGTCCATTGTTTCCTTGTTGCAATCCCATTCCTTGTTGACCTGCTGAACAACAAGAAGAGAGTCGCCATATACAAGTAGTCGCTTGATCCCTAGTGATATCGCCAAACGAAGCCCGTGAAGCAAAGCTTCGTACTCGGCTTCATTGTTGGATACCGCCCACAGGATCTGAAGGACGTATTGCAACTGCTCACCTCGTGGGGAAATAAGCAGAACCCCAGCGCCACCGCCGTCGAGCTTGAGGGACCCGTCGAAATACATGGTCCAATGCTCTGGCTTGTCCACTGGAGTTGGGACCTGATTCTCCCTCCATTCAGCCATGAAGTCGACTAGAGCCTGTGATTTGATTGCAGTGCGTGGCTTAAAGTCTATTGACAAAGCCCCCAGTTCCACTGCCCACTTGGATATGCGTCCCGTGGCATCTTGATTATGCAGAATATCCGCCAGCGGGAAGTCCGTGACCACAGTGATCTTATACTCGTCGAAGTAATGGCACAGCTTTCTGGATGTGATCAAGATAGCATACGAAAGCTTTTGAACAGCGGGATACCGTACCTTGGATTCGGAGAGGACCTCGCTGACGAAGTAAACAGGCCTCTGCACTCCAGACGCATGGCCTTCTTCGCCTCGCTCGACTACAATAGCACTGCTGACGACATGAGTTGTTGCCGCAATGTAAAGTAGTAGATCCTCCCCTGGCAATGGTGCTGTAAGGATTGGAGGTGACTGCAGATGATGTTTCAGATCTTGTAAAGCTCGCTCGGCCTCCTCCGTCCATTGAAACTTATCCTGTCGTTTCAGGAGCTTGAAGAAGGGCAGTCCTCTCTCCCCGAGCCGGGAGATGAACCTGTTCAGAGCCGCCATGCAACCTGTTAACTTTTGCACATCCTTGACTGTGGCCGGAGCCTCCATATCAGTGATGGCCGTGATCTTCACAGGGTTGGCTTCAATGCCTCGGTTGCTGACGATGAACCCGAGCAATTTCCCTGAAGGTACGCCGAAGACGCATTTGGTGGGATTGAGTTTCCACCGGAATCTGCGCAGACTGCTGAATGTTTCCTCCAAATCCGCGATCAAGTTATCGGACTCCCTGGTCTTGATGACCACGTCATCCACATAGGCCTCGACATTTCGATGCAGCTGATCCGTGAAACACATCTGGATTGCCCGCTGATATGTCGCCCCTGCATTTTTCAACCCGAAGGACATTGTTTTGTAGGCGTAGGTCCCGTACGGGGTGATGAATGCAGTCTTGATTTGGTCCTCCTCCTTGAGCACAATCTGATGATACCCTGAGTAACAATCAAAAAAACAAAGAAGGACACACCCGGCCGTCGAATCGACGACTTGGTCAATGAGTGGCAGCCCAAAATGATCTTTTGGGCAATGCTTGTTGAGATCGGTGTAGTCGACACACATTCTCCATTCATTATTCTTTTTCTTTACCAGGACGGGATTCGCTACCCACTCTGGATGGATTACTTCTTTAATGAATCCAGCCGCGAGAAGTTTAGCGATCTCCCGTTTAATGGCCTCATGCTTGTCGTGGGCAAACCTCCGGAGGCGTTGCTTCTTAGGCGTGGCCTGCGGGTGTACATTTAAAGCATGCTCGATCAACTCCCTGGGCACCCCTGGCATATCCGCTGGTTTCCATGCGAATATGTCTCGGTTAGCCCGAAGAAAGCTGACGAGCGCGAGTTCCTATTTATCACCCAAGCCCGCGCTGATGATGGCGGTCTTGGATGAATCTCCCTCCTGGAGCTGGATCGTCTTGAGGGCCACATCGTCAGTCGACTGAATGCTTGACTTGTTGGCCTTCTTGGAAGGGATTTCCAGCCCGGTCTAGGAGAGCTACCGCGCGGCCGCGAGTACTTCTCCCGAAGCATCTGGCACGCAAGTAGTCGAAGCGTACTGGATCGCCTCCTGATTGCAGTCATACGACTTCTTCAAATCGCCACGGAGGGTGAGCACTCCACTGAGTCCTGGCATCTTGAGAAGCAAATAGACATAATGCGGCACTGCCATGAACTTGGCAAGTGCCGGACGACCCAGTATTGCATGGTAAGAAGAATCAAAAGTAGCCACTTCGAACTTGATGAATTCAGTACGATAATTCTCCCGCGTGCCGAAGGTGACTGGGAGAACCACCGTACCAAGCGGGTGCGCCGCATTACCTGGGACGATGCCGTAGAAGGGAGACTTGCTGGGGACCAGCATCTCCTTGAAGTTCAGGCCCATCTTCTTCAAAGTATTGACGAAGATGAGATTGAGCCCACTCCCGCCATCGATGAGGACCTTGGTAAGCTTGACCTCTGCCACCACCGGGTCCAAGACCAAGGGGAATTTGCCCGGCTCGGAAAAGCTCGTCCACTGGTCATCACGAGAGAACGAGATGGGGACCTCCGACCAATGGAGTGGTCGTGGTACCGCCGGCTCGATGGACAAAATCTCTCGAAGGAGCAGCTTCTGATCCCGCCTGGAACAGAAATCCTCGTCTCCCCCGAAGATGACGTTGACCACTTTGGACGCATCCTGAAATTTCGGGTTGCGCCTGTGATCCTCCTGATCATCGTCTTCGGGTTCCTTGTCGGCAGACTTCTTATTCTTCTTGCCACCACCAGAGTTGCGGAACGTCCTCCGAAGGTGGTAGCAGTCAATGGCAGCGTGGTTGGCGCCCGGGTGCCACGGGCATTTCTTCTACAGGAGCTTCTCGAACTCCTCCTGAGTTGTCGACTTCTTGCCCCGCGAAGGACGATCGATAGCCGCGATGACATCATCTGGCTTTCGTTTCCGGGGTGGCCCAGAATAATCCCGCTGGCCTTTGTCGCTGCGGTTGTCGTTTGGGCGCCGCAGATTGCTATCATGGCGCCGCGGGAACCGCTCCCGCATCTTCTCCTCCTGCTCGGACCAATCGTGCATCATATCACGAAGGCCCGCAACAGTTTTTGGCCTGTTCCGCCCGAAATCTCTGTATATGCTCGGGTCGGTGATGCCGTTGTAGAAGCAGTCGATGATGTCCTCCTCCGAGATGTTCGCGATGGTGGCGCGGACGTCGAAGAAGCGACGCGTGTAGGACCGTAGGAGCTCGTTACGTTCTTGCTTGCACTGGGCAAGATCGTGCCGAGTACCTGCACGGGTAATTGCTCCCTGGAAATTGTCGATGAAGACCTTCTTAAGTCGTTCCCAGGAGTCGATGGAGTTGCTGCCGAGGCTCTCCAGCCAAGTGAGCGGCGCAGGGTCCAAAGCCATCGGGAAGTAAACGACTTTGGTGATATTTGAGCCCCCCGCGACATCAATGGCCGTGGAGTAGCAACGGAGCCACTACTGGGGAGCCTGCTTGCCGTTGTACTTGGTGATGCCGATCGGCTTGAAGCCCTCCGGGTACTTGTAGCTGCTGAAACGAGCAGAGAAAGCAGGAAATCGATCGCTACAATCAGTACCTTCAGCTTCGACTTCTTCGCGAGTCTTGCGCCTGGAGGAGATCACGGTGCGCGCGTCGCGACCGTCATTAATGTGCTAGTGCAAGTCCTCCGGAGGAGGTCGTCGACTGGCCTGTCGCGGACGACCCCCTTGCGGTGGCTGTTGCCTCCCGCCAGGGGCCTGGCTCGCGCGTGCGTTGTCGTTGCTGATGTGATTTTGAGGACGACCACCAGTCGTTCGACTGCGGGCCTAGCTCCGGCTCTCATCCACGCGCTCCTCCCGGATGATGGATGCCGGATTATGCTGATCCAACTGGATCCAAGCCCTCTGCGCAAAGAGGAGTGCTTGACGTACCTCCGGGTTGTGGCTGCGCTCGAGGATGGCCGTGACCCTAGTGATGTTGGCCACCGGGGTCCTGAAGCCCCGCTCGCTGACGGCAGCAAACTCGGGGTCGAGCTCGCGATGCATAGATCTCCTTCGCTTGTTAGCTCTCCTCCGCCGGATTGTTCGGGCCTTGTTCTTGGCCCTCCGCGCCTCACGATCGGCGTCATTTTCGTTACCGGCGCTGGCCGTGATCTCATCGTCGGAGATCACGTCAAAGTTGTCGATGGGGAGATTCCCACCGTCCTCGCCTTCTTCGGCCATCAGCACCTGGCGGGAGGAAAGCTCGCGAGAACTTTCGTCGACTAGCTCCGTCGACTCCTCCGCCGCGGTGGCCAATGGCCTGCCCTCCTGGAAAGGCAATGGCTTGAGGTGAGCCACGAGCCGACTCTCTTCCTCGAGTAGATTGGAGAGCATCATGCCCCTCCAATGCACAATGTGCCCCTTCGACGAGGAGGTGATCACCAAATCCCCGGGACCAGAACAACCCGCGGCCTCCCGACACGCGGTGGCTTCAGGGTTTCCGTCCCGGAGCAGCAGATCCAGATCCTTCTCTAACATGAAGAGGGATCCAGATGCGTTGGCCTCCTGAAGATCAGTGGCCGGTTCGCACAGGCCGGGTTGAATCCGACCATGCAAGTCCCTAGATTGGAACGAGTCCAAACCAAGGGAAATTATCACGACACCAGAAGAAGTCGAGCTTGGTACAGATTCCATCTCGACCTGCGCCGCGGAAGCATGGAATGACAAGTTGTCGAGCTCGTCGACGAACTTGTCAAGGCCGCTGCGAGGATCCGCAGCGACGGTTTTCGGCGTCATGTCGACGAGGAATCGCCGAAAGTTGTCCGCACCATCCGCGATGCAAACCCACGAGCCAAAAACAAACGTCGTACCCTGAGAGGGTACTGACCTGATGAAACTGAAAGATGCCATCGAGCTCGCCGGCGGATCTTCGACACGCTCCCCTACCTGGCACGCCAGCTGTCGGTGTTTAACCGGCTGCCCACCGAGGGATATACCCAAGGTGGTAAGTTTTGGGTGAGGAGACGCCGAGATCAGGAACTCGAAGGTGCAAGGAACACAAGACTTAGACAGGTTGGGGCCGCACGGAGCGTAACACCCTACGTCCTGTATGGTGGTTTGTATTCCCTTTGGTGTAGAATGACCTAATGATCTTCTATTTTGAGGGGGGTCCCTGACCTCCCTTATATACCCGAGAGGTCAGAGTTACAAAGATGCTAACCAACCTCCGTCAAGGGATCATACCAGAGCATATCTCGAGTAGATCCTCTCCGCGTTGGTTAACTCTATCTCCTATTTAAACGGGATAAACAAGAGATAAACAAAATGAATAAGAGATAAGACGGGCTTAATCCCTTAAACTCCGTAACATGCCCAGCCCGGTGGCCCCGGGTCTGACACGCCGCCCCTGGCCCTCGTGGGCAGACCACCTCGTGCCGCCTCAGCTCATGGTGAGTGGTGGAATGGGCCCCCCTTGCTCCCCTCTCCGTGTAGCCCCTGCCCCCGGCCGCCGCCGTGCCCTAGGGCTGCCGGAATCAGTGGCGCCGCCGGCTCCTCTCCCCTCCTCTGTTCCTGGTAACGGGAGGAGGAAGAAGGGCGGTTTTGCCCAAAGCCCCCTGCGCTCCTGCCTATTCCATTAAGAGCTCTCCCTCTCTTTAATCCCTTTTTCCAAATAAACCCCCCCTACTCATTCTATTTAGGAAGTGAACCCCCCCTCCTATACAAAATAATTACGGATAAACCCCCGACCTTTTCCAGGGTACCCTAGGTATTTCCGGAAATTCTAATCAAGCCCTCCCCTCCCAATAGTAATTACAAATAGGTCCTTGGACCCTTATCCCTTCCCTAAAACCCCGTTCGGCCTATCATTTCATGCGCCAAAAACCTTCCGTTTGCCCCGAAACTTTACCACACCATTTCTATCATAATGTCGGCCATGCCATCAAGAAATCCCCCAAAAATATTCTTTCTACCATTGTTTCTTAAGTTATTTTCGATTAGGGCTTGTAGATAAAACCTTTATTTCTTTTTCTTTATTGAATGTTTGTTTGTGTGCGCCCTAGATCACGAAGTGACCGAGGGAGAACCCGTCGACGAGCAGTACTGCGAGCAAGAGTCTGAGAACCAGTGCCGTGAGCCAGAACCTGAAGGACAATACCTCGATCAGGACTTCCCGGAAGGCTTTGTGAATGGCAAGTCCAATCCCATCCTTTGATGCATATTTATCCCAGCTTTATAAATACAACCTATTAGCCTGTTTTATAAAATGCATCGTTTTATTTCAAGACATGGTTGGATAGCCACCCCTTGATTGATATGACCACTCCTTGATGACCTAGGATTTGCTTCGCTAGACGTTACCTACCGCTAAAGATGCTTATTACTTGTCATCCCCTTGATTATATTTTAAACCATGACCACAAGCGCTTTACCAAAAATAAGGGCACAAGGGTTTTAAAAAGATAAAATGGGGTTTTGAGAAAATAAAAGAAAGACATAATCTGACGAGATGGACGGTGTTTTCTGTGTGAAATGCCACTAGTGTGCTTGTACCTTTGTGGTTGAGCATGAACGGGAGATGTCCGTCTGGTCAATATAAGGATGAACTGAGGTGTCATCTCGCCTAACCCATTAATCGTACAACCACTCGACCGTTGCGTGGGCAAAGGCTTAGCATAAACCCTACTAGTTGTTCTACTAGCCAAAAGGAGAGCGGGTGAGCAACGGGAGACCATGGAGAAGGAATACGATCTGTGTGAGTTATGTCCCGGTTATGACCTTGTTGATAGGTCATTAACCCCATGGTAGCTTCCTCGTTGGCTAGTTAGATTCAGCTAAGGTGGGTAATGGCTTTGTTAGGATCCGCCGCGACATTAAGGTGCTCGTAGTGCGGTACCCTACTTGTGGGTAAAGTGTACCACCTCTGCAGAGTGTAAAACCTATTCGAATAGCCGTGTCCACGGTATTGGACGCGTTACGGCATGGTCACTTCAATAGATGTTTCGGGATGATTGGTTTTGTGGCGTGAGCTGTTTTGAAAGTACTCGGCAGTTGTGCAGTAAGCTACTGTGGATGCGGAGTCCGGTGGCACTAAAACTTGGATCCTTTGTGTAGGATCAACTCTACTTATGATTCGATTACTATAAAACAAAATGTTTTGAGAAAACGCTTTTGTTAAAGGAACCCTTGCATGTGTAAAACCTTGCTTTATCGCAAATAAACCCTAACCCCACCCTTGATAGAACCGTGCATGATCTCTGTTATCCCCCCCTCCGCGGGTGTGGTTGGACTTGTTGAGTACCTTTGTACTCACCCTATATATATTTGTGGTTTTCTCAGAGGAAGACCCGGACTACGTGATCGAAGACGTCGAATAGGGGTTGTGTCCGCGCCCAACTTTGCCTGTGGTGTTGGCCCTCCGCAAGATGCTCCTGCTAGCGTGTTACTCTGAGCCCGAGCTGGATCCCATGTGGGTCATGCTTTGGTGTATTACCATAGCTATTTTATTACTTGTTATCGTTTGTATCGAGTGCCCGCCTCCTCGGAGGTTTGTACGGTAATGTATCATCTGATGTAATAAATGTGTATCAGCCTCCTGGGACTGATTTTTATATCACATTTAAGTCACCTCGGATGAGGGGATGCTTCAGGTGGTATCAGAGCCGTAGGTTGGCCGTAGGACGCGACCCTTAAGACCAAGGACATTTTTCTAAGCCATTTCCCGTTGAAACTTTCCCCACTTAACTTATCCTTCCACACGACACTTACCTTTGGCCCTTGCCTAATTCCAGATGGCTGACAATGGATGGAGTGACGGGATCTGCCCCACAGAGCCTGGCCTTCCGAAGTTATTACTACTCAGCCTGGGATGCGTCGGAGTTGTGGACCCACCAGAATACACCTACCGAGAGCACAGCTTCAGAGGGACCCCTCGATGTGACCTGATGATCTTCGTGGGAAAAAGCACACTTTACCCCGACGTGGATCCCTGGTTCATCTCCGCCACTGGCTTTGGGTTCCCTGACACCTTCCGAAAGGCTGCCCGAAAAGCCCTGCGACGCTTACGCGTGGTCTATAGGCATCATCTTCAGCGAACTCCTATGGGATTTTTCCCACCTACCGGAAGGGGAGGACGCAAGTCTGGCAGGACGCAAGTCTGGCAGGCCCGCATGAGGAACTTGGAACGGCACCGCCAACATTAAGACCTTTTATACCATGTGGTCGCGTACCTCGTCTCCCTGGACAAGCTCTTTGACGAGCAAGCCCAAATCTTAAGGGAGCAAACCCACCAGGCTGAGCAAGCAGAGCTTGCAGTAAGGATGCACCAAATCCGGGTGGCTCAAGCCGAAGCAAGGACCGCGGCTGCTATAAGTAGCGAAGCCGTCGCCCAGGAAAGCTCAGGCAGATCCAGGATCGGCGCATGCAAGAGTGGACCAGCGGCGGAACGCCCGTCCCGGCAATCGGGGAAACCCAAGTCCTAATCGGAACACCCATCACAGGATGGGGAGGACTTTTTAGGACCCCGCAAGCTCCACCCGAAGGTACCGAAAGGACGGCTGCATCCATAGAAGGAGGAGCTGTCGAACAGCCCCGGAAAAATGGGATCCTCAAGGACGACGAGGAAGAGCTACTCATTCCACTGGAAGTTCACTCCGCCCCGGAAGACGACTCGCCCCGTGAGTAATATGCCTTAGAGGTGCCCCGGGATGAAGCCATCTCGGCCCCGAGCCTGGAATTGTGCCCACCCACCTGTGTGGCCTTTGTACCCGACTGTGTAGTGTGTAGCCGTACTTCCCCCAAGTGTTGTACCCCCGTGTAATAAATAAAAACTATTTGCACTTGATGCTTGTTAGTCTATACGATTGCCGGCAGTGGGTGGAGTCTGCCTTTTCAAAAATAAAATATCACTTAATTTCAAATCTAAGTCTCATAAGGGTTTTACCCAATCCGCAGACGGCCCCTAGGCGTAACAACAGGGCCTTCCAAAGACGGGCACATGCCACTCCAAGTACGGAGAGACAACAGGGTATGCGAGGACAAGCCCCCGATCAGGAAGATCAGGAAGATCAGGAAGTGAGCCAGCAGGGAGGAGAAAGCCAAGTAGGAGCACGACATGCCCCACCCCCACCAGCCATTGACCTGGTGCAAGTATTGAACAACCAGAACCTCTTACTGGAAGCTTTGACCAATGTCGTCACCAACCCAAGGCCCCGTGAGCAGAATACAAATGACAAGCTGACAGCCTTTCTGAGGACCAAGCCACCCACCTTTGCAGGGTCCTACAACCCCTTGGACGCAGACGACTGGCTGCGCGTTATCAAGAGGAAACTCAAACCATTTGAACATGGAGACCGTGACAAGGTCCGTTTAGCTGCTCACCAGCTCACTGGAACTGCTTTAGCTTGGTGGGAAAACTACTGTGCAGCTGCGCAGGATGCCTCCACTATCACTTGGAAGGAGTTTGTGGATGAATTCCATCGCTATCACATCCCAGCAGCCACCATGAAGCGCAAGGCAGATGAGTTCCGTGAGCTGCAGCAAGGCAACAAGTCAGTTGAAGAGTACACATACCAGTTCATAGAACTAGCTCGCTATGCACCGGAGGAAGTAGACAAGGATGAAAAGAAACAGGATATGTTCAGAAAGGGTTTAAATACAGAACTTAAGAAGCTGCTTTCCCCATGCATCTACCCAGACTTCAACACACTGATGAACATGGCTATCATCACTGAGAGAGCCATGGCAGAGGAAAAGAGAGACAATAAGCGTAAGTTCCTAGAAGCCAAAGCTCGTCAGCAGGACCATTTCCAGAAACTGAGGCACTTTGGCCCTCCAGTGACCAAGTCCCAAGCCCCTATGCAGTATAGGACCCAGCCACAAGCTACTGGCTCTCAAGCCCCCAACACCCAGCTTAGACAGTTCAAGAGCCAGAGCACCATGAAGGTCCCACAGAGTAATACAAGCCAAGTTACTGCCAGCAGCAATACCCGAGCATGCTTCAACTGCCGTGAGACAGGACACTTCATTGCCAATTGCCCATATGCCAATAACAAGCCGGCAGCACCAGCCCTCTCCAACTCAGTGAATGGACCAAGGCCAGCTTTATCAGGAGCCAATCGTGTACCCATCCGCAATAACAATACCGGCAACAACAACCAGCAGATGGGGCCGCCCCAGCAGTCCTTCGGACGAGCCCGCATCAACCACATCAACACGCAGGAGGCTCAGGACGCTCAGGGTGTTGTGCTCGGTGAGTTTCTAGTCAGCTCAGTTTTGGCAACAATATTGTTTGATTCCGGAGCATCACATTCATTTGTGTCCTCAAGTTTTGTGGAAAAGCACAATATACCTACAGTGCTACTTAAAACACCCCTATTAACCCGAACGCCCGGAGGTGACATTAAGTGCCGACTGGGTTGTTCCCGGGTAAGGATCATCTTAAGTGGGGTAGAGTTCCTAGCAGACCTAGTAGTACTTAAGTCTAAAGGTATAGATGTGATCCTTGGAATGGATTGGCTAAGCCTGCACAATGGCCTTATAAGCTGTGCTGACAAGGTGGTACACCTAACCAACCCAGAAGGAGTACAAGTAACCTGCCACACTCGGGGAAGTGGACCGGACCCAATGGTTTTTAGCATGGAAGCTAAACTTTTGGAAGAAGTTCCAGTAGTAAATGAATACTTAGATGTTTTTCCGGAAGAACTCCCGGGGATGCCGCCAGATAGGGATATAGAGTTTATCATTGACCTTGTCCCTGGAACCTCTCCTATAGCTAAGAGACCCTATAGGATGGCAGCCTCTGAATTGGCGGAACTAAAAAGGCAGCTGGAAGAGTTACAACAAAGTGGTTTCATTAGACCGAGCTCATCACCATGGGGAGCTCCGGTCTTGTTTGTCAAGAAGAAGGACGGAAGCATGAGGATGTGCGTGGATTACCGTGCACTAAATGAAGTTACCATCAAGAACAAATACCCCCTTCCCAGAATTGATGACCTCTTTGATCAGCTGAAGGGAGCCAAGTATTTCTTCAAGATAGATCTAAGGTCGGGATATCACCAACTCAAGATTAAGGAAAGTGATATTCCAAAGACGGCCTTCGTCACCCGCTATGGGCAATATGAGTTTACCGTGATGTCCTTTGGACTCACCAATGCACCTGCTTACTTCATGAACCTCATGAATAAGGTGTTTATGGAAGAGTTAGATAAGTTTGTCATAGTTTTCATTGACGACATACTTGTTTACTCCAAGAGTGTCGACGAACATGAGCAGCACCTACGAGTGGTTCTGGAAAAGCTGAGAGCGCACAAGCTCTACGCCAAGTTCAGCAAGTGTGAATTTTGGCTTGAGAAAGTAGCATTTCTTGGTCATATCTTGACCGCAGAGGGAGTAGCAGTGGATCCCGAAAAGGTCGAAGCAGTCTCCAACTGGCAGCAACCAGCCAATGTTAGTGAAATCAGGAGCTTTCTCGGTTTAGCCGGATATTACCGGAGATTTATCGAAGGATTCTCCAAGATAGCCCGACCCATGACAGAGCTACTCAAGAAAGAGAAGAAGTTCACCTGGACCGAGTCATGTGAGAGAAGCTTCCAGGAGTTAAAGAGAAGACTGGCAACCGCCCCGGTACTAACCTTGCCAGACATCCAACGGGACTTTGTCATTTATTGTGATGCATCCCGTCAAGGATTAGGATGTGTCCTTATGCAAGGAGGAAAAGTAGTGGCATATGCCTCCCGACAACTCAAGCCTCATGAGCAGAATTACCCGACCCATGACTTGGAATTGGCAGCCGTAGTACATGCCCTCAAGATTTGGAGACACTATCTGATTGGGAATAGGTGTGAGATCTACACGGACCATAAGAGCTTAAAATACATCTTCACCCAGCCAGAATTGAACTTAAGGCAAAGAAGGTGGTTAGAATTAGTTAAGGATTATAATGTGGTAATCCATTACCATCCTGGCAAAGCAAACGTGGTAGCAGATGCCTTAAGCCGAAAATCTTATGGACCTAAGAATGCCCACCTTCGAGAAGAGATGGCACAATTAAATGTGCACATCGTCCCCCAGGGTTCCAGTCGCAAGTTGAGTGTTCAACCTACTTTGGAGGACCAGATCAGAAAGGCCCAAGGTTCAGATAAGGACTTGATGAGAATCCGCATGCATACGGGGGAAAACAAGGCACCGGATTTCAGAGTGGATGACAAAGGAACCTAATGGTACAAGGATAGAATTTGCATACCTAAGGAAGGAGAGTTCCAACAGACTATTATGGATGAGGCCCACAACTCAGCATATTCCATCCACCCAGGATCCACCAAGATGTATGTAGATATAAGGCAAAAGTATTGGTGGAGTGGAATGAAAGCGGATATTGCAAGATTCGTCGCCCATTGTGATAATTGTCAAAGGATCAAGGCTGAACATCAGAGACCAGCAGGATTGCTGCAACCCTTGCCCATCCCGGTTTGGAAATGGGATGAGATAGGAATGGATTTTGTAGTGGGTTTACCCAAGACACAGAAAGGACATGACTCCATATGGGTGATAGTGGACCGGCTCACAAAAGTCGCTTACTTCCTACCTGTGCGGACCAATTATGGTGGAGAAAAGCTAGCACGGCTCTATGTGGATAACATAGTAAAGCTGCATGGCGTGCCTAGCAGAATTGTTTCTGATAGAGGAACCCAATTCACCTCTAGATTTTGGAAAAGTTTGCATAAGGCCATGGGCACCAAGTTGGACTTCAGTTCCGCTTATCACCCGCAGACCGACGGTCAAACAGAAAGGGTGAACCAGATTATGGAGGATATGCTAAGAGCATGTGTCCTTACTTATGGCAAGGATTGGGAACAAAGTTTACTGTACGCTGAGTTTTCGTACAACAATGGTTATCAAGCAAGCTTGGGCATGTCACCATTTGAAGCTCTCTATGGGAGAAAGTGCAGGACCCCCCTGATGTGGTCAGAAGTTGGAGAGCGTGCCCTGGTTGGACCCACACTCATAAAAGAAGCGGAAGAAAGAGTGGCCGAAATTAGAGAGAAACTGAAGGCCGCCCAATCCCAACAGAAGAGTTACTCAGACAAGAAGAGACGAGAAGTAAGCTTCAATCCAGGAGACTTCGTCTATCTCAAGGTTTCACCTATTCGAGGGACTCGGAGATTTCAAGTACATGGGAAACTAGCCCCTCGGTACATTGGACCGTACCAAGTACTGAAGAGAATTGGAGCTGTAGCATACCGTCTAGAACTACCAGAAGGAATGTCTGACATACACCCAGTATTCCATGTATCCCAACTGAGAAGATGCCTGAGGGTACCCAAAAGAGAACGGGTGATGGAAGAAGAAATAGCTTTACAGAAAGATCTTCGATACCAGGAAGTACCTGTCAAAATTTTGGACACTGTCATAAAAAGAACAAGAAACTCTGAAGTACAGATTTATAGAGTTCAGTGGAGCAGGCATGGAGTGGAAGAAGCTACATGGGAACGCGAAGATGCCCTTAAGAAAGAGTTTCCCCATCTATTTAGGAACCAGCCGAATCTCGAGGACGAGATTCATTTTAAGTGGGGTAGGTTTGTAACGCCCGCGTTTTTACCTTATTCAAATTACAGCACAAATCGCTCGCTAGAAAAATTCTTTCGTCAAGCTCGGATCGCTCCTAAACCCTTACCATCCGAACTCCTAATCACCCAAAACCTTTCTCGACCTTTCGCCGTCTGACATCCGAAATTAACCGCCATCCTTTCTTTTCCCCGACCCCCGCGCCGTGCCGCGTGCTCAACCTCGCGCGTCGCGCCGCACGCTCGTGACCGTCACCGCGAATTCCGCCGACGCATCTCCCCCGCGTGCTCAACTTCGCGCGTCGCGCCGCACTCACGCGACCGTCGCCGCGAATCCCGCCGATGTAGCCCCCTCTCCCTTCCTTTCTCCCCTTTCTCTTTTTCCCCTTTCTCTTTTCTCCTTTCCTGCTCCTTCCCTCGCTCCCCTGCACGCGCAGCACGGCACCGAGCAGAGCTCGACGCCGGCCACCACCACCACCCCCGCCCATTGACGACTCCACAGGAGCTGCCTAACTTGGCCCTCCTCTGCGCGCGCGCCGTACCCTCTTGCCGCCTCGGCGCTCGCGCTTGCCCCGGCATGCCGCGGCAGCACAGGACCGGCCGCCGCGCGTCACCTCGCCATGGGCCGCTCCCCCCTGCGCCGCGCGCCCCCAGGCCGCCCCTCCCCGCTACACGCCACCACCCGCCCTGCGCAGCGACGACCAGTGCCACCGGCCGCCCTGCGCAGCAGCAATCCCGCCCCCACCGCCATTACTGGCCGCCACCGGCCTCCACCGACCCCCTCCTTCCCGCCCTCGCCGGCCTACAAATACCCCCCCCCACGACGCGCCTCGCCACCACCACAACCTCCCCCGCAACCCCTAGCCCCCTCCCCGGCCTTGCTCCACCGCCGTCGCAAGGCCCTCCGCCCGCCGCCCCTGGCCCTCGTGGGCAGACCACCTCGCGCCGCCTCAGCTCATGGTGAGTGGTGGAATGGGCCCCCCTTGCTCCCCTCTCCGTGTAGCCCCTGTCCCCGGCCGCCGCCGTGCCCTAGGGCCGCCGGAATCAGTGGCGCCGCCGGCTCCTCTCCCCTCCTCTGTTCCTGGTAACGGGAGGAGGAAGAAGTGCAGTTTTGCCCAGAGCCCCCTGCGCTCCTGCCTATTCCATTAAGAGCTTTCCCTCTCTTTAATCCCTTTTTCCAAATAAACCCCCCTACTCATTCTATTTAGGAAGTGAACCCCCCCTCCTATACAAAATAATTACGGATAAACCCCCGACCTTTTCCAGGGTACCCTAGGTATTTCCGGAAATTCTAATCAAGCCCTCCCCTCCCAATAGTAATTACAAATAGGTCCTTGGACCCTTATCCCTTCCCTAAAACCCCGTTCGGCCTATCATTTCATGCGCCAAAAACCTTCCGTTTACCCCGAAACTTTACCACGCCATTTCTATCATAATGTTGGCCATGCCATCAAGAAATCCCCCAAAAATATTCTTTCTACCATTGTTTCTTAAGTTATTTCCGATTAGGGCTTGTAGATAAAACCTTTATTTCTTTTTCTTTATTGAATGTTTGTTTGTGTGCGCCCTAGATCACGAAGTGACCGAGGGAGAACCCGTCGACGAGCAGTACTGCGAGCAAGAGTCTGAGAACCAGTGCCGTGAGCCAGAACCTGAAGGACAATACCTCGATCAGGACTTCCCGGAAGGCTTTGTGAATGGCAAGTCCAATCCCATCCTTTGATGCATATTTATCCCAGCTTTATAAATACAACCTATTAGCCTGTTTTATAAAATGCATCGTTTTATTGCAAGACATGGTTGGATAGCCACCCCTTGATTGATATGACCACTCCTTGATGACCTAGGATTTGCTTCGCTAGACGTTACCTACCGCTAAAGATGCTTATTACCTGTCATCCCCTTGATTATATTTTAAACCATGACCACAAGCGCTTTACCAAAAATAAGGGCACAAGGGTTTTAAAAAGATAAAATGGGGTTTTGAGAAAATAAAAGAAAGACATAATCTGACGAGATGGATGGCATTTTCTGTGTGAAATGCCACTAGTGTGCTTGTACCTTTGTGGTTGAACATGAACGGGAGATGTCCGTCTGGTCAATATAAGGATGAACTGAGGTGTCATCTCGCCTAACCCGTTAATCGTACAACCACTCGACCGTTGTGTGGGCAACGGCTTAGCATAAACCCCACTAGTTCTTCTACTAGCTAAAAGGAGAGCGGGTGAGCAACGGGAGACCATGGAGAAGGAATACGATCTGTGTGAGTTATGTCCCGGTTATGACCTTGTTGATAGGTCATTAACCCCATGGTAGCTTCCGCGTTGGCTAGTTAGATTCAGCTAAGGTGGGTAATGGCTTTGTTAGGATCCGCCGCGACATTAAGGTGCTCGTAGTGCGGTACCCTACTTGTGGGTAAAGTGTACCACCTCTGCAGAGTGTAAAACCTATTCGAATAGCCGTGTCCACGGTATTGGACGCGTTACGGCATGGTCACTCAATAGATGTTTCGGGATGATTGGTTTTGTGGCGTGAGCTGTTTTGAAAGTACTCGGCAGTTGTGCAGTAAGCTACTGTGGACGCGGAGTCTGGTGGCAATAAAACTTGGATCCTTTGTGTAGGATCAACTCTACTTATGATTCGATTACTATAAAACAAAATGTTTTGATAAAACGCTTTTGTTAAAGGAACCCTTGCATGTGTAAAACCTTGCTTTATCGCAAATAAACCCTAACCCCACCCTTGATAGAACCGTGCATGATCTCTGTTATCCCCCCCTCCGCGGGTGTGGTTGGACTTGTTGAGTACCTTTGTACTCACCCTATATATATTTGTGGTTTTCTCAGAGGAAGACCCGGACTACGTGATCGAAGACGTCGAATAGGGGTTGTGTCCGCGCCCAACTTTGCCTGTGGTGTTGGCCCTCCGCAAGATGCTCCTGCTAGCGTGTTACTCTGAGCCCGAGCTGGATCCCATGTGGGTCATGCTTTGGTGTATTACCATAGCTATTTTATTACTTGTTATCGTTTGTATCGAGTGCTCGCCTCCTTGGAGGTTTGTACGGTAATGTACCATCTGATGTAATAAATGTGTATCAGCCTCCTGGGACTGATTTTTATATCACATTTAAGTCACCTCGGATGAGGGGACGCTTCAAAACCCGAGCCTAAACTGTGCCTAGAAACATGTTTACGTTACTCCGGCAAACCACCGCCGCATCTCCTTGCCGCCGGCGCTCAGCACTGCCACCCCCGCGCTGTCAGCCGCTCCCAGCTGTAGGATCCCGATCCAATGGGTTAGATTAGATCTAACCCAAGTCAAGAAAGCCAGATAACTGTCAACCCAAGGCAACTTTGCACTTTGGCCCCTGAGTTTCATAGAAATCAACCCGCAGTCCATGGAGGTTCCCCAAAAATAGAACCCGCAGTCTTTTCCAAAAATAGATCCCTTTTCTTCTGTTTAGGCCCCTGTCTTTTCCAAAAATAGAACCCGCAGTCCTAAACCCTTTTGTTTTGCAATCTAAACCCTAGATCTAAGGTTTAATTATGATCTAACCCTTGGTTTCTTTGTTCAGAGCCCTTTTAGTTTCAAATCATCTACAAATAAGCCCCTAGAATCATGTTTTAGCCATAACTTCCCCATTTTAACTCCGTTTACATCGATTATTGCGCTCATGCGATCCTTGCGACATATACAGTAGCTTTATAACATTATTTTGTTTTGTTTTATATTATTTTTTGTACTTTTTCTTATTTATTATATTTGTTTGCTTGTATATACTTGTGTGTTACGATAGATGGTGCGCAGTTCGAGGGTCCGTAGGAGCCAAGCTTTGAAGATGTTCCCGAACAGCAGCAGTTCCTTGACGAAGGCAAGTGGTCCTTGATCATACTCCAGTCCCAATAACTTTACAAATATACACATTTACTTCATATGCATGCATGTGTCTAGAATATGGTGGATCCCAAATTAAGGATATACTTAGTTTCTATTGAACTCCCTTGATTAAACCTGGATTATAATATTTATGTTGTTGCTACACTAGTTGCTTAGACTTTGGTTGGATAACGTGAAAATCATGCTACACTGGTTTACTCATATTCTGGAATACTTTTATGATGATAATTAAGATCATTGCATTAATTGGAACATGGAGAACCACCCAGAAAAAATAGTGCAACCATAATACTACATGGCTCTGGTCTTGACTAATTAATTAGAAACTTTAGCTTGTAATGGTCTTACCGAAAGGGCAAGAGGGGAGTGCGTTGATGGGGTATAGCTCGGTCCTCTTGAGGCGTAGATATGATCCCAGGTAAGTCGTCTTCGTCATTAGGAGGGTTATGACCACTGCGGCCTAAAACTTAGCGGACCGTTGCAAGTTAGGGAATCTTTGTAAAGGCCTCATAGTGAATCCTTGCCACTCATCTCGGAAGTGTTTAAGAGCCTTGCAAACCCAGCATTAAGGGAAACACGAATTGTAGGTAAAGTGTACAACCTCTACAGAGTGAAAACTGATATATCAGCCGTGCTTACGGTTAAGAGCGGCTTGGACCCTCACATGATAATTGAACTTAAAGATGATCTAAATTGATGTTACTTATTTATTTATTTATGTTGTGCATTATTTACCTCTGATATTTATTTAAGGGTTGGTATATACTTACATTTAGTAAATACTTGCTTAATAAAATTTGATCAACTAAAAATGCTTATCGCAGTCTGGCCATGTTAGCTTTTCCTTGATTATAGCCTTGCATGTCATATAATTTACTCCACTTGCTGAGTACTAACCATAAGTGTACTCACGCTTGCTTTATTAAAACCAATGTTGCTCAGAACAAGATAATTGCCCGGAGTTCCCTGAAGATTTCGAAGAGTACTAGGCGTATGTCTCCCAGTCATCTGCTTGTGAAGTTGAAGTCCACTGCTAGATTAAGACTGTTGGTCATATAATAAAGTACTATTATAATCTATTTCTTCATTGCATTGTTTCGGATATACACTTGTGACATCTACCATATGTGTGGAACTTGATCCTTGCGCATATATGAGATGCATTCGGTTACCTTTTCAAAAACCGGGGTGTGACATGGACGCACCACTCCGCCCCCACGTTGTCCAAACGAACCTTCCCGCCTCACACCGAAGCTGAACAGCCGGTTCCTGTGCCCTCTTCCTCATTAGAGCGACACCACCACCCCACCCGCCGTAGGCTTTGCGCCACCATCGGCAAGCCACCTCAGTCTACCCCTTCCCACCTAAGGCCTCAAACAGGTGCAGTTTGCTCCCCTCTTGCATCTCTCACCTTTGCCCCTCACCGTCGGCAAACCTAGTCACCAGAATTTGGCCGGCAGTTGCCGTTCCCCTATGCAAAGGATCCATTTGCTTTGCTTTCAGTCTTTCCGAGAAGCTTTCTATAAATCTTAGGGATTCATTTGTAAACCTAAAACTAGAACTTTGAAAACCAATCTATTAACTTTTGAAGATGCAAAACAACTCACAGAAAAATTGTAAACACAAACTAAGATGTTCTAGACTCCTTAAGTTAAGATCTAAAACTTGGTAAAAGGATCTTGAACTGTTTCCACATAATTTTAGCTATGGGTTTAAAGCAAGTTCAAATGTCTTTTAGTTGTTCTAAGAGTTTCAGGAAACAACTGCTCATGAGTTTTGGATGGTAGCTTCTATACTAAGAGTTTAGTCTTTCATAAAAATCTCATGCTCTATAGTTGTTTCGAGTACTTTTGTGATAGGCTAGATCCTTTTAAACTAAAATGTCAACCTTTGTTTCTTGCATAAGAAAAATCTGCAAAAAATTACTGTAGACTACTCGTGCGAGTAAGTCTATTTAGTAAAATGTTGAGCACCAGTTCTTGCATGGTTCGTTCTGTACAAATAAATCTTCATCCTAAAGTAGTCGTTTAATACATTTTCATGATTAACCTGCTAAATGAAAATGGCTAAAACTTTACAGTGAGTTTGCACTTAAGTAACGAGCTTGGTATAAAAATCTCAACCCCAAAAACTACCTCTACGAGTAGTTTTGCATGAGCTCTGTATAAAAATCTCAACCCAGAAACTACCTCTACGAGTAGTTTTGCACGAGCTCTGCATACAAATCTCAACCCAGAAACTACCTCTATGAGTAGTTTTGCTTAAAACAAACTTGTTGTTAAAACGGTCGTGTACAATATGCAAACCACTCAAGCTCTGCATACAAATCTAGAAACTACCTCTATGAGTAGTTTTGCTTAAACAAACTCGCTGT